>NC_082738.1:19590430-19924805 GCF_030144855.1 Hypanus sabinus | reverse complement strand
TGAAGCTGAGCTTAAGGGTCTGCTTCCATACTGTATGTTTCTATGACCTTATCACACAGTCAATTTAACATGCCTTTCCAAAGCAATTTCAAGGCAAGGTTAAAATGGAAAGGTCATGTTTGGAATTACAGCATTGATATACAACAGGTATGTACAATTATAATCGGTTTACCACCACCTTCTCAAGGGCAACTTAGAGTTGGGCAATAAATGCTGGGCTTGGCAGTGACAGCCAGTCCCTGAAGTCAATGTTGTCATGACCTTGTTGGAAAATCTAATATTAAAGCCTCAACCCTGATCAACTTTCTCACTCGTATGCACCAGGAGACCAACTAAACTGCGACTCTTGAAGAACAATTATGCCCTCTTCAACATCAACCACTACAAAGGGGGATTCGGGGACAGTAAGCTTACAATACTGATCCCACCCTCCTCTCCTCCAATGAGAGTCAGAATCAGGTTTGGTATCATCTGCTTATATCGTGATATTTGTTAACTTTGCGGCAGGAGTACAACACATGATAAATATAGAGGAAAAAAACTGTATTACAGTCAGTATATCTATGTATGTTAAATAGTTAAACTAAATAAGAAATTTTTAAAAAGTAGTGAGTTAGTGTTCATGGGTTCAATGTCCATTCAGAAATCAGATGGCAGAGGGGAAGAAGCTGTTCCTGAATCACTGAGTGTGTGCCTTCAGGCTTCTGTACCTCCTTCCTGACGGTATCAATGAGAAGAGGGCATGTCCTGGGTGGTGGGGATCCTTAATGATGGATAATCTATTTCTTTTGCAAGACATCAATGACAGGTGTAAGGCAGTCTGAGATGAAGTGGAATGATTCTGAAGTTGGCTGACATCCTCCTAAAATCTTTGGAAATGTCATATCTTTGGATAAAATATAGCTGCTTCATTTATAGTAAATTGAACAAATGCAAGCAAGATATCTTGGTTCTGAAAAAAATTGAAATACAAGCCCCCACCCCTCCCCATTTCTTGGACCCACTCTGGTGGAACCAAGCTGCTTTCTGCTGGGACTGTTTTATCCTGAAAGGACCCAGTTATAACTGCTGATCAAAAATACAGTTTTTTAAAAATGTTTTTCCCAGTCAACAGAAACTAGTTGCTTGCAGGTTAAGTGTGCAAAACATGTCCCAGGTCAATCTGCCCAGGAGGATTCTTGCAATGGAGCACAAGTGGAGTTTCAAATTTGAACTTATATAGTGCCTTTGAGACAGTAAAGTGTCCCAAAGCTGTTCCACAAACACTGAGACATTTAAGGAAATATTGGGTCACCAAAACCTTGGCTGGACGCAGGTTTTACAGAGTGAGAGTGAGAGAGAGAGAGAGGCGGAGAGGTTTATGGAATTCCAGTTATTAGGGCCGTGGCAGATGAAGGAACAACAAAATGATGGAGTGATCACGTCTCGGAATGGTCAAGAAGACTGCAGACATCCCAGACTCTTACAGAGAGGGAGGTGTATAGCATGGAGGGGCTTGCAAACTGACAATGGATGATTATACAATGGTGTAGCAGGCAGAATCGTTGCCTCACAACTCCAGAGTCGTGGGTTCAATCCACAGTTTCTGTGTAACTGCATGTGCTTCCCCCGAATTCTTCGGTTTCCTCCCGCGCCCCAAAGACGTGAGGATTGGTAGGTTAATTCATGGCTGTAAATTGCCCCCGGATGTGTCACTGAGCAGTGGGAGAACTGGGGTAGAGGTGATGGGAATGCGGAAGAGAATAGGTCACAGGGAAATAGGTGGGGGAGCGGGATTGATGGGAATGCTCTGAGAGTTGATGTTGAGTTGATGGGACAAAGGGCCTCCTTCTATGTCATGAAAAAATATGAAATATCAGTTATTACTGTAATGTAGGCTGAGGGGCAAATATTAACATGTTTATTGTTCATTCTGGAACCTGCAACCTCCCTCACCTGATTCAGGTGGGATAAAAGGTTCCTTTATGGACTGCCTGCAGAACAATCTCCCTCCAAAGATCACACACAAAATGCTGGTGGAACGCAGCAGGTCAGGCAGCATCTATAGGGAGAAGCGCTGTCGCTTTTGTCCTCACCTTCGTCCCCCTTCGCCCACACCTCAGCGAGTTCCGCGTACGCCATGATGCTGAACTCTTCTTCCGCCGGCTCCGTCTCCGAGCTTACTTCTTTGACAAGGACTCTCCTACCCCCACCGATGAACCCTTCTCCCATCTTCAACCCTCCTCTTCATGGACACCCCGCTCTGGTCTTCTGCCTGCTCTGGGTCTCTTTTTTTTTTAAGACAACGCTTCTCCCTATAGATGCTGCCTGACCTGCTGCGTTCCACCAGCATTTTGTGTGTTGCTTGAATTTCCAGCATCTGCAGATTTCCTCGTGTTTCCCTCCAAAGATTACAGCATAGAAACCACATACTGAGCCTCCAGTGCTCTATTAAGGGAGCACTACTCCGGTGGCAGTGCTGTTATCTAGATGAGATTTGAAACCGCTCTTGCAGCATATCGCGGAGCACAGCTGCCATGCTAGCCTACCTTTCCACCCCACTAGCGCTACAAGTGCCCATTATAATATTTCCAGTGGGAACCTGCTGTATGCAAATTGGTTTGTGTATCTAACTAATGGAAAAATCTTCACAATAATTCAGAAATAATTCAGAGGAAGTGAAGCCTATTAGGCACAAGTCTTTCTAATTCACCTACCAATCCGATTGCTGATTTGACCACACATATCTCTTGAACAAGTTATTACTAAGTCTGTCATCTCATTATGAACCAGAGTCAGAATCAGGAGAGCACAAAGTGGTGGGAGGTGTAGGGGCTGTACGGGTATTTGGGACCCAAGATAATGACTAACTGTTCTCACCCAGTAGAGGGAACTTTACCCTAATCCAAGGCAGGTTAGGCTGCTGTTTGCTGTCCCGAACCTCAAGGTCCTGAACTCAAGGCAACAGAGAAGGGATGAAGACATCACGGAGCGATCCGGTTGCAAAACTTGAACAGGGAACCAGTAGACACAACATTAAAACCCACAAGATGACAATGTGCAGCCCAGGCAGATACACTTGTGTTTTTCGAGCGACGTCTTTAAAATATTTATTGGCTGTCTGAGGTAGACATTTATAGCTGAAACGATATGAGAGGAGTGACCTTGTAATGTGTGGAAAGGGCAACAAGCAGGATGATTTGCAGCTCAGGGCTCCAACTTGGCAGCTTGTTAGAAAAGTGCAGAGTTGTGGATACAGCTCAGCATATCACAGTAACCAGACTCCCCTCCATGGACTCTGTCTACACTTCTCGCTGCCTCCGTAATCAAAGCCAACGTAATCAAAGATCCCATCTACCCTGGACATTCTCTCTCCTCCCCTGTCCCATCGGGCTGAAGATACAAAAGCCTGAAGTCATGTACCAGCAGGCTCAAGGACAGCTTCTGTCCCACTGTTGTCAGACTCAATGGTTCCCTAGTACAAAAAAAATGGAATCTTGTCTTCACTGTCTTCCACTTTATCGTTTACCTGCACATTTCCTCTGTAGCTGTCACACTTTATTCTGCATTCTGTTATTGTTTCACCTTGTTCTGCCACAATGCACTGTGTAATGATCTGATCTGTATGAACAGAATGCAAGACAAACTTTTCACTGTATCTCAGTACATGTGACAATAATAAATCAATTTTAATACAACTACCTTTAGAAGGGTAGGCCCTGCTGGCCCTTTCAACTGAGGATAACACAGCATTGAGGAGAATGAGGAAGCAGCACCCTCAAACAAACCCTTCTCAGCTGGATGTACCCACACTGCTGAGGCGGACTGACTCTGCTTCTTTCCCCCACCACCCTACCCTGCTCCCCCCCACCATCCAGCACCCTCCTTTAGTTTTCTTGGTTGGGGTCAGTTGCCGCTTGTTTCAGGGCCCTGAAACCCACCAGTGAGTGATCCAGAGGAAAATGGCAGTGGCCCAGATTTGTATGCCAGCTATATGGCAGAGCAAAAAGCTAAGACCACCAATGAAATGCCAGTAGCCCACAGAGAAAACCCACTGGCCCAGGCTGAAATGCCGGTGGACCAGAGGGGAAGCTCACTGGTGCAAGAAAATGCCAGTGACCCAGTGAAAAGCAATTGGTGAAGAAAGAAAATGCCAGTGACCCAGAGTGTTAGTGGTCTTGACATAAGATGGCTGAAATTAAGATCCAAGGTCTTTATCTTACTCCCAAAGAGGGCTTTGGTGGGCTCTGTAAGTATTTGAAGCTGTATTGGGGGGAAAAAGGCCCTCTCCTTCCACCAGGAGAACTGGGAGGTGGTAATCTTCCTACCGCCAGTGCAGAGGCTACACCATGATGCAGGTACCCCCAGGGTACAGGGGTCACCCTGCCCCCTCCACTCCCTGCTGCTGGATGCTGAAAGATCAAACAGTGATGGCCCCAACAGGAGCAGAGGATGTTTGGCCTGGGGCAGGAGAGGTGGGGGTGGGGACAGCAGCCAGCTTCTGTCCAATCGCAGCCCTTTTCAGCCAATTGCAGCAGAACATCCCTCCCCCACCCCTTCACATCTAAAGAAAGGCAAATACAAGGCAAAAGCATACAATGACATTTTGCACATTTTAATACATATTTAATCATGTCTTAGATATCCACTGCCAGAAAAACTAAGATTACAAAGCAATTTATAATATACAAATGTACCTTCAGGCACCATCATCTTATTCGCTTTTCCATGTCACATCAGCTCTACCACAATCAGCTTGCCTTTCACGCAATGGCAAAGAGGAAAATCAAAGGCTATCTTTTAGCTATAAAGTTAAGATGAAAATATGCTCGAGAAAAATACTGACAAAAGGAGATGGTGACAATGAGGAAGGAGCGACAGAAAGTCAGTGTTAGTGCCGGGAGCAGGGATAAAAAGGCAGAGAGAACAAAGAGAGGGAGAGAGAGAGACAGAAAACAGATGGAGAAAACAGAGGGATAGGGAGAGAGGAAGCAGAGAGAGGGAATAGAGGAAATGGGAGAACAAAGAGTTATAGTTACATAGAGAGAGTAAGAGAAGTGAGAGGGAGAGGGAGGCAGAGAGAGGGAGAGACTCACTTGTGTATTACCCTTGTACATTGTTGTCTTGGATTTTGCACTATTATCACCATTTGTCTGGTACATTCAGCTTCTTATATTCACGTCCCACAACAACCCTGGACATTTGCAGCACAGCAGGCCTTTCAGCTCTTTGTGCCCAAGACAGCACTCACTGCTGTGTCTTGCCTCATTTACAAAGGTTTATCGCCTGCTCTCCTAAAATATCATATGGCCCCTGGTTCAATTCTTCCGTGGGCCAGGGTACAGCAGGATCAGAGTAAACCATGGAGACCAAATACATGGAAGGTCAGTGCAACAGTGCAAGTTGTACAGCATATCACGTTCTCGTGGGCACAGGGAAATCAACACGGGTACCCGATGGCTCACTTGATGAGGAACCAAGCCACTTGCACCACAACAGTCTGTACTCTGAGTTGGTGGTAGGTTGGCTGATCTCAGAGCAGGCCAGTCATGTGGTTACTACAGGATATAATCAGCTGGAGGAACTCAGCAAGTCAAGCAGCATCCATGAGGAGAAAGGGAATGTCGTGTTTCGCATCAGGACCTGAACGTCAACTGTTCCTATCCCCCTACCCCCATACACGGGTGCTGCTCCTCTCATACGCTAAAACGATGGACTCTTGATCTCCCAGTCTACATTGACATGGCCCTTGCACTTCATTTGTCGACCTGCACTGCACTTTCTCTGTAACTGCAATGGTAAGCACTGCATTCTGCTTTCCCTCAATGTACTGATAAACACAATGTGATAAGCACGTGCTGGAAATTTGGAGCAACACACACAAAATCCTGGCCTGAAACGTCTGTTTATTTCCCTCCATGACTGCTGCCTGACCCGCTGAGTTCCGCCAGCATTTTGTGTGTGTTGCTCTAAATGTACTGATGTTATTGATTAATTGATTAACTGAGATAAAGCACAGAATAGGACTTTCCGGCCCTTCAAGCTGCATTGCTCAGAAATCCCTGATTATAACCCTAGTTTAATCACAGGATAACCTACAGTGACAAATTAAGCCACGGCTTTGGACTGTGGGAGGACACCACAACACCCAGAGAGAAGCCCACGCGGTCACACGGAGAACGTACAAACTCCTTACAGACAGCGGCAGGAATGGAATAACCTGTCAGGATGGCATGCAAAGCTCAGTAAATGTGACTGTAACAAACTAATACCAATACCAAACACCAAATTGGATTTTGCTCCAGATTCCAAGATCTGCAGTCCCCAGTGTTTCCATACAATTACTGCAAATGATAGAGAGCAGGATGATAAAATAAGTTATTTCTCAGTGGCAGCCAGCAACTCATGCTGAGGAGGGTAGGGATAAGAATGAGGCTCCTGTACGCCCTCTCACCATCACCCTCTGCAGAGACCGCTGCAAAAACCTGGCCCATGTTTGCAGTCTTGGCCCAGAGAACTGCACACAAAGTGTTGGGCACCAGCAGGCAGCCTCAGTCTCCAGAGCATAAACACAAGGGATTCTGCAGATGCTGGAAATCCAGATCCAAAATTGTTGGAGGAACTCAGCAGGTCAGGCAGCATCTATGGAGAGGGATGAAGAGTCAACATTTCAGGCCTAGACCCGAGTCTCAGCTGAAACATAGACTCTTTATTCCTATCCATACAGTAGATGTTGTCTGACCTGCTGAGTTCCTCCAGCAGTTCATATGTTTTACTCAGTCTCCAGAGGTTAGAGTCCTAGAGTCAGTGAGAAATTCAACACAGAAACACAGGCCCTTTGGCCCACGAACTCTGTGCTGACCACCAACTAGCTCCACTATTCCTACACTAATTCACCTGATATTCCCATCAACAACTCCCCCCAAAAAGATTCTACCACTCACCTGCACCCTCAGGCAATTTACAGCTGCCAGTTAACATGGTGTTGAAGGAGTACCCTATGTGAAACCTATGTGGTCACAGAGAGAACAAGCAAACTCCACACAAACAGCACCAGAGGTCAGAATTGAGGCCAGGTTGCTCTACCAAGGGATGTGAGGGAGGTACCGACAAACAATATTTATTTACTGAGACACAGCCTGGAGTAGGCCATTCCAGCCTTTGAGGCTCCTCGTTCACCCCTATTTAATCCAGACCTAATCATGGGATAATTTACAACAGCCAATTAACCAACCAGGACGTCTTTAGGAAACGAGAGCACCCGGAGGAAACCCACATGGTCGCAGGGAGAACATACAAATTCCTTACAGGCAGCGGCGGGAATTGAACCCAGGTCACCTGTATTGTAAAATGTTGCACTAACCACTACACTACCATGCCACCCTGTTTCATGGCCTCACTCTGATCCATCAAGTCACCCAGTGAGCTGGCAAAGATGCTACCTTGCCTTATTTCTACTTGGTGCCCTTAATCCAGGGGTGGGCAAACTTTTTGACTTGAGGGCCACAAAGGGTTCTAAAATTTGACAGGGGGGCCGGACCAGGAGCAGATGGACGGAGTGTTTTGGTAATACACCTCATAAGAGAAAATAAAGTATCATGGGATATGTAGAAAACATGTGCTTTAATTTCAATTGAAATGAACAAATGCATTACAACAAAATTTCTGTCTTTGAAGTCCCATGGTACTTAGCTATTTATTGAAATGTCTTTTAAAACACTGAAAATTAAATGAATAAAATACAGCTTTTTTTAATAGTAACAGTTATTATTTTAAAGCACTGAAAATTCTGTTATCCTTCAAGATATTATCATCATCACTCTCCTCCTGACTGTCTTTATTTCAAAAACGGTAGGAGATGCAGGTCTACTTGTCCTGCTCCTTCTTATTCAATTGTCCCCTGTGCCAAAACTCAACAACGACCCGCACAATGACAGAACAGTGAGAGCGCGCCAGTATGCGGAGCTCTGTGCTCGCAAATCCCCGCAGGCTATCTCCCTTAGCCGGAACGCTGGCTAATTGTGAGCCGGTTCGGATGTGCCAGGAAATGGGTCGCCACAAGGTCACAAAGTAAAGCGCAAATGTGGAGTAATACGCTGCACCTCAACAAAGGTCAATGTATATAGAGTGCGTCATCTATTGGGAAAACGCCAGAATTGCGGGGAGAAAACGTTAACAAGGTTTATTAATATAATTTCATCAAGTTCTGCGGGCCGGATTAAAAAGTTTAACGGGCCGCATATGGCCCGCGGGCTGTAGTTTGCCCATGCCTGCCTTAATCTGTCAGAAGAGAGCGGGGACCCCCTTCCCTACCAGCAGTGGGGGCAGGAGGCGGCAGTGACAGAGACACCCGATACAGCTCCCATTGTGATATAGATTCGAGCTCCTCCTTCTGAGTATCCACAGTTTGAAGAAAGAATGCTTTGTCACAGAGAAAAGGTGGAAATAGCACATTGGAGCACTGGAAGTATGCCACTCTCCAACTCCAATTAAATCAGCAATTAAACCACTTTACTCAAGACCAGACACAAGGATTTGGTCTGTGCATGCTAGATCCTCTCACTGTTGCTGCAGAATTGAAAGCAATAATTAACACCTTTTTGTTCTGGGCAGGCTGCCAGCTTCCTGTGGAGTCTACCAGTCACTATTACAAAAGTAATGCATCCTTTTCTATTGAGAACGGGTGTGGGGGTGGGGTGGGGGTGGGGGGGAGACATGTTAACCGTCTCCTGCTTTCTGTACTTGAATGAAACTCAATAGTCCGAGCATGGAGGGATCGAAACACGGGCTAGAGATTGTAGACTGGAGCCTCACGGCCTTCTCATTTGGTTTTCAACGTTTAGCGTCAGGGCTGCATACATCATCACATCGTGCCTGCCTTTTTCAGGTGTGCAAAGTGTGAAACAAACTTCCCAGCGTGCAAAGCAATGGCAGATCCAATGCTCAGGGAGCGCAACGCTTGAAGGATACCAGACGTGGAGTGGTGACATCAATCCTTGCGCAATGGATGCTGGGCCCTGCTCCTGCGACTTTACTTTGAGGTAACAGTGGGGGCAAGGGGCACGGACACGAAAGCAGGTCCCAACAGAAGTACGCGGAGCTAGTCAAGTGCGCCTTGAAGAGGCAGACATCTCCCTGTGCAGGAAAGAGTGTGAGAAGATTCAGATGTCACCAAAGACTCTGACAAAAGCTGTGCGGTGGAAGGGCATCCTGGTATGGAGGTTCCAATGCACAGGATAACGAGAAGCTGCAGAGGGCTGAAGATTCATTCAGCTCCATCAAGAGCGCAACCCTCCCATCATCAAGGATATCTTCAAAAGGCAGCATCCATCACTAAGGAACCTCACCATCCAGGACATACCGTCTTCTCATTACTACCATCAGGGAGGATGTAAAATGCACACTCAACAATTCAGAAACAGCTTTTTCCTTTCTGCCATCAGATTTCTGAATGGTCCCTCAATAAATAAAATTTATTGCAATTTTATAATAATTCTACATCTTTGCACTGTACTGCTGCCACAAAACAGCAAACTTCACAACAAAATTGATTCTGATTCTGATTGGTGGGGAGTCTGAATGCAGAATCCACCAATATGTTTAGGTCTGATACAGTGGATCTCTGAACACGAGAAATTCTGTAGATGCTGGAAAGCCAAAGCAACACACACAAAACGCTGGAGGAAATCAGCAGGTCAGGCAACATCTATGGAGGGAAATAAACGGACAATATTTTGGGCCGAGACCCTTCTTCAGGACTGGAAAGGAAGGGGAGAGGGGAAGGAGGACAACTAGAAAGTGTCAGGTGAAGCCAGATGGGTAGGAAAGGTAAAGGGCTGGAGAAGAAGGAATCTAACAGGAGAGGAGAATGGACCTTTGGAGAAAGGAGGAACCTCACCTGCCTATCGCCTCCCCCTGAGTGCCCTCCTCCTTTCCCTTTCTCCAATATTCCATGGATCAAAAGACCAGTGGATCAATCTCCCTGCATGTGTGGCATCTCACACTGACAGCACAGACTCAAACCAATCTCCAGAGGCTCTGAGGACAAAGGTGTGCACACTTCTGTCCCTGTACTTAGGTAAGAGTTTGTGCAAAGTTTGAATATATTAAATTGAAACTTGGGATGCAAAAATTGTTGTTGATTTATATTTCAACTTCATGGAATTCCTAGGGAAGTGGAATGAGCCTTGCTGTGAGCTCCCTTACAGCATACACCAGACAGACAGCTGTTATCCATGAGTAACTTTGAGATGGATCAGAGCAAGGTCAGGCTGACATCTTATACAGGGTGTCCCAAAAATGATGAAAGCTTGAGCAATGCACCAGACGCTGGAGGAACTCAGCAGGTTTGGCAACATCTACGGAGGGAAATGGACGGTCATCATTTTGGGTCGAGGCCCTTCATCTGGGCTATCTCGATGGGTCTCAACCTGAAACGTCTCCTTCATAGATGCTGCCTGACTTGCTGAGTTTTGTGTGCTGCTCCAGATTCCAGCAACTACAGTGTCTCAACAATGAACGCTTGCTGATGGCAGGGGGCTCGGTCATAGTAACATAGCTAAGCCTCTACACTAGATGGCCAGGGCTGGACACTAGCAAGGAGGCAATTTGAAGCACTGCTTTCCAAGCCTTGAATTTGTCTGGGGCTGCACAGCGGGCACAGACTGCTGAGGAGCTGCAAACCCTGCTAATCGTCAGAACATTTGATGCTTGGAGGCATAAGAGGCAGTTTTAAGTCAATTCTTTTGGCATCGAATTGACATGTGGTCAGAAGTTTAAATTTCACCGACCTGCACAAACTGACTGTAAAAAGCAAAACACAAGCAAACTCCATTCACATGTATTACTGCCCAGCACAGTGGAGAGGGAACCTCTAACTAACACTGCACTGAATTGAAACGTTAAATACACATGAAATCTTGTTTGGAGAAAGAAATTTAGAATGTAATCTGGAGTTCATTGACTGGGTGATGATGCTTGTCAAAGGAGGTAGCCATTAAATTAGAGGTAAACAGAGAAGCTGAGGAAAATTAACGGAGTGCAAGACAGCCTGATACTCAAGGCAGTTTAAAAACACAGTGCTCTACAATTTTTAAATTAAGTCCTTTAAGGGTATCATTACACCATTGTGGAGATATTGATAAAACTGGCTTTTGAACATGCTGCGACAACACCTGCTGTGCAAACCTTGATTTACAGCTGCCACACCAGCCACCAAGAATGCTGAAACTGCTATGTCTGGGATGATTTCCTCAGTGCCACACCCACCACACCACACACACCACAACTCTAAGGGACTTTTTACCGACTATTTTCAGCTCTTCATTTTCAATGTGCTGTCTTAGTGCCCTGTGGCTGAGGAGCAGTCACTTGAGCGGCCACGGAGACAGGTGGACAGGAATATAAAGACAATCAGTACAGTCACGGGCAGACAAGTGGCAGATGCAGTTTTGCACAGATAATAGTGAATTCTGGCAGAAAAGGAGAGAGAATAGACATTGTTTGAATGTGCATATAGGAGCAGAGGAAGCTGGGTGTAAATGTGAATAAATCCTTGAAAGTGTGAGAGCAGGTAGGAGATCATATGATATGCTGGGTTTCACAAAGAACGGGTCAGAGCATTACAGCAGGGACACTGTTTTTTATCCAAGAATGCAGCTCTTCTGTTGTGAGGTTAGACTGGAAAAGTTGATGTTTCTTTTCTTTGGAGCAAAGGATGTTGAGAGGAGATATCATATGAGGTGGACAAGAGGTTCACAAATATTATTTCGGGAATGAAAGGGTTTTTGATGGCTCTGGGCCTGTACTTGCTGCAGTTTAGAAGAATGAGAGTGTGTCAAATTGAAGTCTACCAAATATTGAAAGGCTAGACAGAGTGGACGTGGAGAGGATTTTTTTCAATAGTGGACAAGTTTATGACCAGAGGGAACAGCCTCAGAATAGGATATCCCAATTAGAACAGAAATGAGGAGGAATGTCTTTAGCCCGAGAGTAGTTTCCACAGGTGAGTGTGGAGGCTAAGTCTTTGGGTATATTTAAAGTGGAGGTTGATAAATTCTTGATTAGTAATGGTGTCAAAGGTTAAAGGGAGAAAGCTGGAGAACAGGGTTGAAAGGGATAATAAATCAGCCATGATAGAATGGTGGAGCAGACTTGATTAGCTGAATGGCCTGATTCGGCTCCTATGTCTTTTGGGAGAGGCATTTGGGAGAACACTCAGGATGATGGTGCTACCGTCACAAGAATGGCTCAAAGATCATGGGCCAAAACTGTAAAATACAGAAAGAAGGTTCTTGGGAAACTGAAAGGTCTGAAGGTCACCTGGAACAGACGATGTACACCCCATGTACAACACGCTGGAGGAACTCAGCAGGTTGGGCAGCATCCGTGGAAATGAGCAGTCAACGTTTCGGGCCGAGATCCTTCGTCAGGTCTCAGCCCGAAACGTTGACTGCTCATTTCCACGGACGCTGCCCGACCTGCTGAGTTCCTCCAGCGTGTTGTACGTGTTACTTTGACCACAGCATCTGCAGTGAACTTTGTGGTGTACACCCTAGGGTTCTGAAAGAGGTGCCTGAAGAGATTATGGAGACATTATTATTATTATTTTTAATTTTTTAATTAATTTTTCAAAACATTTTACAAATTAAAAACCCCAAATCCCAATGAGGAACATTAAAACAGTGCAAAATTAAGCATACAATAACAATATGCTACAAAGGAAGAGAATTTAACAAAAAAAAAGCACCTAAATTAAAGACAAGTTAGCTTAGTGTCCTCCCCAAGCCCCACAACACAAGAAAAAACAACAACAACTCCAGACCAACCACAACACAATATAGAGAGTATAAGTCAGGACAGCCAAACTCCCAGACTGTGAATACACTCTGCAACAGAGGACAATAATGCCTTCTACCAGAAAAAAAAGGAGCTGAAAGCAAGGGACCGAAAAGAAAAAAAAACCCTAGTCAAGAGGAAGGTTATGAAAGTACTCGATAAAAGGTCCCCAGACCTTATGGAACTTTAGATCCGAATTGAGAACTGAATAATGAATTTTCTTGAGGTCCAAACAGGCCATGATGTCATTAAGCCATTGAGCATGAGTGGGTGGGGCAGCATCTCTCCATCTGAGGAGGATCAAGCGTCGAGCCAGGAGAGAGGCAAAGGATAATATTCAGCATTCGGTCGGACCCAGACATAAATCTGTCTCGCCCCAAAAACCGAACAGAGCAATTAAGGGGTTTGGTTCTAGGTGCTGATTCAGAATACATGATAACGTAGTGAAGACATCTTTCCAGAATTTCTCCAAGCTAGGACAGAACCAGTACATATGGATGAGAGAGGCCACGCCCCTCTTGCATTTATCACAGAGCAGACTAACGCTAGGGTAGAATCGAGATAGTTTAGATTTAGACATATGGGCTCTATGAACAATCTTAAACTGTAAAAGGCAGTGGCGAACACAAAGAGAGGTTGAGTTAACCAATTTGAGAACTGAATCCCAGCTCTCCTCAGATAAGGAGATATTTAAATCCTGCTCCCAGGCCATTTTGATTTTATCCATGGGGGCTCGTCGTAAGGCTGCTAGTTTATCTCGGATGATTGATATTAAGCCTTTACTTAGTGGATTCATGGAAAGAAATAGGTCCATAGCATTTTTCGCAGGCATTTCAGGAAAGTTAGGAATTAAAGGAGCAATAAAGTGTCGGATTTGGAGATATCTGAAAAAATGAGCATTGGGCAGATTAAACTTAACAGAGAGCTGCTGAAAAGAAGCGAAGCGATTATCAATGAAAAGATCTTCAAAATGTCTAATGCCCTTCCTCTACCAAACCTGGAATGCTGAATCGTATGTAGTAGGTAAAATGGAGACATTATTAATGATCTTTCAAGATTCTGGAATGGTTCAGGAAAAATGGAAAATTGCAAATATCGCTCCATTTTCAAGAAGGGAGAGGCAGAAGAAAGGAAACTATAGGCCAGTTAGTCTTGCCTCAGTGGTTGGGAAGATGTTGGAGTTGATTATTAAAGATAAGATCTCAGGATACTTGGAGGCACATAATAAAATAGGCCATAGTCAGCATGGTGTCCTCAATAGAAAATCTTGCTTGACAAAGCTGTTGGAATTCTTTGAAGAAATAACAAGCATGATAGACAAAGGAGAATCAGTGGATGCTGTGTACTTGGATTTTCAGAAGGCACTTGACAAGGTGCCACAGGAGGCTGCTTAGCAAGATAAGAGCCCATGGTATTACAGGAAAGATACCAGCATGGATAAAGTGGTGGTTGACTGGCAGGAGGCAAAGACTCAGAATAAGGGGAGCCTTTTCTGGCTGGCTGCTGGTGACTAGTGATGTTCTACAAGGGTCTGTGTTTGGATCGTTTCTTTTTACGTTATATGTCAATTATTTAGATATGGAATTGATGGCTTTTTTTAAGAAGTTAGTGGACGATATAAAGATAGGTGGAGGGGCTGGTAGTTTTGAGGAAGTAGAGAGGCTACAGAAGGACATACAGTTTAGGAGAATGGGCAAAGAAATGGCAAATGGAATACAGTGTCAGGAAGTATGTGGCCATGTATGTTGGTAGAAGAAATGAAAGGGTCGACTATTTTCTAAATAGAGAGAAAATACAAAAATCCGAGGTGCAAAGTGACTTGGGAGTCCTTGTGCAGGATTCCCTAAAGGTTAATTTGCAGGTTGAGTCGGTGGTGAGGAAGGCAAATGCAATGTTAGCATTAATTTCAAGAATATAATATAAAAGCAAGGATGTAATGTTGAGACTTGATAAAGCACTGGTGAGGCCTCATTTGGAGTACTGTGAGCAGGTTCGGACCCCTTATCTTATAAAGGATGTGCTGAAACTGGAGAGGGTTCAAAGGAGGTTCACAAAAATGATTGCAGGATTGAATGGTTTGTCATATGAAGAGCGTTTGATGGCTCTCATTAGAATTCAGAAGAATGAGAGGTGACCTAATTGAAACCAATCAAATGGTGAAAGGCCTTGATAGAGTGGATGTGGAGAGGATGTTTACTATAGTGGGAGAGTCTAAGACCAGAGGACACAGCCTCAGAATAGAAGGGCATCCTTTTAGAACGGAGATGAGGAAGAGTTTATTTAGCCAGAGAGTGGTGAATCTGTGGAATTATTTCCCACAGGCAGCTGTGAAGGTCAGGAGTTTATGTATATTTAAGGCAGAGGTTGATAAATTCTTGATTAGTCAGGGCATGAAGGAATATGGGGAGAAGGCAGGAGATTGGGACTGAGAAGAAAATTGCATCAGCCATGATGAAATGGTGGAGCAGACTCAATGGGCCAAATGGTATATCTTATGGTCTTAAAAAAAATACAAGTAGGATGTGAGAATAAGTGAACTTCACTCTTCGGAATTCACTGCCGAAAGGAAGTGATGCCTCAATTGGTATAGGTATTGCATGTACTGGGATACAGTGAAAAGCTTTTGTTTACATGCCATCCCAACCAATCATGCCATACACAAGTACATCAAGGCAGTTATAAAAAAAGAGAATGAAATGCAGAATATAGTATTAGTTACAGAGAAGGTGCAGGACAGGTAGACAAATAAGATGCAAGGGCCTCAATGAAGTCGATTGGGGGATGAAGAGTTCATCTTTATTACACAAGAGGTTTGTTCAAGAGTCCGATGTACAAAGCTTCTGACAGATCCACCTGGGCGCTGTTCCTCAGGGTGGCTACACTGAGGATGCATGGGCCACCACACCAAGGCACCAAAACCTATTGTGGCTTAGAGGGTGAAATTGCAAGGATCAGCCACATGTCAGAGAAAGTGTCCTTTGAATAGAGAAGGAAAAATCTTAGAATTGGAGGGATGCCATTTAGAATTGAAATCAGGAAGCAATTTACCTCACATAAGGGGGCAGAAACCTTCCCTTTCACATTCAGGATAATTGAATTGGGGCCTTGGAAATTTTTTACACTGTAAGCAGAGATTTACTGTAAATGGGTCCATTTTCTTTCACTAATCTTTTTCACACAATATAGGAAAATCAATATTTAATTATGAAAATAATTTTTGTATGTTCTATGAAGCTGATGTGAAACCACCTGCTTCTGCACAGCACAGTGCACAGGAGCCCAAGGGGACACTTTCTCATACAAGAGAATAACCAGAAGACCAGAAGGCGTAGGAGCTGAATTTGGCCATTCAATTATGGCTGATTTTTTAAAACTCCATTTTCCTGCCTTCTCCCCATAAATCTTAACACCCTTACCAATCAAGGATCAATTAATCTCTGCCTTAAATACGCCCAGTGACTTGGCCTCCAAAGCCCTCTGTGGCAATTTATTCCACAGATTCACCATCCATTGGCTGAAGAATGCTTTTTGTAAATACCAATGTCCGTACACAGACTGAGGTTTTCTGTCACACTTGAAGAAACTTCTAGAAAATAACACCTCATTTTGATTGCCAATGGCTTGCATTAGCAGTGAATTGGGCGATATGTTCTGCAGTTTGTGCTGGGTGAGTAACATATGCATCTCATTCTCCACTGGAAGAGGGCTTGGCCAATTCTCTGAGGAAATATCCTGATGTGGTTGAGTATCCAGTAAGCTTTCTAACACAGGTGGACATGATCGATATCACATTGTCTAATTCCAGCAAGTTCAAGGTTAAATTAGGATGGCAGATTGCCTGGTTGGATTATAGAAATAGAAGTGTGTTTGAACAGTTCGAGAAAATTCATGAGTCCTTCAGGGAGGAGGAAAGAGAAAGCATCTCCTTTGGTGGGATGACCCAGAGTAAAATCGGAGCCAACCATTCAGGAGTGATGGTTGGAAGTTCTTCTCACAAAAGCTCGTGGGAATCCAGAACTCTCCTTCAAGGCTGGGGGCAATTTCAAACTTCAGAACAGATTGATATGTGTGTGTTTATAGAAGTCTGAGGTTTGAGAGGCTGAATGATCTCCTGGTCTTCTGTTCAAGATTAACTAGATCGCCACAAGACTGAGATAACATTCAGGAATGGGTGGAAAAGTAGTATGTAACTATTGCAGAACTGCCAGGCAACTATCATCTCCAGCAAGAGTGAGTTCAACCATCTATCCATGATACTCTATGCACTGAAATGAAATACCAGTTTCACTCACCAGAAGGAAAAAAATGACCTTCATCACTTGGGTTGGCTGTGAAGTCTCATGTTCTCCTGGGTTGAGCAAGCCCATCTTCAGCTGACCTTCGGTCAGAAGTGGAGATGTTTGCTAATGATTGCACAGTGTTCAATTACAGAAGAAGTCATCATCTTGACACAGTGGTGTCAAGAAAACAACCTCTCCCTCAATGTTGCAAAAACAAAGGAGCTGGTTGTGGATTACAGGAGGAATGGAGACAGGCTAGCATCTATTTACATCAATGGATCTGGGATTGAGAGGGTAAACAACTTCAAGTTCCTCGGCATCCACATCACCGAGGACCTCATGGTCTGTGCACACCAGCTGTGTGGTGAAAAAGGCACAACAGCGCCTCTTTCACCTCAGACAGTTGAAGAAGTTTGGTATGGGCCAAACTTTGACAGGGGCACAATTGAGAGCATCCTGACTGGCTGCATCACTGCCAGGTATGGGAACTGTACTTCCCTCAATCGCAGGACTCTGCAGAGAGTGGTGTCAATGCAATGCTCCTCAGACAGGATGAAGAGATCATTACTCCCCAACACCATTCGGCTCTACAATTCAACCACCAGGGGCAAGACATGTTAAGTGCCGGGGTTAGGACTGTGCTTAAGTTACCACTCAATGCACTTTAGTAAACTATTTAAGAACTTTTTAAAAGCTATTTATTAATGCTTTTTGGGAGGGTGATTTTAGATGCATATCATATTTATACTGAGTTAAATACTGTATGTAATTAGTTTTGCTACAATAAGTGTATGGGACACTGGAAAAATGTTGACTTTCCCCTTGGGGATGAATAAAGTATCTATCTATCTATCAGACAGCCCAGCACATCTGCAGATGTGAACTTCCCATGATTCAGGACATTTACAAAGACAGGTGTGTAAAAAGGGCCCAAAGTCACCCCAACCACAAACTACTCCAGCTGCTGCCAACTGGGAAACAGTACTGCAATGTAAAAGCCAGGACCAACAGGCTCCGGGACAGCTTCTTCCACCAGGTCATCAGACTGATGAATTCACACTGACACAACTGTATTTCTATGTTACATTGACTATCCTGATGTACATACTATTTATTACAAATGACTATAAATGGCACATTGCACATCCAGACGGAGACGTAACATAAAGATTTTCACTCCTCATGTATGTGGAGGATGTAAGTAATAAAGTCAATTCAGTTCATTCACAATTCCTCAGCAGATAAAGAAGCCCTTGTCTGCATGCAACATGACTAAGACAAAATTCAGCCCTGGTCTGATAAGAGGCAAGTAACATACGTGCCACAAAAGTGCCAGGCAATGTCTATCCCCAACAGGAGAGAGTCCAACCTCTGACCCTTGGAATTCAGTGGCATTACCATCACCAACGTCCTGAGGGTGAACACCAGAAGCAGAATTGAACCAGCCATATGAATATGGCTACAAGAGCAGACTAAAGGCAATGGGTGACTCACCTCTCTGCCATCAACAAGGTACAGTCAAAGAATGTCATGGAACACTCTACAATGATGTGGATGAGCAGCTCCAACAACACTCGAGAATTCTGACGCCATCCAAAGTAGCTTGCTTAATTAACGCCCATCCACTACATTAAACGTCCATTCTCTCTGCCACCAGCACACAGTATATGTAGTCTGTAAAATACATGGTACCTTCCAGGCCTACAAGTCAAAGTTCAAAGTAAATTTATTATCAAAGTGCATATATGCTACCATATACAATCTTGAGTTTCATTGAAAGTGAGTCTGTAGGTTGTGAGATTAGTTCAGAGTTGTGGTGAGTGAAGTTATCCACTGTGGTTCAGAAGTCTGATGCTTGTAGGGTAATAACTGTTCCTGTAGCTGATGGTGTGGGACCCAAGGCTTCTATAGCTCCTACCCAATGGTAGCAATGAGAAGTGTGCATGGCCTGGATGGTAGGGGTCCTTGATAATGGATGCTACTTTCTTGTAGATGTGCTCCTTGTAAACGTGCTCAATGGTGGGAAGGGCTATGAGGGAGAGGGGCATCAGGTGCAGGGAATTCTGACTTGGAAATACACCGCTGTTTCTTCATCGTCACTGAGGTAAAATCCTGGGATTCCCTCCCTCTGAACACCAGAAGACTGCAGCCCATGAGGATGAGAACAGAGAATGCAGGGAGTTCCTTTAGTACTGTGGTCCAAAAGAATGGGGTTGGTAGGGCAGGGGGTGGTGTTAGGGGGATACATTCTCTTCAGTGCTTCTGTATTATCTGTTCAGTCCCAGGGTGAAATGCATCACTTCTGGGCTGGAGAGGACTTGGAGTAAGAGAGGGAAAATCCAGTTGCTGTACACGTAGGAATCAATAGCACAGGTAGGACCATGAAGGACCATGAAGAAGATATATAATGATCCTGAAAGAGAGCAGGAGTTGGGAAAGTGCAACATCCTAATAGACCTCCTGAACCAAATGTGCAGTTCAACATGTCAGAGCTGCAGCTGAAGGAAGTCAGAGAAGTTGTCCACAAAGCAAGGGAAGCTCGACTCCAGGACCAAGCAGCACCTCGTACAAAGTGTACAAGAACTGCCCCAAGCTCCTGCTACATCTGTGGAAAATCCTGAGAATCTTCTGGAGAATGGGGAAGATCCCAGATCAGTGGAGAGTGGCTGAAGGGGTGTGGATCCCAAAGGAGGAAAACGCCACCTAGATAGACCAATTCCGCATCATCTCCCTGCTGTGTATCGAGGCTAAGATCTTCTTCAGTGCTGTTTCTGATCGACCGTGCATTTACCCAGCAAAGAACACCTATATTGATACACCTCTCCAGAAGGGCGGCATTCAGGGATGCCGGGCTGTCTGGAGCACACCGGTGTGGTGACACAGTTCATCAGGGAGGCCAGAGAAAACAAGGGCAACCTGTCAGTGTTGTGGCTCAACCGGGCAAATGCATATGGCTCCATTCCGCATGAGCTGGTGCAGCTCACACTGACCAAACATCACGTATCCAGCAGAATCAGAGACCTTATCGCTGATTATGACAGCAAATTCAGGATGAGGGTATCTTCAGGAGCAATTACATCAAGTGGTACAAGGTGGAGATTGGCATCATCACAGGGTGCACTATCTCAGTGTCACTGTTCTCCCTAGCCACGAACATGCTCACTAAGTCTGCTGAACCAGAGTGCAGAGGGCCCGGAATGAATTCCGCTCAACGGCAACCACCCATCAGGGCATTCATGGATGACCTCACAGTCACCACAGAATCAGTCACGGGATGCCGGTAGATTCTGCAGGGGCTCGAAAAACTGGTGGAGTGGGTCCAGATGTGTTTCAAACCAGACAAATCAAGATCAATGGAGCTGAGGAAAGGCAAGGTGGAGAACAAGTTCCAGTTCAGCATCGCAGGTTCAGCCATCCCAACCATCACAGAAAAGCCGGTCAAGAGCTTAGGTAAGGTGTTTGACAGCTTTCTAAGGGACACGGCATTCATTCAGGCGACCTGCACCGAGTTGGATGGCTGGCTGAAATCCATGGACAAGTCTGGCCTACCTGGAAAGTTCAAAGCCTGGGTGTATCAGCATGGCATTCTTACCAGAATCCTGTGGCCCCTCCTCGTCTGTGCAGTTCCGATCTCGACAGTCGAACCCTCAGAGAGGAGGGTCAGTAAGCACCTCAGAAGATGGCTGGGGTTGCCAAGGAGCCTGAGCAACATCGCCCTCTATGGACACCACAACAAACTGCAACTGCCCTTCAAATCCCTGGAGCAGGAATTCAAGGTAACAAGAGCCGGAGAAGTGATACAGCACAGGGACTCAAGTGATCCGAAGGTGGCTTGAGCAGGGATCCAAGTGAGGACTGGCAGGAAGTGGAGGGCGGAGGAAGCTGTTCAGGAAGTAGAGGCGAGCCTGCGTCACAGGAGGCTGGTGGGAGTGGTCACACGAGGCCGAGCTGGGCTAGGATCCTTTCCAACTCCCCAAATGGACACCATCAGAGGGAAGGAAAGGCACCATCTAGTTCAGGAGGAGGTGAGAGCAGCATTGGAGGAGACGAGAACCTGCAAGGCAGTGGGAATGAAGCAACAGGGAGCTTGGACAAGATGGGAGAATGCGGTTGAGAGGAAAGTGACCTGGGTTGAGCTTTGGAAAGCCGAGCCACACCGCATCCAATTTCTCATCTAAGCAGAGTCATCAACTGTCATCACTGTGTTCCAAGCGAGGAACCCCAGAGCACATCCTCAGCAGCTGCTCAAGGGCACTTGGTGAGGGACGGTACCGATGGAGGCATGATTAGGTCCTGAAGACCATCGCTGAAGCCATCAGTGCAGGAGTGAAGTGGGCGAAGTGGTCCCGACCCTCCAAGCAGACCATTGCCTTTGTAAGAGCTGGGGAGCAGCCAATACCTGCCAAAAGAACATCTGCAGGTATCCTGACCTCTGCAAGAGACAGGCAGCTGTTGGTGGACCTCGAAAGCAGCTGAGGTTCTCCGACCATATCGCAGCCACCACCCTGTGACCAGACATTGTCCTTGTGTCTGAGTCTACGAAGCAGGTGGTGATGCTGGAGCTGACAGTCCCATGGGAAGATCACCTGGAAGAGGCCTTTGAAAGGAAGCTATTGAAGTATGCAGGACTGGTCAGCAACTGCCAGCAGGCTGGACAGAGAGCGAGGTGTCCCCCTGTGGAAGTTGGTTGTAGGGGATTCGCAGCCTCGTTCCTTAGTCAGAGCCTTCAGCAATTTGAGCATCGAGGGAGAGAGGAAGAGGAGAGCCATCCGCAGTACCACCGATGCGGAAGAGAGGCCTCAAGATGGCTGTGGCTCAAGAGAGGGAAGCCATGGAGTCATGTGTAGCCGGCCATCTGGACACAAGGTGGGGTCTGATCAGCCCCGGCTGAGTCACCCGGAGGAGGGTGTATGATGTGGAAAGACCCGAAACACCCGATGATTCCAGGAACATCACTGAAGATGTGTCTAGAGGCATCTGTAGATGTATGTACACAGCTGCTGAAGGAATATGTGCAGCTAGAGTCCAAATTAAAAAGAAACAGAACCTCAGAAGGTGCTACCCTGAGAATTACTAGCCAAGCAGGAATGTGTGGTGCAAAGACTGATGTGGGAGAAATGGGTTCCAATTCATGCGATACTGGAACAAAGCTAACTTCAGAGCAGGCAAGCTTGCACAAAGATACAATGGAAGGCTCTTTATCTGAATGCATGCAGCATTCAGAACAACATCGATGAGTTAGTGGCACAAACAAAATTAAATGGGTACAGACTAAATGCCATTACAGAATTGAACTTCAAAGTTATCATGTTTGGGAATTAAACATTCAAGAGTCTTTAACTTCTACAAAAAGCTGGCAAATGGAAAAGGAGGAGGGAAAGCCCTGAACTAGGTGGCAGAGGTAGTTGACCTTGAGTTGGAAAATTAACAAGTAGGGTCAGTTAGGAGTGAAGAGCCTGCAAGACAGAAAACACTGATGTAAGTTACTGTATATATAGATACTCATGCATTAGAGATTCTGTGGAGAATGGTATAAATCAGAGAATTAGGAGTACATGTAACAAGAGAAATATAATAATTAGTGGAGACTTATCTACATATGGACTGAGGAAACCAACACTGTGGAGGGTGAATTTGTGGATTTTTTTTTAGATCAGTATGTTGAAGAACTAACAAAGGAAGAGGCTGTTTTAAATCTAATACCGTGTAATGGAATGGGTTAAATTGTGATCTAGTAAGTAAAAAGCCTTTAGGGCACAGTGATCATGATATAATAGGATCTTATAAAATGATTGAAAGTGATTTTGCTCTGAAACCAGGGTCTTAAATTTGTCTAAAGCAAAAATGGTAGATTGGGAAAGCATATTTAGCGGCATGATAACAAACTATCAATAGCTGGCTTTTAAAGAATTAATACACAGTTTACAAGTAATATATATATGTCTGTTTAAGGCAATGAAACAACAGGAGTAGTGACCCAGCATGGTTTTCAGAGAAGTTAAAGATTGTGTTAGATCAAAGGAAAAGGCTTAGAATGTTGCCAAAAAAGCAGCAAGCCTGATGATTGGGAAGATTTTGGAATTCAGCAATGGAAGTGCATAAGGAAAGTAGAATATGAGAAAAATAAAAACAGACTGTATGTGTCTACAGATATGTAAAAAGGAAAAGGTTGGCTTGAAGTTAACATGGCTGAGATGGAAAATGATACTGGGGAGAAAGGAAAATTAGATATATTGAACGAGGTTTGTGTTTGGCTATGTGGAAGATCTGTAAATAGATTGTGTGAGGAGCTCTAAGAAATTGGCATTAATTAATTTAAAAATTCAGTATGGGAGAAAATTTTGGGACTGAAAGATGACAAATCCCCAGGGTTTTGAAAGAAGTACATGTGGAGATAGTCGGTCATCTTCCAAAATCCTATAGATTCTAATAATCTCCACAGTTAGGAAGGCAGGAAATGCAAGGAGGGAAAGAGAAAACAGGGAATGGCAGTGACACAAGAGATTCTGCAGATGCTGGAAATCCAGAGTTACACACACAAAATGCTGGAGGAACTCAAGAACACAATTAGAACAAAAAAAAGTCTATTGTAGTGTAACACACACGTGCTGGAGGAACTCAGCAGGTCAGGCAGCATCTATGGAGGGAAGTAAGCTGTGACCCTTCGTCAGGACTGGAAAGGAAGGGGGCAGAAGCCACATTAAGAATTTGGGGGGGTGCTGTGGAGGGAAAGGAGTACAAACTGGCAGATGATAGGTGAGACCAGGTGAGGGGACAGGTGGGTGGGTGGCAGTGGGCTTCTCACATGATTCTCCCCCACCCCCCTCCACCTTAATATGCTGGAGGCTCTCTTCATCCCCACGCCCGCATACACCTTTACTGCAAGCACCAAGAGCCATTATTCCCAGAGTCATTCTTGATGCAGCACCTTGTCTTTATAGGTAGCTCTGCTGTTAGACATTATTTAGGTTCCCAAGAAACCCTGTGTTAGAGAAATTCACGTAAAAGCAGAACAGGCTATGTGAATAACCAATTTGTATTATGGAAACCAAAATCATATCAGAACTACCTTTAGGAGGAGAAGCGAGGAAGGGCATGTTTGTGTTTTCCACTGATTCTGTAACACATTCCCTCAAACCCCTCCCTATCTCTGCCTCACTTTCCTCCTTTTTCTGTGTCTCCCTCTTTCTCTTCCCGCCTTCAGTTGCGTAGCTGGTAACAGTGTTAAAGCAGCTCTACTTGACAAGTGCCACTGAAATTAAGAGCAGAGTATGGGAGTAAGGCATGGCCTGGCTTTCAGAAAGACAGTGGACTTGTCAGAGATGGGAAAAGGCGATGCAAAAGGTGCCTCACAGTTCTGAGGGCAGAGCAGAAAACATGAGACAGGAGCCATGTTCACTTCAGTAGAGACACCGACATCCATCAAGTGCGCTTCTCAATGTCCACTACTCTCAGCTGCCTCAAACGGGCGCTCTCTTTAATTAGGTCCCAATTGCTTCTTTTATGTAACAAAATATTAACAGCAACACGCCAGGAGATAGGCTCGGTGCAGAAAGAGAGTGAGTTCAATGTAAAAGGCAAGTGGAATTCTAATTTTTCTTTTTTTCAAATTTAATACATACTGACAGCGAGGCTCCCTGTTTAATCTCCAGATACTGGAACGAATGCGAAATTACACTGAAAAAAACCCAGCCTCACTGAAGATAGCGAAGCAAAGGAGCCCACTGGCAGCAGAGATTGCGCGTTGCCTGTACAGATCTAAGTGCGGCATTCAGTATGCATGTGCTGTCGTTCGCGCGCTCCCGGCACGTTGTGTGGTACGGTTGCCGACTGATTTGCTGTACAGTTTAATATTGAATTCATCAATCAAAAGACACATTTTTCTAACAAAATAGGTTTAAAAATACATAATGAGGACCGTTGATTTGGTCGGAGATGCTGGCTAGAAATGTAAACACATGGTCTTGCCCTCTTGTTGAGAACAGTGAAATTAAAGTGACTGAAGTTTCGCGCTGAGCTTGTTTTGACTGTGAGTGCTGCTGCTGATTGCGCTCTCTGCATATTTCGAGTGTATTTATAATGGAGGTCGGCCCAATCTCCAGCAAAAATCTTGGCTTCACTTCCCAGCCTTCAGGAATTGCATTATACTCTAATTGTTGTCTGATTGTGTCTGGATATTTAAAGACGGTTTACAATTCTACAGAGCATTTTCATAACCTCTTGGACAGCCCAAAGCATGTTCTGTCTGGATTTCGAAGAATGATAGCTCACTGAAAGTGGGAGAGTGGTAAAGAAGGTACATCATCAGCCAGGGCATTGAGTATTAAGAGTCAGCAAGTCATTCTACAGCTGTGCAAAACTTTGGTTGGGCAGCACTTGCAATTCTGGCTGCTGCTTTACAGGAAGGACCGGAAGGCTTTGGAAAGAGTGCAGAAGAGCATGTTGCTTGATTAGAGAGTGTATGATCTATAAGGAGAGGTTGGACAAACTTGGGTTGTCCTCTACAGTGGCGCAGGCAGAGGGAAGATCTGATGGGAGATCATAAAATTATAATATACAGTCGATAAGGTAGGCAGCCAGAATTTTTTCCCCAGTAGAAATATCAAGTACTGCATTTAAGGTGAGAAGGGGGAAACCTTAAAGGAGATGTGCACGGCAAGTTTTTTTTATTCACAGAGTGGTGGATGCCTGGAATAAGCTGCCAGGGGTAGAGACGGAGGCAGATACAATAGTGGGGTCTAAGAGACATTTCACCCGACACTTGAACAAGCAGGAAATTGGAGGACATGGATCAAATGCAGGCAGATGGGATCAATTTAATTTGGCATTGTGTTCAGAGCAGATGCAGTGTGCCGAAGGGCCTGTTCCCATACTCTACTGTTCTGTGTTCTAATGAGATGTGAGCTTATTAAAACATTTTGCAGGGGGCTTGACACAGCAAACGTTGAGAGGTTGTTACTTATCCGGGGAAATCTGGAGGCTCAGGATCAGTATCATCAAGAAGACTGAGTGGCGAAGAAAATTGTCCTCCACCTGGATCGTAAATCTTTGCAATTCACTAATTCTGAGCGTTGTGAATCAACTTTAAAATGCACCAAGAGGGGAGTCAAAGGGACAGGAAAATGGAGTTGCATGCAAAATCGGATTGGTTATGATCTTAGATTTGAAGATCGAATTGACCTTCTCCTTCTCGTGTACATTAATGGTGCAGTTTCTGAGTGTTAACACTCCTACAATGCCAGGAAATGGAAGAGATAGTTATTGGCCATGATGAAAAGAGCAAAAGAAAGTTTAGCCTCCTCTGTGGTGTCTATCAGGACATAAACCCTGGGCAGGGCACAAAGGAGGAACATGGAACAGCACCAAGAGGCCTGTAACACAAACCCAAGGAAGTAAAACAGGTCAATGGGCAGCAGGGAGATGACACTCTAATGTCTGGAGCCATGCCTCACAATACAAAAGTGGTTATGAATGTTGGAGATCAATTATCCCAGCTCCAGGATACAACTGTGGCATTTCCTTAGGCCAGTGGGCTGCATCCAGCCATCTTCAGCTGTCGTATCAATGACCGTTTTTCCATCATGATATGGAAAGGGGGAGATGCTCACTGACGGTTGCACACTGTTCAATTCTATTCACACCTCCTTGGCATGCAGCAAGACCAAGACCATATTCAGGCATGGGCTGATAATGTTTATGCCACAAAACTGCCAGGGAATGACAACCTCCATTAAGATAGAGAACCTAAATATCTACCCTTGACATTTAGTGGCATTGCCATTGCTGATCAATATTCGAAGGGTCAACGTTAATTTGAAAGTCAATTGGACAATAAGCAACATATGTACTGTGACTACAAGGGCAAGTTCTGAGCTAAGGAACTCACACAGATGTGTTCATGAAATTCTGATGTGGAATGACTCAATAAGAAGTTATTTTTGCAGAGTTCCATTTCCTCAGTTTTAATAGTGCCCTCAAGCGACTTTCAAATGTGTTTGAGTGTGGGCACAGCTCCCCCTGCCCCTACAGTCTGGAACCAGAAGGTCTCCTTATGCCTGGCCAGCACAGGCTTGTGGGGTGAAGGGCCTGTTTTCATGCCGTTTATCTCCAGAGCTCATCTCACCAAAGTGAACCAGCAGGGAAGGAGATCTGAGACTCGGCAAATAGCACTTAAAAATACAAATGAAAGCAGTGAGACTGCAGTGTTCTTCCACAAGAGCCAGCAGTGAGAAACCTACTATCCCTCTCTGCAGAGTGACAAGTCAAGTTGTCAAAATGGCTGACAGGCAATCTTCGATAAGTAGTTTAAAAACTTTGACAAGCCAGCCACATTAAGCAGTTTTTTTTCCCCGAGTCTATGCTGCAAAATTTCAGCTGTCTATTTTAAACTAAAATTGCTTTGCCAAATTGAAATCTAAACACCAAGGGATACTGAGGTGCCCATGGGAGATTCATTTCAAGATCCTATTAAATAAGAACTGTTGGGCCACAAAAATAGAAGTTTTTTTTTCACCAGGAAGGTGCATGGATCAGAAGTTCAAATTATATGTAACTGAAAATGCCCTTGTCTTAGAATAGGATCACTGTGGAAGTCAGGGTTACAATTACTCTCTGCTGATATGCAAGCAGTCGAGCTTGTTCCTCTTTGGTGTTCATTGGAACTAAGCATATAATTTTACTGGAACCCGGACAGAGACCATGAGACTGCACTGCTCAATTAAACACATGAACGCACAAATAAGGAGCGGGGGGTCAGACACTCAGCTCCTCGAGCCTGCTCCACCAGTCAATACTGTCATGGCTGATGTGATTGTAACTTCCACTCTGTGTTCCCATCCACCCCTGGTAACCTTTCACTCTTCCCCCTTGTTTATTGGGAATACATCCGTGTCGGCCTTAAAATATTTCACCACCTTTTCAGGAAGAGAGATTCCAAAAGACTTTCACCCGTCAGTGAATACAAAAACCTAATACTATATTAGAACATAAGAACATAGAACAGTACAGCACAGTCTGGGCCCTGCAGTTCACAATGCTCCAACCAATATAAGCCTACTCCATAATCGATCTAACCTGTCACTCCTACAAAGCCCATAACTCTCCATTTTTCTTTCATCCATGTGTCTATCTAACAGTCTCTTAAATGCCTCTAATGTCAGGCACCCACCACTCTTTGCGTCAAAAAACTAGCTCTAACCTCTCCCCTAAACCTCCCTCCATTCACCTTAAATGGGTGTCTTCGGGTATTGGCCATTGCCGCCCAGGGAAAAAGGTGCTGGTTGTTCACACTATCAATACCACTCATAATAACACCATAACACATAGGAGCAGAATTGGACCATTTGGCCTATCGAGTCTGCTCCAGCGTTCCAACATGGCTGATTTATTAGCCCTCTCAACCCCATTCTCCTGTCTTCTCCCTGTAACTTTTGACGCCCTGAGAAACTATCAACCTCTGCTTTAAATGTACCCAATGATTTGGCCAGCACCACTGTCTGTGGTAATGAATTCCACGGATTCACCACCCTCTGGCTAAAGAAATATTTCCTCATCTCTGTTCTAAATGGATGTCCCTCAGTTCGGAGGCTGTGCCCTCTGGTCCTAGACTCCTATAGGACTCCACATCCACTTTATACAGACATTTCAATATTCGATAGATTGTAATGAGACTACTTCACAGTCTTTGAATCTCCAGCAAGTACTGGTCCAGTATTATCAAATGCTCCTCACATTTTAATCCTTTCATTCCTGGGATAATTCTCGTGAATCCCCTCTCCAACACCAGCACAGCTTTTCTTAGACAAGGGCCCAAAACTGCTCACAATACTCCAAGTGCAGTCTGACCAATGCCTCATAAAACGTCAGCATCACATGTTTGCTTTCATATTCTAGTCCTCTTGAAATATATGCTAACATTATATTTGCCTTCCTTAACACTGACTCAACCTGCAAGGTAATCTTTGGGGAATCCTGCATAAGCCCCTCTGCATCTCTGATTTTTGAATTTTCTCCCCATTTAGGAAATAGTCCACACCTTTATTCCTTCTGCCAAAGTGCATAACAATGCGCTTCCCTGCATTATATTCCATCTGCTACCTCTTTGTCCATTCCCCCAATACGTCTAAGTTCTTCTGCTTCCTCAATACGACTGCCCCTCCACCCACTTTCGTCTCGTCTGCATACTTGGCCACAAAGCCATCAATTCCGTCATCCAAATCATGGGCATATACAGCTGTCCCCCACTTTATGCCACTTCGCTTTTAGAAGAGACCTACATTAGTACCTGTTTTCACATTACAAAGAGGATTTTCGCTTTTACGAACATTTGTCCCATATAAATTAATGGTTCTTCGCTTTACATCATTTTGGCTTAAGACAGGTTTCATAGGAACACTCTACCGTTGTAAGTGGGGGGGGGGAATACCTGTCATGTGAAAAGAAGAGCACCAACACTTGTAGCACACTACCAGTCACCAGCAGCTAACCAGAAAAGCCCCCCCCCCACTTTGTTCCCACTCTGCCTCCTCCCAGTCAGCCAATCTACTGTCCATGCTAGTATCATTCCTGTAGGACCATGGACTCTTATCTTGTTAAGCAGCCTCATGTGTGGCACCTTGTCAAACACCTTTTGAAAATCCAAGTACACAACATCCTCTGATCCTCCTTTGTCTATCCTGCCTGTTATTTCCTCAAAGAATTATAACAGATTTGTCAGGCAAGATTTCCTCTCAAGGAAACCACACTGATGTTGGCCTATTTTATCATGTGCCTCGAAGTACCCCAAAACCTCATCCTTAGTAATAGACTTCAACATCTTCCCAACCACTGAAGTCAGTTGAATGTCCTATAATTTTCTCTTTTCTGCCTCACTCCCTTCTTAAAGAGTGGAATGACATTTGCAATTTTCCAGTCCTCAGGAATCATTCCAGAATCTAGTGATTCTTGAAAGATCATTACTACTGCCTCCACAATCACTTCAGCTACCTTTTTCAGAACCCTGGGATGTAGTCCATCTGGTCCAGATGACTTATCTATCTTCAGACCTTTCAGTTTCTCAAGCACCTTCTCCCTTGTAATAGCAACTGCACTCACTTCTTTCCCCGATACTCTTGAATTTCTGGCATACAGTTAGTGTCTTCCACAGTGAAGGCTGATGCAATATACTTAATAATTCGCTTGGCCATTTCTTTCTCCCCCATTACTACCTCCTCAGCATCATTTTCCAGCAGCCCTATATCCACTATCTGAAAAAAAACTTCTGTAACCTCTTTTATATTATTGGCTAGTTTACCTTCATATTTCATCTTTTCCTCCATTATTGCTTTTTTTGGTTGTCTTCTGTTGGTTTTTAAAAGCTTCCCAATCCTCTATATGCACACGAATTTTTGCTATGTTATATGCCCTCTCTTTTGCTTTTCTGCTGTCTTTGGCTTCTCTTGTCAGCCACAGCCACCTCATATTCCTTTAGAATACCATTTCATCTTTGGGATGTATCACTCCTGCACCTTCTGAAATTCCCCATAAACACCAGCCATTGCTGTTCTGCCATCATCTCTGCTAGTGTCCCCTTCCAATCAATTTTGGCCAGCTCCTCTCTCATGCCTCTGTAATTCCCTTTACTCTACTGTAATACTGATACATTTGCTTTTATCTTACACTTCTCAAACTGCAGGGTGAATTCTACCATATTATGATCACTGCCTCCTATGGGTTCCTATACCTTAAGCTTCCTAATGAAATTTGGGTCATTACATAATACCAAATCCAGAATTGCAATTCCCCTCGTGGGCTCAACCACCAGCTGCTCTAAAAACCTATCTCATAGGCATTCTACAAACGCCCTCTTTTGGGATCCAGTACCAATTGGATTTCCTCAATCTACCTGTATATTCAAATCCTAACCCTAAGTCTACTCACAAAGATTCTACATCTTCCAGTCCTAAGTCACCTCTTTCAAAGGATATGATTTCATTTTTTTACCAATAGAGCCACCCTCTGCCTTCCTGCCTATCCTTTCTATACAAGGTGTATCCTCGGATGTTAAGCTCCCAATTATGATCTTCTCTCAGAGATGCTCATAACCTCATACCTGCCAATCCCTAACTGTGCCACAAGATTATCTAACTTATTCCGTATATTGCATGCATTCAAATATATTCATCATTCTGTATTCATCACTCTTTTTGATTTTGGCTCCGTTATATTTTAACTCATTCTGCTGACTGCAATTTTGCCCTATCTTCTGCCTGTCCTTCCTCACAGTCTTACAACACACTGCATCTACTTGTATACCAACTGCCCCATCCTACCACTCTGGTTCCCATGCCCCTGCTAAATTAGTTTAAACTGACCCCAACAACCCTAGCGTACCTGCCCACAAGGATATTGGTCCCCCTTGGGTTCAGGCGTAACCCATTTCTTTTGTACAGGTCATACACTCTCCAGAAGAGTTCCCAATGGTCCAGCAATCTGAAACCCTGCCCACTGCACCAATTTCTCAGCTACACATTCACCTGCCAAAATATCCTATTCTTACCTTCACTGGCAAATGGCACAGGTAGTAATCTGGAGATTGCTACCGTTGAGGTCCTGGTTTTCAGCTTAGTGCCTAGCTCCCTAACTTCTCTCTTCAGGACTCCATCCGTTTTCCTACCTGTTTTGTTGGTACCAGTATGTAACATGACTTTCAGCTATTCACCTTCCCCTTTTAGAATGCCACGGACCGGATCCAAGTTGTGCCTGACCCCGGCACCTGAGAGCCAACATATCATCCAGGTGTCTCTTTCATGTCCACAGAATCTGCTCTCTTCTCCTCTTATTACTGCACTCCTCTTCTCCCCCTTCCCTTTTGATCCACTGAGCCAGACTCAGTACCAGAGCCCTGGTCACTGCGGCTTCCTCCTGGGAGCTCCCCCAGCAGTATAGCAGTATACTTATTATTGAGGGGAACAGCCACAAGGGCACTGGCTGACTATTGCCTTTTCCTCTCCTGACCATCACCCAGAGGCCTGCCTCCTGCAACTTAGGCGTGACTACCTCCCTGTATCTCATATCTATCACCTCCTCAATCTCCCGTATGAGCTGCAGGTCATCGAGCTACAGTTCCAGTTCCTTAACTCGGTCTCAAAGGAGCTGCAGCTCAGTGCACTTTGTGCAAACGTAGTTATCAGAGCAAATGGAAGTCTCCCCTTATTATATAATAATCTCCCCTAGCTATATACAAATAGAAAACAAAAACTTACTAGAAACTTTCCTACTTGCTTCTTAGAACCTCTGTATGTGCTTCCCCAAGCCAGTTGAGCCAAAGCTGGACCACTCTAAAACTGTCCCAGTCCAACAATAGCTGCTCCACTTACACATCCTTACTTTTTATTGGTTTTTTTAATTGATTAACTTTCTCTTTATTGATCAAATTTTTATTTAATCTTTTACACCTCTGTCAAGTTGCCTCTCATCCTCCATTGATCCAAAGAGAAAAGCCCTGGCTTGCTCAACCTTTCCTCATAAGACATGTAAACAATATTATTGAAATATATTTTGTTTTCTTTCTCTTCCTCAACGTAATTATGTATGGAATGATCTGTCTTGATGGCATGTGAAACAAAGGCCTTTTACTGTGAGGTAGTTCTCTTTTGGAAGAGGACAGCGAGGCTTTGAGAGGAAGTGCGGCGGCGGCCATTTTCAAATTGTCCAATTGCGTCTCAGATCGGAGTTCTGAGAGGCGGGACTGTGCAGGCACGTGAAGGAGGCCTGGGAAGGAGGGAAGATATAAAAAGTACGCAGCCTTAAGAAGCAGGCAGCTTCGTTTGCGGGCAGCGGAGTGCACCGGGAGCAGAATGTAGTGCTTGGGCTCAGTGGGCTTAGGCGGAAGAGGCCACAGTAGGCTTATCTTTTAGTTCTTGTTATTTTTCAGTTATTCGGGAAGTATGAGTGTGAGGACAGCTTATTGTTCTCGGTGTCGGGTGTGGGAGGGCCTGGAGTCTCCGAGCCTCCCGGACGTCCACATCTGCGCCAGGTGCACTGAACTGCAGCTCCTGAGGGACCGAGTTAGGGAACTGGAGCTGCAGCTCGATGACCTTCGCCTGGTCAGGGAGAGTGAGGAGGTGATAGAGAGGAGTTACAGGCAGGTGGTCACTCCGGGGCCACAGGAGGCAGATAGGTGGGTCACGGTCAGGAAGGGGAAGAGGCAGGTACTAGAGAGTACCCCGGTGGCTGTACCCCTTGACAATAAGTACTCATGTTTGAGTACTGTTGGGGGGGACAGCCTTCCTGGTGGAAGTGACAGTGGCCGGGCCTCCGGCACAGAGGACAGCCCTGTAGCTCAGAAGGGTAGGGATAGAAGAAAGAGGACCATAGTAATAGGGGACTCGATAGTCAGCGGTTCAGACAGGTGGTTCTGTGGAGGTGATCAGGAGTCCCGGATGGTAATTTGTCTCCCTGGTGCCAGGGTTCGGGACGTTTCTGATCGCGTCCAAGATATCCTGAAGTGGGAGGGTGAGGAGTCAGAGGTCATGGTACATGTAGGTACCAATGACATAGGTAGGAAAGGGGAAGAGGTCCTGAAACGAGAGTATAGGGAGTTAGGAAGGCAGTTAAGAAGAAGGACTGCAAAGGTAGTAATCTCGGGATTACTGCCTGTGCCACGCGACAGTGAGAGTAGGAATAGAATTAGGTGGAGGATGAATGTGTGGCTGTGGGATTGGAGCAGGGGGCAGGGATTCAAGTTTCTGGATCATTGGGACCTCTTCTGGGGCAGGCGTGACCTGTTCAAGAAGGACGGGTTACACTTGAATCCTGGGGGGACCAATATCCTAGCGGGGAGGTTTGCAAGGGCTACAGGGCAGACTTTAAACTAGTAAGATGAGGGGGCGGGAATCAATTTGTGGAAACCATGGGAGAGGAGGTTAGTTCACCAGTAGAGCAAGTAAATAGACAGTGTGTGAGGGAGGAAAGGCAGGTGATGGAGAAGGGATGCGCTCAGCCCGAAGATGTAGGGGAGAAGAAAAAAAAGGATAATAAATTTGAATGCATTGTTAGGGATGAAAAGAGAGCAGGAGGTGGAGAGTATCTTAAATGTATCTATTTTAATGCTAGGAGCATTGTAAGAAAGGTGGATGAGCTTAAAGCGTGGATTGATACCTGGAATTATGATGTTGTAGCTATTAGTGAAACATGGTTGCAGGAAGGGTGTGATTGGCAACTAAATATTCCTGGATTTAGTTGCTTTAGGTGTGATAGAGTAGGAGGGGCCAGAGGAGGAGGTGTTGCATTGCTTGTCCAAGAAAATCTTTTGGCGGTGCTTTGGAAGGATAGATTAGAGAGCTCCTCTAGGGAGACCATTTGGGTGGAATTGAGGAATGGGAAGGGTGTAGTAACACTGATAGGAGTGTATTATAGGCCACCTAATGGGGAGCGTGAGTTGGAAGAGCAAATGTGTAAGGAGATAGCAGATATTTGTAGTAAACACAAGGTGGTGATTGTGGGAGATTTTAATTTTCCACACGTAGACTGGGAAGCTCATTCTGTAAAAGGGCTGGATGGTTTAGAGTTTGTGAAATGTGTGCAGGATAGTTTTTTGCAAAAATACATAGAAGTACCGACTAGAGATGGGGCAGTGTTGGATCTCCTGTTAGGGAATGCGATAGGTCAGCTGACAGATATATGTGTTGGGGAGCACTTCGGGTCCAGTGATCACAATAGCATTAGCTTCAATATAATTATGGAGAAGGACAGGACAGGACATAGAGTTGAGATTTTTGATTGGAGAAAGGCTAACTTTGAGGAGATGCGAAGGGATTTAGAGAGAGTGGATTGGGTCAAGTTGTTTTATGGGAAGGATGTAATAGAGAAATGGAGGTCATTTAAGGGTGAAATTATGAGGGTACAGAATCTTTATGTTCCTGTTAGGTTGAAAGGAAAGGTTAAAGGTTTGAAAGCACCATGGTTTTCAAGGGATATTAGAAATTTGGTTCGGAAAAAGAGGGATGTCTACAATAGATATAGGCAGCATGGAGTAAAGGAATTGCTCAAGGAATATAAAGAATGTAAAAGGAATCTTAAGAAAGAGATTAGAAAAGCTAAAAGAAGATACGAGGTTGGTTTGGCAAATAAGGTGAAAGTAAATCTGAAAGGTTTCTACAGTTATATTAAAAGCAAAAGGATAGTGAGGGATAAAATTGGCCCCTTAGAGAATCAGAGTGGTCAGCTATGTGTTAAGCCGAGGGAGATGGGAGAGATTTTGAACGATTTCTTCTCTTCGGTATTCACTAAGGAGAAGGATATTAAATTGTGTAAGGTGTGGGAAACAAGTAAGGAAGTTATGGAACCTATGACAATTAAAGAGGTGGAAGTACTGGCGCTTTTAAGAAATTTAAAAGTGGATAAATCTCCGGGTCCTGACAGGATATTCCCCAGGACCTTGAGGGAAGTTTGTGTAGAAATAGCAGGAGCTCTGACGGAGATCTTTAAGATGTCATTAGAAACGGGGATTGTGCCGGAGGATTGGCGTATTGCTCATGTGGTTCCATTGTTTAAAAAGGGTTCTAGAAGTAAGCCTAGCAATTATAGACCTGTCAGTTTGACATCAGTGGTGGGTAAATTAATGGAAAGTATTCTTAGAGATAGTATTAATAATTATCTGGATAGACAGGATCTGATTAGGAGTAGCCAGCATGGATTTGTGCGTGGAAGGTCATGTTTGACAAACCTTATTGAATTTTTTGAAGAAGTTACGAGGAATGTTGACGAGGGTAAGGCAGTGGATGTAGTCTATATGGACTTCAGCAAAGCCTTTGACAAAGTTCCACATGGAAGGTTAGTTAAGAAGGTTCAGTCGTTAGGTATTAATGCTGGAGTAATAAAATGGATTCAACAGTGGCTAGATGGGAGATGCCAGAGAGTAGTGGTGGATAATTGTTTATTGGGATGGAGGCCAGTGACTAGCGGGGTGCCTCAGGGATCTGTTTTGGGCCCAATGTTGTTTGTAATATACATAAATGATCTGGATGATGGGGTGGTAAATTGGATTAGTAAGTATACCGATGATACTAAGATAGGAGGTGTTGTGGGTAATGAGGTGGGTTTTCAAAGCTTGCAGGGAGATTTATGCTGGTTAGAAGAATGGGCTGAATGTTGGCAGATGGAGTTTAATGCTGAGAAGTGTGAGGTTCTACATTTTGGCAGGAATAATCCAAATAGAACATACAGGGTAAATGGTAGGGCATTGAGGAATGCAGAGGAACAGAGAGATCTGGGAATAACAGTGCATAGTTCCCTGAAGGTGGAGTCTCATGTAGATAGGGTGGTGAAGAAGGCTTTTGGAACACTGGTCTTTATAAATCAGAGCATTGAGTACAGAAGTTGGGATGTAATGTTAAAATTGTACAAGGCATTGGTAAGGCCAAATTTAGAATATTGTGTGCAGTTCTGGTCACCGAATTATAGGAAAGATGTCAATAAATTAGAGAGAGTGCAGAGACGATTTACTAGGATGTTACCTGGGTTTCAGCACTTAAGTTACAGAGAAAGGTTGAACAAGTTAGGTCTCTATTCATTGGAGCGTAGAAGGTTGAGGGGGGATTTGGTCGAGGTATTTAAAATTTTGAGAGGGATAGATAGAGTTGACGTGAATAGGCTGTTTCCATTGAGAGTAGGGGAGATTCAAACGAGAGGACATGATTTGAGAGTTAGGGGGCAGAAGTTTAAGGGAAACACGAGGGGGTATTTCTTTACTCAGAGAGTGATAGCTGTGTGGAATGAGCTTCCTGTAGAAGTAGTAGAGGCCAGTTCAGTTGTGTAATTTAAGGTTAAAATTGGATAGGTATATGGACAGGAAAGGAGTGGAGGGTTATGGGCTGAGTGTGGGTCGGTGGGACTAGGTGAGATTAAGAGTTCGGCACGGACTAGGAGGGCCGAGATGGCCTGTTTCCGTGCTGTGATTGTTATATGGTTACTGTATCTCAGTATATGTGATAATAGTAAACTTAGACCATTACCAAGAATATCCACCTCATGTCTGTTTTTAATGAGTGGCTCTTTTAAACAATGATTCTTCCAAAACCCCTCAGGTTTTATATCTGTTAGTCAAGCCCCCTCTCACTCATTTAAATTCCAGCAGGTACAAGCCTAGCTGGTATGACCTCTAACCTTTTTTCATTAGACAACCACCCCTCAACATGTAGTCTCACCAAGGCTTTAAATCACTTTAGCACTAACTTCCAACTTTTGTATTTAATTTTTCTTGCAATAAACAATTGCTAACAATTCTGTTAGCTTTCCAAATTATTTGCTGTAACTGCATACTACAGTCTGTGAATCATGCATGAGAAACCCTTCATTTTGTAACCTTCAGAGCCCAAGGCAAGTCACAGACAACGTCCTAAGCAAAGGTGGCGGGGCCTACAAACACATAATCATCTAAATTAGGAGCAGGAGTGGGCCACTTGGGCTGTCAAGTCTGCTCCAACATTTAATAAGATTGTAGATTTGCTGATAAAAACCATATTTGGGTGCATAAATTGGTAAGAGCAAAGGGCACATGTTAGAAGTTTGTGAATCACTGGCTCAAACTTAAGTGATCTATCCTGGCACCAGAGAAGATGAAAGTGCCTGAGAAAAGGCACAGAGGAAGATTTTCAGGACATTAATAGGGATGAGGAACTTTGATGAGGAACCTGAAGAAGTTTGCATTGTCCTCCTGGGAACAGGTTAGCCATGAGATGATGTGATTGCTGGTTTTGGGACAGGTTGGGGGGCTTTCATAGGTAACAAGAGAGAAAACAAGTTGCTGAAGTTCAAGGACAGCTTTTACACCCTCCCCCTGCCCGTTATAAGACTATTAAATGGTTCGCTAGTATGATAAGATGGACTCTTGACTTCACAATCTACCTTATTATGACCTTGCACTTTATGGTCTGTCTGCATTGCACTTTCTCTGGAGCTGTTACACTTTATTCAACACTCTTCTTTAACATCAATGTATTGTGATCTGATCTATATGAACAGTACGTAAGAGAAGCTTTTTACTGTACTTCGGAACTTGTGACAATTCCAATTCCAAGGCTCAAAATCAGTGGCAGCAGGCCAAAAGAGGCAAAGTGCAGGAACTTCTTCATCCTGTAATTGCTGGGATCAGGAATGGTTTTTCTGAGCAGGGGACGGAAGCAGGTTCTGGAAGTAATGGGAGAAGAGATTTGGATGGGTACCAGAGGACAGGAACAACACACTGTTACTGACTAAAGAAAGGTGGAACAAAAGATGGCCACTCTTCTGTCGAGACAGGGTAGGTGCAACACGCCAAATGGTCTCTTCCTGCCCTGTGTTTCCATGGTACACCCAGACTAAATTTTCAAACACATTAAGGAAGCTGTGTGTGTGTGTATGCCTGTGACTGTACGTTTGTCTGAACATATGTGTGCGCTGTCACACTCATGTATGTGCTCATATGTGCATGCTTGAAGCACCCTCTAAAAGATGACCTATTCAAATCCCTGTGTACACCTCTGAGTGCTCAGCTAAAAAAAACAAACAGGGGTGGGGGGGGGGGTGAGAGAAGATTTGAAGTTTGGACTAGAACTATGTTATAATCTTCAAAATTATTTGAATATACTTGCTGTGAACCCTCATGCTTTTGGCTCTGCTATTGGGAACTGTGATTGATGGAGAGTAAAACTCCATCCCTTGAGGTGAAGGGCACATGTTTGATCACATAATATGATTCCAACCCTCTTGAAAGTACAATTCCTAATTCAGCAGTCAATTCCACAACGCTGTTCCAGCTGATTAATTTTGGAGTGAGGACATAGTTGGTAACAGGAAAACAGCTCCCAAGGCATCTCTCTTGTTATAATTACAAGCCCTTGAGGTCTGTGGGTCATTATATCTCACTTGCTGTTGTATTTGGGATGCCAAAAAAGACTATTGTGTAAAAATATGATGGGCAAAGAAGTACAGAGACCAGGAGAAATCAAGTCAAACAAGGGGATGTTTTTCTTTGTCTTCACCTCCGCTCCAGATCTCAATCACACTAACTTTGGAGCCGGCACCCTTAGCCTTTAACACCAGCCTGCTCACACCTATAAGACAGGAGCAGAATTAGGCTATTTGGCCCATCGAGTCTGCTCTGCCATTCCATCTGGGCCAATTTATTTCTCCTGGGGAGAGATAGAACTAGGGGTATAATTCCAGAATAAGCGCCTTCCTTTTTCAGATGGAGGTGAGGTAGAATTTCCTTCTCAAGGTCACGACATGTGGAGTTGTCTCCCCCAGAGAGCTGTGGGGACAGTCAGTGAATATATTCAAGGCTGAGATAGACAGACCTCTGGATCTTTGGAGAGACGTGTATTACAGGGAATTTGGCCGGAAGGTGATATTGAGGTTAATGACAGAGCAGGCTTGAGAGGCCAATTAGCCTACTCCTGGTTACTTTCATGTAATGCCTTATACCAGCCCCATGCCCTTCACCTCCCCCACCACAACCTAACTAGAGTATAACTGAGGCCTCTCTCTTTTTCTCACTGCCCTCTAGCTACCCCACCTCCTCAACCACTCTAACAAGACCCAAAACCTCCCATTTCTTTGCCCCATTCTTTCAATGAACCTGACCAACCTGCAGGGAGGCTTTGATGTTGACATCACACATTCCACACACAGTGGGTCTGTTATTTGAATTGTCCATCAAGAGGCTGGATTCAAGATACAGGATGGACTTTGTAAACCTGGAAGCTTCCAACAGTCTAGGGAACTACTAGCCGACAGGAGGGCATAATTATAGGGGGAGGGGGATTATAAATTGAAGAATTGGCAAATGTTGGAAGAGACGTTACTTTGTTGGGGCAGAAGTAAGAATGTGTATCCATTGAAGTTACTCATCTTTTTCAGTTGATTACTAAGGTATGGTGAAAGCTTCAAAGGGAAGAGGTCCATGATTTATGTCGCCCAAACCATATCCTGCCCTGAGTTGATATAGGATGGGAAGGGAGAGGAAGTGCAGGAAGGATCAAATGGCCTCTCCTACACTGAAATGATTCCACACAGGGAGAACATGGTGTGGGGGGGGGGGAATAGTGAGAAATTGAGAGGAGGGTAGAATAAAAGAACAAGATGTGAAAGGATGGGGACTTGCTAATCTTAAACCTGCCGAATACAAGTGATCTGAAATTCTGTGGGATATTTCCACTTGCCTTTGGAATTAAGTTCTGGAAAAGACATCAATTCTCAAACTCCATGACAATTTCAAATTATACATTATCTTGTTCTAGTCTGAACGAACCAGTAGAGTAGAATATAAATGCTATGCACTTCATCTGAAGAGGTTTGCTGGAATTAAATAGTGTAGCTAACAGGAGCCCAGAGTTTCCAAGGATAATGGAGATATTCTGAAACTGGCTGGATCAGGGCTACCTAGGATTATTGCCACTCATCCAGTTTTACAATAATGCAGTGTGCACCATGTCCACACACACAGGAGATCACTGTGTCCACACACACACACACAGAAGAGAGCATGTGAAATGTTCTATTTGCAGGCTGCTTGTTCTATAGCTGGAAAAATGTACAGGATGTATCTTTGAAGTGTGCACATGGATTCTGAAGGGAACCACACGGGTTCTGTCTCCGCACATGGATGCTCATTGTCACTCTGCTACTTCAAATGGGGTTCTCTTCAATTTCATATGTTTCTGAGGAAAATTCAAGTGGGCGTGTGTTGCAGGCTCCACATGTTTAACACACCAAAGGAAGGTAAACAACACACACAAAATGCTGGTGGAACACAGCAGGCCAGGCAGCATCGAGACGAAGGGTCTCGGCCCAAAACGTCGACAGTGCTTCTCCCTATAGATGCTGCCTGGCCTGCTGTGTTCCACCAGCATTTTGTGTGTGTTGTTGTTTGAATTTCCAGCATCTGCAGATTTCCTCGTGTTTGCTCTTTAAAGGAGGGTTAAGAGAAGTTTTCAGGCAATGGTCTCTGCATTTAGACAATCAAGCCATATTTTATGCACTTACATTAGTGTTTTCTATTTACCTCAAGAATTAGGTCTTGGCAACAAACATTTGAATTCAAAGCCTTTCAATTTTTTGCACTGCCGATGTTACCCAGTTTATTTCTTTACCTTTGTACTTTACAGATGGAGGACAAATCCAAATTTATCCTTCAAATGTACATGCAATCTTTATTTCCAGCCTACTGAAATAATTAAGTTTTGTTTTTCTCCCCTTTATTTAAAGAAATGGTGGGAAACTTAAACCTGATGGTGAACGATTTTGAGGTTTGCCAGTACCTAGTTCCTTCTGAAATGGCAAAACACTCCAGTGATGGGAAATGGGCAGAACACACGAGTGTCTGCTGAGCACGTTCCAATTCATTAAAGAAAAACCTCAGACTGAGCATCACTGAACAAAAGCTCTGTTATCTGGTAAGTGCAGGTTATCTCTGAGTTGGGTGTGTTCCAGTACCATTCACAGATGCACTTACTTTATGCTCCAGGGTGGTAAGTGTTTTTAACACAGCCTTGTTCCTTCCAATCTGTAGGGCTGCTGCTTTATTTGGATGAAAGCCCAAATGATATCCAAGCACATTCTTTGAATCAACAGGCTGAAAGTCCCCTTAATACATGGTTTGATTCTGGGTTGCTCACCTATTTTTGAGAATGGTCTTGTTTATCTTAACACTCCAAATTAGACTTTGCAAAAGATAATGAAAAATGTGCCTTCTGGGCTGAGTTCCACTTTCATACCGTGAATAAGAAAAGATCAAACTGCAAAAGAGGAAACCAAATGAAAGAAAACTAAAAGCTAGAGCCACCATTTTCAACATAATATTTGGCCCCCAAGACTATTGGTAATTGATAACTGGTTTAATATTGTTACATGTACTGAGATACAGTGAATGCATGCCATTCATACAGATTATTTCAAAACACAACGGCAACACACACAGATCGCTCGAGGAATTCAAGAGGCCAGGCAGCATCTACACAGAGGAAAAAATAGCTGACATTTATTCTTCTCCATGGACACTGCTTGACAGCTGAGCTCCTCCCGGATTTTAAAAGTGTTGCTCTGGATGTCCAGCATTTGCAGAATCTCTTGTGATTATTATTTCAAAACACAAATACATTGAGATGATACAAGAGAAAAACAATACCAGAATGCAGAATAAGACCATAAGATATAGGAGCAGAATTAGGCCATTTGGCCCATTGGGTCTGGGTCTGCTCCTCCATTCCATCATGGCTCATTTCTTATCCCCTCAAATCAATTCTCCTGCCTTCTCATCCTTTCACATCCTGACTAATTGTGGTGAACTATGTGCCTGTCTGGACACGCCCCCTGCTGACTGCTCCTGTGGCTCCTCCCACAGGCCCCTGTATAAAGGCGATCTGAGGCCTGACGCTCGGCCTCAGTCTCCAGGACATAGTATGATGGACACTCACTCCTGGTTCCTTCTTCCAGTCAATAAAAGCCGATATCTTGCCTTACGTCTCAGTGTGAGTTATTGATGGTGCATCACTAATCAAGAACTATCAAGCTCCTCTTTAGATATACCCAATGAATTCCACAGATTCACTACAATTTCGCTAAAGAAATTCCTCATCTCATTCTAAGTGGATGTCTCTCTATTCTGAGGTTGTGCCCTCTTGTTCTAGACTCCCACCTATATGAAACATCCTCTCAATATTTGATATGTTTCAGTGAGATAACCCCCTCATTCTTTAGAATTCCAGAGACTAGAGGCTCAGAGCCATCAAACACTCCTCAGACATTAACCCTTTCATTCCCAGAATCAATCTCGTGAGCCTCCTCTTGACCCACTCCAATGCTAGCACATCTTTTCTCAGATAAGGGACTCAAAACTGCTCATAATGTTCCAAATACAGTCTGACCAATGCCCTATAAAGTCTCAGGATTACACCCTTGCTTATATAATCTAGTCCTCTCAAAATGAATGCTAACATTGCATTTGCCTTCCTCACCACCAACTCAACCTGCAAATTAACCTTTAGGAATCCTGCACGAGGACTCCTAAGTCCCTTTGCACCTCTGAGTTTTGAAATGTTCTTTCCATTTAGAAAAGAACATCTACATCTTTATTCCTTCTACCAGGTGCATGACTGTACACTTCCCGACACTATATTCCATCTGCCACTTCTTTGCCCATTCTCCTAATCTGTCTGAATCCTTCTTCAGTCTCCCTGCTTCCTCAACACTACCTGCCTCTCCACCTATCTTCATATTGCCCATAAACTTGGCCACAAAGCCATCAATTTCTTCTTTCAAATCATTGACATATAACATAAAAAGTGGTCCCAACACCAATTTGCTTTGAACACCACTAGACAGCAGCAGACAACCAGAAAAGTCACCCCTTTATTCCCCTCTGCCTTCTGTCAGTCAATCAACCTTCTATCCATGCTAGTATTTTCCTGTAATAGCATGAGTTCTTATCTTGTTCAGCAGCCTCATGTACAGGACCTTGTCAAAGGCCTTCTGAAAATGCAAGTACACAACATCCACTGATTCTCTTTTGTCTCTTCTGCTTGCTATTTCCTCAAAGAATTCCAACAGATTTGTCAGGCAAGATTTCCCCCTAAGTAAATCATGCTGACTTTGGCCTATTTTATCCTGTGCCTCCAAGTTTGCCAAAACCTCATCCTGAATAATGGACTCCAATGTTACATAGAGTTACAGTTACATAGAGAGTGCAGTGCAGGCAAATATTAAGATCATAATGAGGTAGATTGTTAAGTCAAGAATCCATCTTACCACACAAGAGGTCTGTTCGATAGTCTTACAACAATGTAAGAAGCTGTCCCTGAGCCTGGTGGTATGTGCTCTCAAGCTTTTGTATCTTCTGTCCGATGGGTAGGGTTAGAAGAGAAAATGTCTAGGGTGGGAGGGGTCTTTGATGGGTCAATCCTGACCTTGAGTGGGTCTGTTTGGAGTTCACATGTTACAGGTGCTCTGTGTTATGTTTTGTAATTCCAGATCATTAAAACTAATTAAAATCAAAATAAGCAGTCACCGGAGATAAACATGTCCACTTCATTTTTACTTTAGCGAGCCATGCATGTATCACATGGTGGTGTGATGACATTATGTAGATAATCTGTCATGTATTATGTAAACAAAGAATGCTTAATCAAACAAAACAGTTACAATATCACTCAAATATTACTGAAATATTAAACACACAACACTCCTTGCTTATCTATAGTCATATCTCTCTCTCACACACACACACACATCTATATACACACACACACACACACACACACACACACACACACACACACACACACACACACACACAGATGAAATTCAACCATATAGACATCCACAGCATAGTAAATCTTTTAACTGGCTCATTCAGGCCTAAAGATTACTCTTGTGGGATAACGTCTTTTCTAACAAGGAGATCACTTTGCTTGGCAGGTGAGACTTGTGGCTGTGAAACAATCTCAGTTTCTGGGGCCTTCTCCGCGGTGGTGTAAGAATCGACTCTGGAACTACAAGAATTGGTTCTAACAGCTCTGAGTACCTTTCTCCTCCTTTCCTCTTCTTTCCTTTTCAACTCCTTGTCTTCCTTTTTCTCACCTTCCTTTTTCTTCTTCTAGTTTCTTGTGAATTATTCTGAATTTACTTATTTCTTAATAAATGTTGTTTATCCTCTTCCACTTCCACAACACTTATGTCATTGTCCTCTTTCATTTCCTTTTAGGATGAGCATCTTGATCTTGGGAAGGTGCATTTAGTTCACTGGACTTTTCTCTTGTTAATCCTTCTATTGCTCCCTCCACGATCTGATCTCTCCTCTTGGTTTTCTTATCCACAACATCATCTGATATATCTTCTGTTTTTGTATCTCCATTGACTCCTTTCTTTTTGGCCATCTATTCATCCAGCTGGGCTTTGGACTTTGCATCTCCTTTTACGAGCAGCTTTTTGTCTCCCACCTGAAGCTCATGCAATAACCTTAATGCACACAGAATAGATTCTGTTTTTTTTACACTCACAAAAGCCAAATGCTTGCAACTTTCCTGAAGCTCCTTGAACTCTCTTCCAGCTTAATACCAAGTCAACTTTCACAAGTAACTGCCTGACTAACATATCAGAAGCTTTTACAGATACATTGCCTACAAAAACTGTTGTAGTCAGACCACTATTTTCATCACTTTCACAATTCCTCTAAGCAGCATGGTCATTCCTTGGACCAATATGCTTTCCAAACAGAGGCACAGATATTGGCACCAAAATCTACTTGTCCTCTGTTGGGCAACAGTTGATGGTGTACAGCAGGGAGACAGTTCTGACAGCATCCAGTACCTTTTTTAATTCACTTTCAGTTGGCTTCATTGCAGCAGGGAATATGGCATGCAAATGGTGGATGGATCGCTGATCAAGTTGTAGTTGTCTCAGCTAATCACATCCCTGCAATGCTGGCCGTCCTGTTTTTACAACCTACAAGCTCAATTTGGTTTGTTGGTTGTTGTATTTCACTATTAGGAATGTCATTCCCACAGGAGCTACCTTTTCTTCAGTGTAAGTTCTTAGTTGGATACTTGCAGGCTTCAGTTTAATATATATGAAATGCCATTCAAACTCATTTTGTGGAATGACAGAAACAGCTGAACTAGTGTCCAATTCAATTTAATTTGCTCTTCACCTCAGGTGTAACACACATTGTTTGTTTTTCGTTAGCTTTCACATTGTAAATCTTAAGGCTGCCCAGTCCTGCGTTACTCTCATCATTAACAGATCTTTCAACAACAGCATGCAGATTAGTGCTCTTTTTGAAACTTCAACTTGACTTTTTATCTTTTTGTCTTCTCTGTGCAGCCCATTTATTTTTGTCTGCATGACATGCTATTTGTATGTGTCCTAGTTTGTTGTATTTTCTGCATATTTTGCCTTTAAATCTGCATTGGTTTGGTGTATGTGAGCCCCTGCCACAATAGTAACTCAATTTGTTCAGCCAGTCAGGGTTCCGTCTAGATGCTTTGATTTTGTTCACACTCACTTTCACTCCTGACTGGAACTGAACTGCATCTCTATCTGCTGTTTCTATTGAAACAGCAATTTTAACTGGTGTTCTATACATGAGTTGTGCTTCAGTTATGAGCTTTTTTTGAATGCTTTCTTGTAAGATTCCACAAACTAAAGGATCTCTCATCATTGAACTCAGACTACTCAGACAATCTCTTCAATTCAGCCACAAATGCTGAAATGGATTCCCCTTTCTTTTGATTCTGCTTATGAAATGGAAAGTGTTCTGGAATCAACAATGGTTTTGGTTCTAAATGGTCCTGTATTACTTTGACAATATCAGCAAACCTCATTGTGGTTGGTTTGTTTGGAGCAGTTAAAGTTCAAAGCAAACTTCATGCCTTTAAACCCAATGCACTCAGCAAAACAGGTACTTGTTTCTCATTGGCTATTTCATTTCCTTTAAAATACTGCTCAATCCACTCCATATGTAACATCCAGTTATCTGTTGTGTAATCAAATGTGTTAATCTTTCCAATGTAGCCAGCCATTTCTGCTCATCTTTATGATTATTATCAGCCAGTACTCACTGTTTATGAATTTGTGAATTCTTCCATTTTCTGCCTTTTTTAAACTCATCCGTGTCTTCCCTTCTTGCTGCACTGTTTCTTTTTACTCAACCATTTCTTGCTGCATTTATTTAAAACTCAAGCATCTCACTGCATTTCAACAGGTAGGTAATTGTCTCGGGCTCGGATTGAAAATACACCATCACCACAGTTATGTTTTGTAACTCCAATACATTAAAACTAATTGAGAGCAAAACAAGGAGCTGGGATGGCCTGTTTCCGTGCTGTAATTGTTATATGGTTACATAAACGTGTGTACTTAGTGTTTACTTTAGCGAAATGTGCACCTATTACATGGTGTCGTGACGACGTGTGCCATTGACGTACTTTTACATATAACCCGCAATGCATTATGTAACAACAAAGAATGCTTAATCAAGCAACATATTTACATTATTACTCAGGTATTACTGAAATATTAAATACACAACACTCTAGTTTACTCCCACATTCCAAAGATATGCAAATTGGTAGGTTAACAGGTCATTGTATTACAGTACAGAAAAAGTGCACAACATGTAGATAATGAAGTGCAAGGTCATAATGAGGTAGATGGTGAGGTCAAGAATCCACCTTATCATGTGTCCTTGAGCCTGGTGGAATGTACTTTCAGGCTTTTGTATCTTCTGCGCACTGAGAGCAGGGGGTTGGGGGTGGAGGGGAGAAGAGAGAATGTCTTGTGTGGAACAGGTCTTTCATTATCCTGGCTGCTTTACCAAGACAGTGAGAAGTACAGAAAGAGTCCATGAAAAGGAGGCTGGTTTCTGTGATGTGCTGTGTCCACCACTCTATGCAGTTTCTTGTGAGTTCCCTGGGAGGGCAGATTTAACTCATGCCACTGAGACCCTATATGTATGTTCCAGCTGAATCTGTCCGAGGAGAGGTACCTGATTCAAAGCAAAATACAAGAAAATCACAAAAATGCAGACACTGGAAATTTGAAATTTTAAAGAAAAACAGGAAATGCTGGGGATGCACAAGCAGATCAGGCAGCATCTGAAGAGAAGGGGTTGGCATTGCAGGTCAAAGTCTTGTTGGCTGAAATAAAGGAATAGAAAGTTATGTCTGTGAGGTCATTTGAATGTATGAAGTACTGTAGTTGGCTGGACGGCCTGGTTCTGTACTGTATGTTCTCCGTCAGTTCTGGGGCACTAGATGCTCTCGTACCTTTCCCTTGTGCCTATATGAGAGAACCAAAGCCACGTGAACTGGAAGGTGAGTTGAATGCTCGATACACAGCAGGCTGTCAGCAGTTTGAATTTCCAAAGTTATTCTGTTACCATCATTGAAAGCACACTGCTGATGTGGAATAAACCTTTGAGGCCTTCTGAAATATAGCATTCCCCAGATCCCCTGACTACCTGATGCAAAACTCATTTGTGGCACAGGCCATAAAGTAAGAAATGAGTCCCCAGTGCCCATCGAAGGAGCTGGATGAAGCTGTCTCAATGCCCAGAATTGGGACATAATGTTGCAGTTGTACAAGATGGTGGCGAGGCAGCACTTGGAATATTGTGCACAGTTTTTGGCATCCATTTTTAGGAAAGATATCGTTAAACTTGGAAGAGTGAAGAGAAGATTAACAAGAGTGTTGCCAGGGCTCAAAGGTCTGCATTATAGGGAGAGGCTGAGCGGGATGGCACTTTATTCCTCGGAGTGTAGATTGAGGGGTGACCTTATGTATAAAATCACGAGGACCATAGGTAAGGTGAAGCACACCATCTTTTTTCCCAGGGAAGGCTAGGTTTAAAGTGAGAGGTGAAAGATTTAAAAGGGACCTGAGGGGCAGCTTTTTAGAAGAAGGGTGGTGTAAGGTGCTGCAGGAAGTGTTGGAGGAAGGTACGATAACAACATTTAACAGACATTTGGATAAGTACATGGATTGAAGTATAGAGGGATATGGGCCAAATGTATCAAATAGGATTAGCTTGGTGGCCACAATGGATGAATTGTGCTGAAAGACCTGCTTCCATGCTACATTACTCTATGACTCTACAATAGGCAGCAGTTATCAGCGGGCCTAGGCTGATAGAGATCAGTGTGTGTTCACCAGAGCGACAGCAAAAGGTGCCACACCTCACTGTGGACTCCTCACTCCACAGAAAGGGCCAAAACAGCCAAAGTCTGGATCAAGTCTACGATTCACTGCCCCAGCCTCATACCAGAATCAGGGGTTCAGATGAGACTGGCATCACCTGGAATGGCTAACGTTTGCCCACCCTCCCAGAGCCTGTGCTCTCGGCCAAGATGCAAAAAGTGCCAAACTGGACAGAGTATCAATGGGCACACAACATCATGATCCATAGCCCAGCGCAATCCAGGAAGATACAAAGGAACACAAACGTAAAGCAAACCCAGAAAATCTGCACTCACGTAATAAAATAACTCTTTTTGACAGGACAAAGAAACCCATCATCATTGTATAGCGTCATTAAGCTCTTATAGGACTTGCATACTGGCACAGCACAAAGTTCTGCTGGCCTAATAGTAAGGACTAGAGCCATTTGCATTATTCACAGTAATTGTACTTGGCTTTTGGAAGCACAGACCAGCTACACCAATGAAAGCTATTGTATTTTGATGCCTCCATCTCAACTCATGCAGTCCACAGATGGAACAAGATGTGGCGAAAGGACGCCAGTACTCATGTAAGAATTCTTCACTGTGTTCAAAGACCAGAGATGTGATGGTGTCAGGGTGCTAGAGAACAATGGAGCTCATTCCATAGCCCCAATTTTAACCAGGGTGGTGACGGAGTTTCAAGCGATTAAAATGGTAACCATCTGCCCGTTGCATCCTGGCTGCATTTATGCCCATCACAATTTTATGTCTTAATTCAGACCCCCATCACTAACCTTAACTGGGGAACTGTGGCTGTAGTACTCAATAACAGGGAAGTAGACAAGAGGGACAGCAGAGACAGAGATCAGCAGTTTCTTTTTAAGTAGTTTCTTTCTGGGTCATGACTAATTTCTTTCCAGTCCCACCAAGAAGCTTTGGGCTTCTTCTGTCCCACCGACCACAATACCAACCCTCAAACCCTACCAATCTGCTATTATATCTCCTGGACCCTTCTAGCCCCACTTCTTTCTTATTTTCTAAGTCCTGGCTTGTCCCTCAATGTTCACAATCTTTGAGCCACTTGGTCCCTCAGTCCTACTCTACTATTTAATAAGATTGCAGCTGATCTGAAGGTAACTTCAACTCTATTCATACCCAGGCACAGCAAATTTTCACCCTCTTGTTCATCTAGTATCTATATACCTCAGCCATAAAAATATTCAAAGACTCTTCTTTCATGCTCTTTAAGCAAAAAATTCCAAAGACTCAACAGGGAGAGAGAAAAAAAATCATCTCATCTCTGTTATAAATGGACAAATCCTTATTTTTGAACAGTTTAAGATTCTCTCACGAGGAAACATCTCAGCATTCCAAACTTTGAAGACCCCTCATGATCTTATATACACTCAGGGTCCACTTTATTAGGTATAGGAGAGGAACACAGAGCCTTCTGCTGCTGTAGCCCATTCCCTTCAAAGTTCAAAACAGAGATATTGTGCATGCAGAGATGCTCTTCTGCACACCACTGTTGTAATTCATGGTTATTTCAGTTACTGTCACCCTCCTGTCAACCTGACCCAGTCTGGCCATTCTCCTCTGACCTCTCTCAATAATAAGCCATTGTATGTTTTGTTATTTGCACTATTCACTGTAAACTCTAGAGACTGCTGTGTGTGAAAATCCCAGGAGATCAGGAGTCTCTGAGATATTCAAACATCCTATCGGGCACCAGCAACCATTCCATGGTCAAAGTCACTTAGATCACATATCTTCCCCATTCTGATGTTTGCTCAAAACAACTGTACCTCTTGAACAAGTCTGCATGCTTTTATGCATTGAGGTGCTGCCTCATGATTGGCCGATTAGATAATTGCATTATCAATCTGGTGCACCATTGAGTGTATTTCAATTGTCCCTTCTCTAATCTTCAACAGACAAAAGCCTAGACTGTCTAGATATTCCTCATTAAGAAGTATGCCCATTCTGTATGTAAACCTAGCAAACTTTCTCTGAAATATTTCCACTGCATTAGCGTTCTTCCTTAAATAGGAGCCTAAGAGGTCATATTTTGGGCAGATAGGGCTGATCTATGAGAAGGAAAGCTCTGTTCTCAAAACTCTGCTGCCTTGAGGCTATACCCACCCATGGGGAAGGCTTTGGGAGTTAACCCTGAAGAATAATCCGGAACTGGAGTCCCCAAGGCAATCCTCCATTGAGTTCAACGCTGACCGGCAACTCCTGCAATGCCGCTAATGCCAAACTGTATTGCTCTTTGCAGTTCCTTTGGATTCATCAGCTGCATGGAGAAGGGGAGCCTACTGCATAGACAACGGCTTGTGTATTACGTAGACAGCTGGGACACAATATCTGTGGTTGACCCCGGCCAATGGAGGGCCTCAGAAAAAGAGGTAACATCCTCTTCACAAACATCCTTTTCAAATACAATTATTCCAGAACAATCCGTGGGTTATTTTCTCCAAAACACAAGAATTGCCCCATGGAGGAGGATTTTAAGCTTTTTGCCTCACTGGCTTAGACACAACAGTGCCAAAAGGGTTTAAAAAAAGCCATCTTAAGGATATTTAAAAATTGTTCATTTTGGAAACAAAGTCTCGTGTTCTGAGTTTGCCAAATGATCCTGAATTGATGATGGCATATTTGCTCCCCATTAAGAACAGAAATGATTTCATAAATCCGCTCTCCAATCACCCATACACATCTGTGCAATGGAGCTGATATTGCAAGAGGCAATGTAATTACACAGTAAATCTAAACAATTTAACTAAAAATTCTTGCAGAAGGAATTGCAGATGTTTGCACAGGAGAGAATGAAGTATTAATTTTGTACTGTCTTTTAAAAAGAATGTAGAAGAAAATTAATAGTGTCTAAAATTATCTCAAGTTGCATGGATAAGCAGTGTGGTGAAGCTAATTGAAGGTGAAAGGAGCAGTTAGAATGATAATTTAGAACATAATGTTATGATCTTTGATACTTGTAACAATTGTTCCAGCAAATATGACAGCGAGATTCTTTTTGATCATCTTGCCTCCTCACTGCCCTGTCTGTTGTCTCAAGATAGCTTTATTACTGGGGACTCTTGGCTTTTCTGCCTCTTGATGTATGGAATGGCTTCTCATGTATCCATTTCTCTTCCGGCTCTTGAAAGGGGATCCAGGCGAGAAAAAAAATTCCCATCTCCACAGTGTGATATTTTGCAGGGCCACATACCACACGTTGACAGGCTGGCCAGTGCACAGAGAGGCCGTTTTTTGTGCACAACATCATTCACAAAAATGGTCAAGACCCATTGTGAAGCCTTTCAGTTAATCACTCCAGGTCAGCACAAGGCCACAACATCAAAATCAGAATCAGATTTATTATCACTGACGGATGTCATGAATTTGTTTTTTGTTTTGTGGCAGCAGTACTGTGCTAAACATTAAAAATTATTTAAGATATAAAATAAAAATAAGTAAAGTGCAAAAGAGGAATTGTGAGGTAGTGTTCATGGATTTGTGGAACTTTCAGAAATCTGATAGCAGAGGGGAAGAAGCTGTTCCTAAAACATTAAGTGTGGGCCTTCAGGCCTCTGATTTCAGTATTAAGAAAAGCAAATGTTCCGGATGGTGAGGGTCATTAATAATAGAATGCCATCTTCTTGAGGCATTGTCTCAATGGTGGGGATGGTTGTGCCCGTGATCTTTCTGCCGCGGAAGACATGATGGACCAAATGGTCCCAATGTGCCTTATAAATGGCTCCGATTCAGCTCTCACTGTGCCCTGTTTTGAAACTTGTGGCATGATACAACAGTGCTCAAAATCCAAAACAACCAGCTTTTTGAAGCCTTAAATCCATTTTTATGTTCACAACCAGAGTGGAACAATCTCCTGCAAACCTTCAAAGCAAAGCAAAATCATCCTGGTACAAAGGCAACCAGATATTGCAATCCACGGATCACTGCCACCTCAGGCCCACAGCCATTACTAATCTCCCTCACAATCTATCAGTTTAGTCGAGTGTAATAATGTTCATGGGACCACTGTTAACGTATATGATTTCAAATGAGAGCCTTTGCCCTACGTGTGTTTACTGCTAAAACTCTTGCTTGTAAATTTTTGAAGTATTAGCTCTTTTGAAGCCCTTTAAACTTTGTACTTTGAAACCAGCCAGTCAACCAGACCAGCTCATCCCATCTATGTCAGCAAATGTATTAGGCCTCTGTAGTGGTGGGCTTTAAATCAGTATAGCAACCCTTATTTGGATATGAGCTGTGAAGAGAAATTCCTATTGGTTGCCAGTACTCAACATACTGTGAGTATACTGGAGGCTAAATGTATTCAACTCTGCATGTTGCACATGAGTGAGAAATGTTTAATTTTTCTCTTATGACTCAGGAGGAGGCCATTCAGGCCATCAAGATGATGCCAGCTCAGAGCATTGCCATTACTTCCATGTCATCACTAATTACCCTGGAGCCTATTTCCTCTCACCTGCTCATCAACTCCACCATGATTCCCCTGCAGTCCACCTACATGAGGGGCAATTTAAAGTAAACACTGCTTTGCACAGGTACAGCACCTCATCCAAAAGACATTGCATTATCTGCTATTTCACAACAACATGATTATCAATTCCAGCTGACCAAATCCAAGTATTCTAAATGGAGTCAAAGTTTCACTCAATGGCAGGAAAGCTAAAGGCATCATTTTAGTCACTCATCAATGCTTACTTCTGAGTCTCTCACTCATACCCAGTCAGGTACATTTGGCCACTGTGTGTCCATTACCAAGACCCCACATTCTCCTTTTTGGAAGAGTTACACCCCAACCCTCATAACTGTTGTGGCTGGAATCCCCATTCTCCAATCGCAGCCGCTAAACCAGCCTCGGGTGAAGGTACAGATACGCCAGAAATCAGTTCTCTGCCCCATTACTGTTGTGCTGGCTGAGGAAATGGAGGCTGCATTTTTAAACAGTCACCGTTTTGCACTGGGTCTCAATCTGAAATTAAGTGTCCAGGAATTTCCCCGGGACAGGTTGCGACAGTACACTTTCATGCAGACAGCACAGAAGGAGAGCATTTGGTTCATCATGCACGTTCGGACTTTGAATTTGTGATCCATTTAGTCTCTTCACCCTGCTCTTGCCCCAGCACCTAGCAATTTTGTTTCCCTTTGCAAGGATATAATCAGGTTGACACGAAAACAAGTTGTTGGAATGAGAATGTCTTTGCACTTCACTACAGCAGCCAGACTGAAAAGAATAACCTGCTGGAGAGAGTAAAGTTGGTGTTGTTAGTTATTTTTTCACATTCAGCTAAAGTCCATCATTATCAAGATCTACCTTGCTTTTTGGCACATAGCCCCAGCAGTTCCCCAGTGGTCAAATGAAATTTGTCATTTCCTTGATTGCTTCCACAAGGCCAACCTAGGTACAGTCTTTTATTCTGTTCCTGTGTGATTCCTAATCCATTATGTGCTGACACAGACCAACTCTTGATGGACAGGCAGTGTCAGGATTGAAACAAACAGCAAGGGGGAGAAGAAGGAAGACGGGAGATAGGCATGGGACAACTTACTTGGTTGCAGAAGCCAAAGGAAAGTGAAGATGTTGGAATCGGGGGAAAAAAAAGGAGGCATACAACAGTGACATAAATCAGCTGGAGGAGTGGTTTTGCAACAACCACCTTGCACTCAACGTCAGTAAGACCCAGAAATTGATTGTGAACTTCAGAAAGAGGAAGTCAAGAGAATACACACCAGTATGCATTGAGGGATCAGCAGTGGAAAAAATGAACAATGTCAAGTTCCTGAGTGTCAACACTTCAAAGGATCTATACTGGGCCATTGATGCCATGATGAAGAGGGCAAGCCAGCGTCTATACTTCACTAGGAGTTTGAGGAGATTTGGTATGTCACCAAAGATTCCTGCAAATTTCTACAGATGTGCCGTGGAGAGAATTCTGGCTGGTTGCATCATCACTTGGTGTGAAGGCTCCAATGTGCAGGATCGCCAGAGGTTGCAGAGTATTGTAGACTCAGCCAGGTCCATTGGGGCACAACCCTCCCCATCACCAAGCACATCTTCAAAAGGTGGTACCTCAAGAGGGCAACATCTGTCACTGGGGACCTTCACTATTCAGGTTATGCCCTCTTCTCATTACTACCATCAGGGAGGAGGTATAAGAGCCTGAAGACCCACACTCTGTATTTTAGAAACTGCTTCCCCTCTGCCATAATTTTTCTGATCAATCCATGAACCCATGAACACTATCTCATTATTTTGCTCTCTTTTTGCACTACCTATTTATTTACCACAAAAAAACATCCTATCCAGATGTATCACAGCTCGGTGTGACAACTGCTCTGCCCACGACCGCAAGAAACTGCAGAGAGTTGTGGACACAGGTTAGCATATCATGGAAACCGGCCTCTTCTCCATTTATTGTCTACACTTCTTGCACCTTGGGTTAATCAAAGACCCCACCCACACCAGACATTTTGTCTTCTCCTCTCTCGCATCGGGCAGAAGATGCAAAAGCCTAAAAGCACGGAGCACCAAGCTCAAGGATGGCTTCTATCCCACTGTTATAAGACTGATTAACAGATCTCTTGTACAATAATAAGAGGGCCTTTTGACTTCACAGTCTACCTTGTTAAACTAATACGATGAAATGATCTGCATGGACAGCATGCAAAGTTTTTCACTGTACCTCGGTGCATGTGACAATAATAAATTAATTTACCAATTTTTCAGGTAATGGCAACTAACGTGGCTGTGTGAAGCCTGGGAAGGGGAGCTGGCCTTGACTTGATGGGCCAAATGGTGAGTAACACACAAAAAATGCTGCAGGAACGCAGCAGTTCAGGCAGCAGCTATGGAAAGGAATGAACAGTCGATGCGTTCGGGCCGAAACCCTTCATACTGATGGAGCGCATTTTCTCTGCTGGCTTTTGCTACTGGAGCTTGAGATCAAACCTGGAAGAAGTCAGCTTCAGGCAGTTACATCCCAGTTCTCCATTGACCTAAGCCCGCAAGATGGAAACTCTTCCCACTTTAACACATACACCAGTGTCACTCAGGCCAGCTGTAAAGACAGGAGATGGTAATGCCAAGCTGGGAAAAAGAGTAAAGGCAAAAGAAGCCTCATCTTGTCTTGACCTATGCTAAGTCTAATTTGGAATGAGCAGCACACCTAATCTGCTCTCTGTCCCTGATATTCTCCATTTGCGCGTTTAAAATTGAATTGTTTCAAGAACATTGAGATATTTAAACTAGCACATAAAGTAATGTTATCAGGCTGCAGCGAGCCGCCTGCTTCATCACATGATGTGATAACAATCAAGATTGGCAAATTGCTTTGAATCACTGAGACAGTGTGTTGCAATCAACTGCTAACTCTCCTCCGCTCAGGTCACCACAGGTCCAGGAGAAATCAATGTTCCCAGGACTGTGTGACATAGCAAGGATAATTTGCCAGTTCCTCACTGATACTAGAAACTTGCAGCAAAAGGAACTGTCAGCATCTGGTAAAAGGATGGAGTGGTGAGTTTTCACGACGGCCTGGTGTGGTCAAGTGTCCTTCTCGGGAATGGCTGGCCCTGAGTGAAGATGTCCAATTGGGAAATGGTCGGTAAAAAGTACTAATGCCATCAGAAGTTCTATCAATTCATCCTTAATTGTATTAATGACATATTACTCTTCTACACACTTCCAAATCTCATAAAGACAGCTTGGATAGGCATGGTGATCAAAGGGCCATGGCCTCTCTGCTGAACCAGAAGTAGTGCCCTATCTTTTCCCAGTACAACTGGCAGCAACAATGTGGAAGTACCAATACGAAGATGATGCTAACTCAAGAAAAGTGCCCACTGCCATCTTGTCATGGCACGCCAAGTAGCCAAGTCTCCCCACCATCGAGGACATCTTCAAGATGGCGGCATCCATTATTGAGGACCCTTACCACCCAGGACTTGCCCTCTTCTCTTACCATCAGGGAAGAGGTACAGGAACCTGAAGACCCAAGCTCAATGTTTTAGGAACAGTTTCTTCCCCTCTTCCATCAGATTTCTAAATGGTCCATAAATACTACCTCGATATTCCTCTTTTATACCATTTACTTATCTTTCTTTATTCTAACATAGTAATTTTTTTCATCATGCACTGCCAAAAAATAACAAATTTGGTGACTTACGCCAGTGATGGTGAACCTGATTCTGATGCTAAAATAGAACCAAATGGATTGTGGGGTAGTTGGCATGTGATAAAAGACTGGCATAGTGGAGGTTTGAGATAGAACTCAAAGTTCCTCAGAACAACCCTAAGCACTTCAAGGTTCATGAAGCTCCTTTGAAATATTGTCACTTTCATACTGTGCAAAACAAAGTAGCCAGTTTACAAAGAATGTAAAGATATCCTGAATCTTTGCCATGCTGTTTCAGTCAATAATATTTTCTTTTTTGCACACTGGAAGTCCTAAATCTAACTTCTTGCCATTCAATCACCCTCCCAATTCAAGATCAACATGAATGATAGTATTAACCCGAGAGACTGAATGGCCTAAATGTTCCTCTCCTGCTCTAAGGAAAACATTGCTTTTAGTCAATTCAATTACATCACTGCTCAAGTAGTATATTTGTTTTATTAAAAACAAATTTAAATTCAAACCTTATACTCCTTTTGTCAACTGTGTAAAAATATCATGCATTTAAAAGATATACTGGATGCAAGCTGGTAGCTCAATTCTGTCTGATAACTTTTTATCAATTTCTGCACTTGTGTGGTACATTCTGCATAAAAACTATTTAAAGATATATCTTATGCATATTAAATTAATATCATTAACATGTGTTGCCATGCACAAATCCAATACAAGCTTGTAAAACAGATGGATGGTTTTTACAAATAGTTGTCTGCAGTATTTGAAATGCTGGACTAATTAACACAAATTCTCCAAATGCAGTTTGAAGTATGGCTATATCTGGCAGAGGACTCATATAAAATATTAGTGAAGCCGCAGCTGAAATACTCAGTGTAGTTCTGCTCATAACGCCAGAGAAAGGATGCAATTGCACTCCAGAGGGTGCGGCGGCGGTTAACCAGGATTTTGCCTGAGATAGAGTGCTTCAGTTAGAAGACGTGACTGGAGAAGTTGGGCTTGTTTTCCTCAAGTGGAGGAGGCCGAGCGGGACCTGAATGAGGTGTACAAAATTATGAGGAGCATAGACTGGGTCGACAGTGATTAACTTTTCCCCTGCATAAGTTTGGGGTAAGCGAATGGAGGTTTAGAGGAGATCTAGCAAAGAATTTTTCTTCATCTAGAGGGAGATTGGAATCTGGAACATACTGTGTGTGGGGGTCGTGGAGGCAGAGACTCTCATCACATTTCAGACAAATTTAGGTGAGCACTGGAAACACCAGGGCATAGAAAACCACAAGCCAAGTGCTAGGAAATGGGGTTAGTGTAGTGAGCACTGGGTCAGCATGGTGATAGTAGGCTGAAAGGCTTGTGCTTCTGGTGGACTATCGGACATCAGGCTCAACAAGCCACTTTGTACAGGGTAGAGAAGAAAGGGTGGGCCAATGGATAAAGGCAATATATCAAAAATGGTATTGAATTTTCCACCCCATTTGCACTCTGACCTTGACCTCTCACAATAACCCAATGAAGTTCAAGATGTAAACCCTCCCCTCAATTAATCGCTTTCTGGCATCAATATATTGTTAAAGATCATAACCACCTCTTCCATTTTCTTGCTGGTGGCATTTCCTTCCAGTGCTACACTTTCTTGATAACAACAATGTAGCATCTGGGACTGAAGGGGGGGTGTGGGGACCCAAACGGTGCTGGGGGTGCAGGGGAGCAGTTCGGTTCAATTATCAGGTAAGAGGTCAGCGGTGAGGGACTTGTAGCTGGAATTGGTGCGTTGCTCTGGTACAGCCAGCACAGATACACTGGGTTGTGCAGACCACTGGGGACATTTTCAAAAGGGAATGCCTCAGGAATGTGGCATCCATCATAAAGGTCTCTCACCACCCAGGGCATGCCCCCATTTTCTTGCTACCAATGGGGAGAAGGTACAGGAGCCTGAAGACACACACTCAACATTTTAGAAACAGCTTCCTTTCCTCTGCCATCACAGTTCTGAACTGTCCATGAACACCATTTTGCTCTCTCTTTGCAATGAAATTTTTTTATATGTATTTCTTATTGTAACTTATAGTAACTTTTTATGTATTGCATTGTACCTCTACTAGAAAACAAATTTCACGACATGTGTCAGTGTTAATAAACCTTATTCTAATTCTAATTCTATGCTTCTGTTCTAGAGGTTGGGACAGAGGCCTCAGAAGATTTGGGAGTCAATGGGCGGGTGCTGTTACCCTTGGAATGACCGACTTCCCCAGCAATGCTACAAAGGAGCAGGATTCACATCAAGGAATACGTAGTGGAATATCTAGAGTGACTGAAAACAACCCAGAAATGATCGTTATCCCATTTGATTCTGGCAGAAGTGTATTCTCAGTTGTGTAACACTGAAAATAAACAACTATGAATGACAGCTCCAGAGAGCTATGAGGAAGTGGCTCTACCACTGTGTCACCTCTATCCAACAACAAAAAGTGACTGGACTGTACACTGTTAGATGTGGTGATATTGATCTGGAGCAGGGTTCCCAACCTTTTTCAGCCATACACCCCTACCATTAATGGTGGACCCCAGGTTGGGAACCCCTGATCTGGAGCTTCTTTGGAAGTTAAGATATCTTGGTGGTTGCTGTTGTATATTTAATATTTCAATAATATTTTAGTAATCTTGTACATATATTGTTTGATTAAGCTTTCCTGTTCGTTTAAATAATTAATTACAGATTATATGTAAATTGCGTTAATTGCATTTGTCATCACGCTATGTGCACACCTTGCTAAAAAAAAGTAAACTTGAAGTATTGACCCACATTTCGCACTCCCTGTGTCTTCTTTGAATTAGTTTAATGTTTTGATGTTACAAAGCATAACAATTGTGGCCGCTTCGTAAAGTGTTACAAGAACAAAGAACCAAAGACAAAGGAAAAGAAGTCGAGGTCGTCTCATACTCAGGCAGGAGGTAAAATACATCCCATTAATAAGAGGTAACCTATGAAATAGCCTGATTCAAGCGGTGTGGCGTTTGCTGTAGAAAAACTGACAAGCTTCTAGAAAATACAGAATCAGCTATACTACAATTACATGCATACAGGTGATTATATAAAATACAAGCAAGCATTGGAAAGTTAAACTACAAGAAAAATAATAATTCTACACCTCAATCCAACATATAGACGGAAAGCAAAGAGAACAATCATCAGAACCACAACCAGCTACACTGAAAGAGGTCTGCATCATTTTGTGTGCACTGCCTCTTTAAATTATTGACTGAACTAATAAATGCATACTGACCTTAGGTCATATTTAAAAGGCAAATGTCTCATCACTTGCCCAACTGTCAGGAAAATATTAGTTTTTCCACATATAAAAAATATATTTTAAAAATGCTACTGTGTGTAAAAAGCTTTTAATTGAAAATTTAATTAGAAATTTGGAATATCGTCAATTCGACTAAAACGAGCAATTGGCAAGTGATGATTAAAGTGCAGGGAGGTGAGGAGCAATGCCATTTCCAAACAAGAGCCATAATTTTTGTTGTCTGAGAATGAATCGTTCCCTTACTGAGTGCAATGCCAAAAAAAAAAGATTTGCTTAATTCGGAAATTACACATTTGTTAATCCGATAGGGGTTTGCTTTCTGGACAGGTTTACACACATGGAGTAATGCGCTGACTGATCATTCCATTACCCGACCCATAGCACAAGGTACGCTAACAGCTGAAGCTTCACAATCAAGTCTGAACAGTTATTCTGGTTCCTTGGTACCAGATGGCAAGTCTCATGAAGCTGGCAGTTAATTTGGAGAGATAAGGAACAGAATAAATGGATTGGGAGGGAAAAGACAGACAGCGAGAAAGAAACGGAAGAAAATAATTGGCCCGTCCGCGAGCAGATCACTGACGTGAAGTGGCACGTTTAATTTGATTTGGTAGCCTTGGAATTACAACTAGCTGCAAGGAGCAGAACACCAGTCATCACTGATTCTGTTCTCGTTCATGGCAGTACAATCGAGACCAAGGACAAGGTGATCCACTTCATGAGCTGAGGTTCAGAGAGGCCTGTAGAAGCTTAGCATCACTGCGTGTAAGTAATTGTCCCTGACCAGCCTGGCTGACATTGCTGTTTGCCATTTTGGTCTTGGTTTACCCCACGTATGAATAAGACATTCATATGACACCAGCCTTTACGTGGTTCCTTTTTTCTCCGGAGTCATATCATGTGTTGTTCTTATGCTGCCATTGATATTCAAAACCTAAGTCCCTGCATTCTCACCCTCTCCTAACCCATTACAGAAATAGTCACAGTCACAGAGTTGTACAGCACAGAAACAGGCCCTTCAGCCCAACTTGTTTGCGCTGACTAAGTTCCCTATCTCAGCTAGTCCCACTTATACTTGACCCATATCACTCTGAACCTTTCTTACCCTTGTACCTGTCAAAATGTAATTGTATCCAACCCTACCACCTCCTCTTGCAGCTCGTTCTCTATATGCACCACCCTCTATGTAAAAAACTTCCTCCTCAGGTCAGCTTTAAATCTTGCCACTCTTGCCTTCAGTCTATGCCCTCAAGTTATGGACTCCTGTACCCTGTCTATTCACCTTATCTATGTCCATTATGAGTTTATAAACCTCTATAAGATGACCCACTCAACCCCACTATACCACAGGGAAGAGTCCCAGCCTCTCCAGTCTCCCCTCCTTGTTACCCAAGCCCACCATTCACAGCAACATCCCTAGTCCTCATCGTAGGAAAGCAGCATCCATCATCAGGAACCCCACCACCCAGGTCATGCTCTCTTCTCACTGCTGCCATCAGGAAGGAGGTACAGGAGCCGGAGAACCCACACCACCAGGTTCATGAACAGTTGTTGCCCCTTAACAAGTAAGCTCTTGAACCAAAGGGGATAACTTTTCATTGAAATGTTCCCACAACCTATAGACTCACATTCAAGGATTCTTCATCTCAAGTTTTCAATATATATTTATTTATTTATTAATTATTTCTTTCTTTTTGTATTTGCACAGTTTGTTTGTATTTTGCACATTGGTTGAACACCGAAGTTAGTGAAGTCTTTCATTGACTCGGTTATGGTTAATATTCTATGGATTTATTGAGTATGCCCACAAGAAAATGAACTGTATATGGTGATATATATGCACTTTGATAATAAATTTACTTAGAACTTTGAACTTAAATCATTTTTGCACCCTCTCCAGTTCAACGAAATCCTTGGAACGAATTGAAGACAACAAGCCACAATGCACTGGGAAACTTCGGCAGTGGGGGAGAAAAAGGCTTGTGTTTCCAAGGCTCCTTTCCCCACCTCAGGATAGTTGAATTGCAGCAGCATGTTTGTACAAAGTAAGATCCCACAAGTAGCAATATATGAATCATTTCATTCAAGTTGACTCACAGATAAATATTGGTTGGGACTCTGTTCTTTCTTCAAAGTAGGCATGGGATCATCCAGATCTGAGAAAGAAGATAGGCTTTGTGCACCATGCAGCATGCCCTACACTGGCCTGGATTTTTAGATTAGTCTCTATAACGAGATATACTCTTTCTGATTTAAAGATGAGAGTGCTATGAACTGAGCCACAAGATGTTATTTTGGCTTGTGTTGGTTGATTAGAAACACTTCATAAACCTACAAAGTGCACAATGAAACTCCTCTCTCTCTCTCCTCTCTGTAAATCTACTGCCAGTGTCTCAATTCAAAATCAGAATCAGGCTTATTATCACTGACATATATTGTCAAATTTTATATTGGTAAAGTGCAATACAAAAAGATTACTCTAAAGTTACAAAAATAATAGTGCAAAAAGGTTAATGAGGGAGAGTTTAAGGATTAATGGATCATTTTGAAAATGTGACGGTTGACGGGAAGAAGCTATTCTTAAAATGGCAGGTGTGGGTTCAAGCTCCTGTACGACTTCCCCGATGGTAGTAATGAGAAGACAGCATGTCCTGGATGGTGAGGCTTCTTAACAATGGATGCCGCCTTCCTGAGATACTGCTTTTGAAGAGGTCCTCAGTGGTGGGGAGGGTTGTGCTGAGTTCACAACCCTCTGCAGCCCCTTTCAATCCAGCACATTGGAGCCTCTAGATTAGATTAGATTCAACGTTATTGTCATTGTGCCGAGTACAGATACAAAGCCAATAAAATGCATCTAACCAGAAATGCAAAGAATCGTGTTATTTACAAAATAACTGTGAATAAAAAGTAAATGCTACAGCACACAAATACAAAAGTACTGAGACAGTACAATATAGGTGCAATACTGCTTAGCACTGTGATGTGAGGTTCAGCAGGGTCACAGCCTTAGGGAAGAAGCTCTTCCTGTGCCTGCTGGTGTGGGAGTGGAAGCTCCTGTAGCGCCTACCGGATGGGAGGAGAGTAAAAAGTCCATGGTTAGGGTGAGATGCATCCTTGATAATGCTTTTCGCCCTGCCCAGGCAGCGTTTATGGTAGATGTTCTCAATGGTGAGCAATTGGGTGCCGATAATCCGCTGCACAGTTTTCACCACACGCCGGAGTGCTTTGTGATCCGATACGGGGCAATTGCCATACCACACTGAGATGCAGTTGGTGAATATACTCTCAATGGTACAGCGGTAAAAGTCCGTCAGTATCCTGGGACAGAGGTGAGCTTTCTTGATGCTCCGCAGGAAATAAAGGTGCTGTTGCACCTTTTTGATCAGGATGGAGGAGTGCAGGGACCAGGTGAGATCCTCGGAAATGTGGACACTACACCAGGCAGTGACCCTGTTCCATTCACCCACCGCCCCTGTGCTTGCTGCCTGCATATTTACTGGTCACACAATGCCTTGATTTTAAAACTCAGACCATTGTTTTTAAATCCCTCCGTGATCCTGCGTCTCTCTGTCTTTGCAAGGTGAAGTGGGGAAAATCTGCAGTAAATCGCAGCATGACCCTCTCATATCTCAGCTTCCCGATTATCCTTGGATTTAACTGCTGCACCAGTCACTGGAAGTCTCTCTTTAAACCTCTCTCCCTCTTTCAAAGGCACTCCTAATCACCTCTGAACAAGCCTTTAGACACCTGCCTTAATATTTCCTTATGTATAGTAGCTTTGTGTCAAATCTTGTTCTGATAATCAATTGCTGTGAATCACATTCTGAAAATTGCTGTATAAATTGAATATGTTAGTGATTGTTTTAATTAATTGGAACGAGGAACATGAAGGGCCCAATTTTAATCTGGTGAGTAATCTCTAAGGAGCTTCTTTTTCGATTAGTTTTCTCTTCATGAATTGAATAGAGAAAATGTGAAGCAGTGAAGATCACATGTTACGCTCTAGGAGGCTTCACCACAGGATGTCCCATCTGTGTATAAAAGACAGCGCCTATATTTCATCTGGAGTTTGAGGAGATTAGGTTTGTCACCTAAAACACTCAAAAACTTCCACAGATGTACTGTGGAGAGCGTCCTGACAGGCTGCATCACTGTCTGGTACGGGGAGGGGGGGGGGGCGTGAGGCTGTTGCACAGGATCGAAAGAAGCTACAAAGAGTTGTAAAATTAGTCAGCTCCATTATGGGTACTAGCCTCCATAATATCCAAGACGTCTTCAAGGAGCAGTACCTCAGAAAGGTGTCATCCATTATTAAGGACCCCCATCACCAGGTCATGCCCTCTCCTCATTGTTAGCGTCAGGAAGGAACTACAGAAGCCTGAAGGCACACACTCGGTGTTCCAATCCAATCCTGAGAGCTGTTTGGCAAACCAAATGTTCGTCAAATCGGAAATGAACTACCATGGTACAAGGGAGAGGATCACCGGAACATGGGGACAGGGGAGCGAGCTGGCACAGGAAGATTGGCCGCCAGCCGACCTCGCTGATTCACGGAGCATGTGAGTGAGTTTGCTCGGCGCTACAGGCTCTGCCTGGCTTAGGGGAGGAAGAGGCGAGAGAAGGCACATAGGAACGGCAAACTCCCACCTGACAAGAGGTACCTGCAGCTGGCAAATCAGTCCGCATCTGTCCATCCAGTCTCCCGAGGTACAGAGTCAAGGGTTGGTAATCTGGGAAGCAGCAGTGAACCAGTCTTCTCTTAGCCACTTCTAACCATCTCCTTTATGTTCAAAACATCTGCATACTCGTTTGTGTCTGAAGTGATTGCTTGCAATAATCTTTGCGATCCCGTCACAGTGTACCTTTATCAGTCCTGACAACTGTACTGCTGTCAGACATAGATACAGCAATGATTTACCTTGTACAATGATCTACATATCAGAGCTCCCTTGACTCCGGGTTTACCAATGTCAAAGACACACCCCTAGCCAGCTTCCCTATAGTCATGTCTTATTGGTTTCAATGGCACCATCTTGAGACTGATGGCTTAATCCAGGAAGACATTATACACTGCTCCCAAATCAAGCTAAAATGATACTGCATCTAGTGGGTGTTTTGCCACAGGGGTCTTGACATGAAATGTTGACTTTCTATTTCTTTTCTAGATGCTGCCTGCCCCACTGAATTGCTCTGGTACCCTGCTTGTTGCTCCAGATTCCAGCATTTGCAAACAGAATTGTCTTTGTTTTGGCACCAGCTACATTGTATACAGCCGGTGATTGCTTCTGTCCCTGTGTGGCTCACCTTGTCCTCTCTATAGACTTTCATCGTCTGTTTCAATGTGTACTGCTTGGGGAAATCATTTGCTAAGTCACATCTCATAGCCCTTTCCCCATGCACAGGTTTTTATGTAATTCTCACACATTTTGAGACTCCAGGGCCATCGTGGCAGCTCTTTCCCGGTTCTACGTGTTGATGTGTTTCACCTCATGAACTTTAAGAACATAGAACAGGACAACACAATGCAGGGCCTCAGGCCCATGATATTGTGCCAACATTTTAATCTACTCGAAGGTCAATCTAACCCTTCCCTCTCACGTAGTCCTCCATTTTTCTATCATCCATATGCCCATCTAAGAGTCTCTTAAATGTTCTTAATGTATCTGCCTTTACCATCACCTCCAGCAGTGTGTTCCACACACCCACCACTCTCTGTAAAAAAAACCCACCTCTGACATCCCCCTTTTACTTCTCTCCAATCACTTTAAGATTATGCCATATGGTACTAGCCTTTGCTGCCCTGGGGACAGGGTTCTGGCTGCCCACTCTATCTATGCCTCTTGTCATCTTACACACCTCTATTGAGTCGCCTCTCGTCCTCCGTTGCTCCAAAGGGAAAAGCCCTAGCTTGCTCAACCTTTCCTCATAAAATATGCTCTCTAATTCAGGCAGCGTCCCGGTAAATATCCTCTGCATTCTCCCTAAAGCTTCCACATCCTTCCTATAATGAAGCAACTTTCACTTGCTGCTAATCCAACATTTCTGTCCTGGTTCTGAAGCTCTGCACATTTGCGTGTACACTTCCAGAGCTAACGACCTCTCGTGTAGTTGTCATTCCCTAAGGCTAGGCTCTACAAATAATCCGATCCACTTTGAGCAACTCTTCCAAAATCTGCAGAACTGCAATTATCTGCTAACAGTCTCGGCTCTGTTAGGAAAGCAACAAAAGATTTTCCCTGCTCCTTGCTGCAAGTAAAGACCCAGGGCCAGTCAACCATTCAATTTCTTCCAGATTGCTGCATGCTGTAGTGTATCGAGTGCATTTTTCTAGGTCTCATTTGAGGGCCCCATGGAAGGGTATAATCTTCTCTCCTTGCGACCAGTAACATCTTAACTTTCATCCGTTCTGGTACACCAGCCAGAGCTTCCACTATATATTGTTTGTGTTCTTTGGACAAGTTACTTGCTTGGAATTCCAGCACCTTAAATGCTTTGATCCAATTCCACTGTGTATAAAAATTGAATCACCGTCTCTCAGCATGTTTCCTCAAATGGAAGAGATTGCTGCTGGCTCTCAAAATTTAGATTCTGTCATGGCAACTAAATTTCAGGTTGATTAGCCAGTACTTCTGATACCATGTCTCAATTTCTCTCTTTCACGTACGTGCCCACACACAAACACACACACACACACACACACACACACACACACACACACAGATACTGGAGGAGCTTATAACTAACAAAGTACCTTAGTATATCAAAGAGCTCACAGTGAGACAAGCAGTGTTCCTCAATTGTGTATCTACAACCCCAGAGACTGATAAGTTTTGCCCAGTTCTACCCTGAAATATTTATACGAGCAGCATAAAAAGCACTTGGTCACATGCCCAGTTCCTAAGAGGAGCACGCGCTTCATGCTAGCTACACAAGACATGTAGCAACTGAAGCCTGGAATGTTGTTAAGATTCACAAATGCAGGCAAGAGATGGCATCGAGCTTGGCTGGACATTCTGGGTAGAATCGTGGATGCTCCTCTCACCTCCAACAACCCCCACCCAGAACAACTTCCTTTCAATAACAATGTCATCAAAATAATATAGATAGAAGAGGTGCTAAGGAGAGAAAAGGCAACAGGTTTTAAACCTTGGAATTGTTTTCCCAGGTTTTACCTACAGCTGTATTCAGACAATTGCTGCCTTTTGAGATATTCCAGGTCAATTCTGAGTGCTGCCAACATCACTCCTATCTCCAAAGCAAGAAACAATTGCAGCCCTCGTTTGAAAGAGCTCTGGAATCACTAATCACAATCACTTAGCTGGATTGCATCTGCATTGGCCCAAATGAACAAGAACACAAGAGAATTGGAGCAGGGGTAGGCCACTCAGCCCCTCAAACCTGTTCCAACATTCAATATGACTATGGCTGATCTATGATGACCTCATCTCCTCTTCTGTGTCAATTCCCCATAACACTCATTCCCCCAATCTTCAAAATATTTATCTACCTCCACCTTAAATATATCTATTGATCTGGCATCCAACATGCTTGGGGGTTGAGGATTCCACGGGTTCAACCCCCTCTGACAGAAGAAATTTCCACATATGTCACTTCTAAGTGGCTGCCTCCTTGTTTTCAGAATCAGAATCAGGTTGAATATCACTGGCATATGTCATGAAATTTAATGTCTTTGCAGCAGCAGTACATTACAATACATAATAATAGAAAATAAATTGTGAATTACAGATTTTATATATATATACACACACACACTCATGGAGCTATACTCATTCATGGGGAAGGCTTCAGGAGTAAGCCCCAGGAGAATGCTCCAGAGCTGGAACCCCGAAGGCAGTCGTACATTGAGTTCAATACTGACTGGCAACTCTTGCGAAGCTGATGGTACTAAACTGTATCGGTCTCTGCCGTTCCTTTGGGTTCATCAGTTGCGTGGAGAGGAGGAGATTGCTACATGGACAACAGCTTGCTCTCCATATCATACTGCCCAGGGGTTTGTATATCTAGACAGCTAGGACACAATATCCATGGTCAACTCTGATAAGACAATGAGAAGCGGGCATGACCTGGGTGATGAGTGATGAGGGTTGTTAATGATGGATTGTAGCTATATCCCCTAGTTTGTCAGTTTCCAGTAGTTCAGCCAGCTTAGAACAGTGACACCACTCATGATTTGTACATTAAGAATTCATTTTTATTTCTCAATTTTATTTCAGCTGCCAGCTGGTTAACAGAATAGAAAATACATCACTCAGCATAACTAACATGCCATTCACTGACACAAAAACACAGAAAATAGAAGCAGGGGACTGCCATCCGGCCCCTTAAGTTTGTTCTGTCATTTGATAAGCACAAGTGTATTCAAGGCTCCACCAGACAGATTTTTTTGTCCATGAGGAAGTCAGTTCTCAGTTGCAGCAGAAGAGTGGAGCTGAGGCCTCACAGTTGCAAAGGCCCAGGTTCAAGCCTGACTTCCGGTGCTCTCTGTGGCGAGTTTTTCACATTCTCTTTGTGACAGCATGTTTCTCTTCTGGGTGCGGTAGTTTCCTCCCACATCTTCAATACGTGCACATCAGCTAAATTACCTCTTCACGCAGTTTAATGGCAAAAAGAAGGAAAGGTGGCTGATGGGTGTGTGAGAGTTATCTTAAGTTATAATGATGAGATTGATCTGCTGGGAGCTACCATGATCCAAATGACCTCCAATTGTTTCATTATAATATCAGATCTTTACAAATGACAAAGCAGCTTCCTCCTGATCTCATTTTTATATTCCTATGATCAGCAAGTCCATCTTCAGTCACTGAGTCCTACAGGCTAGAAATAGGCCCTTCGGCCCACCGTCCTTGTCTACCACCCAGTATCCATCTACAGTTAACTGGTATATGTCTGTGAGTTTCTCTGCCTTGATGGATCTCGATATTTCTTCAATGCTGTGAGGGGCTCTGCCTCCATTGCACCCTCAGGCAGTGTGTTACAGATTTTAACACCCCCTTCTTCAGATGCTCTCTAAATCTAACTAATGCCCTCTAGTTATAGACACTTCTGCTCAAGGGAAAGGTTTCATACTTTTACCCTATACCTATATACTGTATATGCCCCCTCAAAATTTTGTACACCCCTGTCAGTTACCCTCACCCTCCAGCCTCCTCTGTTCCATGAGAAACAAACCCAACTAATCCAGTCACTTCTTAAAACTGACACGCTCCATCCTGGGCAACGTCCTGGTGAATCTCCTCTGCAGCCTCTCCAGTGCAGTCACATCCTACCTACAGGGTGGCAGCTGGAACTGCACTTGGTCCTCCAGCAGTGATGTAGCTATAAAATTGTACCATGACCATAAATGGCACAGTCTAACACGGGTAGGAAAGCTGCATCCATCATCAGGGACCCCACCACTCAGCCCCTGCTCTCTTCTCTCTGCTGCCATCTGGAAGGAGGTACAGGAGCCTCAGGACTCGCATCACCAGTTTCAGGAAAGGTTGTTACCCCTCAACCATCAGGCTCCTGAACGATACAAGATAACGTCACTCAACTCCACTTGCCCCATCATCCAAATGTTCCCACAAACTATGGATGCACTTTCAAGGACATTTCATCTAATTTTGTTGATATTTATTGCTCATTTATTTATTATTGTTATTACTTATTTTGGTATTTGCAGTTTGTTGTCTTTTGCACACTGGTTGAATGCCCGAGTTAGTGCGATCTTTCATTGATTCTATCATGGTTATTATTCTATTATGGATTTATTGAGTATGCCCAGAAGAAAATTAATCTCAGAGTTGTATATGGTGACATATATGTACTTTGGTAATAAACGTACTTCGAACTTTGAACTGATCTTATATTCTATGTCCCAGATGTTGATTGCATATGCCTTCTTCACCAACATATCCATCTATGCTGCCACTTTGTTGCCAAGGTCCCTCCATTCTTTTATATCTTACTTTTATTAGTCTATAATGACCAGAATTGAAGTATCAAACTGCAAGCAGCTCATGTGTCTAACTTAGCTTCCAAAACTACTCCTCTTGAACACACGATGCATAATAATTAAGTCAGTGGGTTATGTTAGGACACTAGTTAGGACCCAGAGGCTTGGATTATTGATCTGGAGATGTGAGTTCTATGGGGAATGTCAATTCAGGTAATTAAGTAACTTGGATTAAAAGCTCATATCAGGAATGGTGATCACAAAACTACTGGATTGATATGAAAATCCTTCTGGTTTTCTCATGACTTTCAGGGAAGGAAACCTGCTTATGCATTTGACTCTGTGCCCACCAATATAGTTGACTCTTAAATGCCCTCTGAAGTGCCTGACCATTTCACTTGAGGGGGCAATAAGGGATGGCCAACCAGTTCCACGCATAAAACAGCAACATGGATAGACTTTTCAGCGCACACTCAAATCTCCAGTAGAAAACTGTGACTGCAACGGATTCTTTGGAGCTTGAATCCAGCTCTTTGGGTTGAGTTGTGATTTACCATTCCTTGTTCTTGCCTCTGATATGCCTAAATCCACAATGATCACAAAGAATGAGAGTTCATTCTCGCACAAAGCAGAACCCTGCACAGGTTGAAACTGTATTACGTTTGCTCATGGTACTGCAAAGTTCATTTTCCTTCAGGCTGTCCAAAAGCCAGCATGAATTACACAGCACTGAGAAGCAGTCATTTATCAGCATAAAAAAACACTTTCAGAATAAAGCAACTGCCCCAGGAAAATGCTTCTTGGTTTAGGGATGCGTTTGATTAACAGATTCTGCCTGCAGCCAACGAAACTGTCATCCATTATTATGCCAGGGAATGATGGTTCGAAATATAACCCATTAGTCTTCCCAAGTCGGCTTCAGCATGGCAGCTCATCTCAGACTGGTGTGATTACAGTGTACTGCAATGCCAAGGTTCTGTAATGGGCTACATGAAAGCCAATTTTGTATTCCAATATAGTGCGGGTTGGTAGTGACAGGAATCATGCAGGTTTTGCTGTGCAGGTTCAGAGCAAGGTAGTCAAGAGAAAGTTAACACACTGCAATTCAACTGAAGTGCCAGAGAACAAGGGCAAACTTTGATTGGTTTATGAAAAGTCGCCGCCCAAAACGTTGACTGTATGGATGCTGCCTGACCTGCTGAGTTCTTCTAGCATTTTTTGTGTGTCACTCTGGATTTCCAGCACCTGCACGATCTCTTGTGCTTTTGGTTTATGAATTGCTCCTTAGTGTCAAATTACACTGTAGAGTTCATTTGAGACCTTCATCTCCTTGCCTGTCCAGTTCCATTTGCCCATCACCCTTGGTTGTTCTCTGACCTATGTCAGATCCCAGTTAATTAACACCTCAGTTTTAAAGCCATCATCCTTCTATCCAAATGACTCCATTGTCACATGCCTTCCTATCGCCCAAGATTCAATAGCATAACACTGCAGATGCTGGAAATCTAGAATGAAAGAAGAGAATGCCAGGAGTGCTCAGCAGGTCGGGCAGCATCTGTGGTGAGGGAAAAGAGTTAACGTTTCAAGTTAGTGACCTTTCATTAATTGACATGTGACCTTTCTCTTAAAGGTGTTTGACATGAAATATTAATTATATTTCTCTCTCAACAGATGCTGCTTGACCTGCTGAATTACCTGCTTTCATTGAAAACCTGAGGATCCATGGACTTTCAGTCTTCATAAGGTGCAACTAAATGTGATCAGTAATAATAACACATATGTGTATTAACATTAAAATTACAACCATTATGGCACTGGCCAGTGTATTTGACAAACAAATGGGATTGGTCAATGGTCCATTGGAGCATTTTGGAAGCTGCGTTCTTAAAGCAAAGTGAGTGAAAATGGAAATTTTGCACTTCTGGCATTTATTGCTGACACTCTTTTTAGTAAAGAAAAACAAAAAGTATCCAGTTAAATTGACTCTCACTGCTGCAGCACAACAGAATGGAACGATCGGGCGTGGTCCAGGCTCTTCAATTATCCACTGGAAGATCATGGGTCCAACCATTGTTTGAACCACAAATATTTAGGTTGACTCTCCAGTACAGTATTGAAACACTGCTGCACTGCCTTTCATTTGAAACTCAAACCCTATCTGCTCGCTCAGGTAGATGTAGATTCCTGTCACACTATTTCAAAGAGTAAGTTGGTCCTCCTCTCAGTAGTGTGAGATTTACTCCACGGTCAATGTCACTTAAATAAAAGGTTATCTCTGATCGTTATCTTATTGCTGTTTGTTGGATTGCACTGTGCATAAATTGGCTGCCATTTTTCTGACATTACAGCTGTTTTGAGACTTGGTATTTCCTCTTTTATCCTCTTTCTCTCTTTTATCCTTTCAGACGTTCCTTAAGGCCTGTCTCTCCGCCTAGTTTTCAATCACCAGACCTACTATCTCCCTCTGTGCACCACTGTTTGATAATTGTTCCTTTGGAGTGCTGAAAGATTTTACTTTGTTAAATGTGCTTTACAGATACAAATGTTATTGTTAGGCAAAGCACGTAGTTCAAGACTTTGAACTCACAGCTTTTGAGTCAGGCAGGGCAGGACTGGGCCTAGGGCAGCAAATGAGCATCAACCAACCAAAGGAGAGCATGTTGCCCTGATCCTGTTTTCACTCAGTACACACACACACACACACACACACACGCACGCACGCACGCACGCACACACACACACACTTCATCCACGCAAACCAAGTTACCTTGATTCAGATTAATTTATTACACATACATCAAAACGTACAGTGAAATACATCATTTGTGTTAACAACCAGCACACCCAAGGATGTGCTGGGCATAGCCCACAAGTGTTGTCATGTTGTCACATATTGCAGTGCCAACGTAGCAGGCCCACAATGGTTGGCAGAACACAAACAACAACAAAAACAAAACAAGCCCCTTTCCCACCCAGACAGGCCTCCAACCTCAGGATGGGCCATCTCTGGACTCCAGTCCTTGTCCTAATTTACTATTAATCTTCCAGTTCATCCTTGGGATGTGGGAAGAGATCAGAGTTCCCAGAGCAGTCACAAGGAGAGCACAGGCAGCAACCAAGATCAGGCTGGAGCCGCACGCTAGCGTAGCAGTTAGCGTAATGCTATTATAGAGCCAGCAACCCGGGTTCAATTCCACCCTGCCTGTAAGGAGTTTGTACTTTCTCCCCTCGACCACATGGGTGTCCTCTGAGTGCTCCAGTTCCCTTCCACGTTCCAGAGAGGTACGAGGTAGAAAGTTAATTGGTCACATGGACGTAACTGAGCGGCGCAGGCTCCTTGGGCCGGAAGGCCTCATTATCGTGCCGTATCTCTAAATAAAGTAAATAAGAATTGAGCCGGGATCATTGGAGCTACAAAGCAGCGGTCCCACTAGCTTCGCCACTGTGCCACTCGAGTACCCACACACTCCATGCCAGCAGTCAACATATGGTGTGTTGTAATTAATAAATATGTTTCCTTCATCCGGGAAAACACAACATCACCATCCTTCTTCACATCATTACAGCAATATATCCACTTAATGCACAGACTTTCCTCCGTTAGTAACCAAATGACAGTGAAGAACAGTTCATAAAAGGTTAACCAGTTGAAAAACAAAAACCATTGTAAATAACAAATGCTTGCGGACCAATAGAAGACAGTGCTCAAGTAAGGTTCTGCTGATGTTCATATATTGCTCAGTCATATTTAATGATGTTACCAGAACCATTTGATTGAATTACTGTCTGGTAACTTATGTCAACCATCTGTTATCCTCTTAAGTACAGAGCAGTAATTTACTTTTTAAGCATGCAAAGTTTTGAGACAACTGACAGAAAAGCCATTAGAAACCCTCATGTAGCCATTAGTACATGTGCAACTTACTGCACACAATACATCATGTTTTCTGTGCTTTACAAACAAATGGTGTGTATTTTCAAGCCTCACAAGTGATGGGACAAAGTAAGTTATGATCACCACTTGTGCTGCATTACTCACTCAGTAGTGGGGAGAGTGGGGTGCAGACAAGACACATGACCTTGGCCATCTTCCAAGACAATGTGAAATGGTGGGAGATTAGGACATAATTTCTCTACTGTTTCAAAAAATACATATTTCAAAAGCCAGACAGGGTATTGCTCTCTCCTTCAAGGGACGAGGAACACTCTCTTTTTCACTCAGTGAAGAAAGGGAGGCAGTGGCAAGTTCAAGATTACTAATAGAAGTTGAACTAGACACAAAAGCAAAATACTGCAGATGCTGGAAATGCAAAATAAAAATACAGAATGTTAAAAATACTCAGCGAGTCAGGCACCAACTGTAGAGAGAGGAAAAAGGAAACAGGGCCAACATTTCAGGCCAAAAACCTTGTATCAGACCTGGGAAAGGTCAGGAATGAAGACAGTTTCAAGTTGTAGGCGAGGAGGAGGAGTGGAGAAAAAAAAGAGGGAATACCTGAGATGGGTAAATAAAAAACACAAAATGCTGGCAGAACTCAGCAGGCCAGACAGCATCTATGGGAGGAGGTAATAACGACGTTGCGGGCCGAAACCCTTCGTCAGGAGGGCTGTCTGGCCTGCTGAGTTCTGCCAGCATTTTGTGTTTTTGATTTATTTCCAGCATCTGCAGATTCACTCGTGTTGCCTTTGAATACCTGAGATGGGGACTGGATGACACCAGTGCTGGCTGAAGAAGGGCGGGAAGGTTGTGTCAGGAGATGGTGCAAGTAACAGGAGACAAAATCAGTTGAGTTACCATAAGAGGAGAGGAATAGCGTTCTCTCCTCCAACCTCTCTTCGGGAAAATATACTTTTCTTCACATCCACGTTACCAACGTGGAATCACGGGAGCACATTCATTAAAGTTCCCTTCACAGTCATTTCCCCATCCACTGGAGCTAGTCATACAACGATATCAGTGGTCAGCACCCAGCTACCTCACACCTCTGATGCATTTCCATGTGGTCTATGGGTCATTTGTGGACTTCTTATCAAGGGGCCATCACTCAGAAGGATAAAGATTGGGTATAAAAGAATTTGCTTGTTATGTTACAGGATCAAGTGGTACAGGGGAGTGGAACACCAAAGAGAACCTCCAGGGCACTGCTCCATAATTGAATCGTTCGACCAATGCGCCTTCAGGGCTTCAAGTCGCTTTCGAGCACAAACACTGAAGGAATTCATCCATTCGAGTGACAGGAAAAGCAGCAGGGGATTCCCTGACTACTGAGAATGGTTTTGAGAAGTGCTTTCTAATGCGGTGGCTGAACAGAGGATCAATGAGGAGTTTACAGGAGCTTTTGCGCCTGCCCCAGCAAGTGTATGTTGGTAATCCGGATGCAAGGAAGTGTGGATTCCAGGCAATTTTTCATCCATTAAGTAGTTTTGGATGGATGTTCCTGCATTTTAACCTCTGGTCCTAAATTCTCCATCTGCCTCAGAAAGCTGTGCCCTGGTCAGATCTAGTCCTTACTTTGAAAAGACGAGGAAAAAAGAAAAAAATAACAATGGCTAGAATACAGACACTGATCAGGAACTAAACATCAATCTATTGAAGAAACCTCATCAGGATTCCAAATTTGCCTCCAAAAGAGCTACTAATTTCACATCCTTACTTGAGACACTCCCAGTACTGTCTGATGTTGGGCTGATTACACTCCACGTCTCTGATTGTTTCCTTGCCACCAGCCCCGTGATGTACTAGGCTTTTCCAGCTTGAACAGCCCTTCAGCTTATGTTGGTCTTGCTGGCTAAGGAGTGGTGAGCTGTAATCCTGACTCACAGACTCTGCCTGTCTGTCTTCTGACAGCTCATGATGGGAATGGTCATCACACTGTGCCCAAAATGCCTCCAATGTTTACAAATACTTGGAAATAGTTGAAAAAAAAGTTTTAAAGTGAAGAACTTTTAAATAAAGATAATATTTGAGTTACATCACTTTAAAAACTGCTGTCAATTAATAAGAACATAAATATACAGTATAGTAAAATTATAGTTATAGAGCAATGCAACACAGCAACAGGCCCTTCAGCCCAATTTGTCTGTGCTAACCAAGATGTCCATCTAAGCAAGTCCCAATTACTGTGGTGGTGGGTTAGGGTGTAGAATTGATATTTTCCTTGTCATTTAACTTTTCTATGCTTGCTTGTATTTTATATAATCATAGTTACATAAATTGTTCAGTAAATTTTCAACTCATTGTACTGCTTATTCTGTATTTTCTAGAAACTTCTCAGCTTTTCTGCATCAGGTATTGCACCTCTTGAACTTCATACACTCAGTGGCCAGTTCATTAGGTACACCTGTAGACCTGCTTATTAATGCAAGTATCTAATCAGTCAGTGATGTGGCAGCAACTCAATGCACAAAAGCATGCCGACATGGTCAAGAGGGTCAGTTGTTGTTCAGACCAAACTTCAGAATGGGGAAGAACTGTGTGCCAGACAGGGTGGTTAGAGCATCTCAGAAACTGCTGGCCAATCTCCTGGGATTTGCAAACACAACTTTGTCTCTAGAGTTTACAGAGAATGATGTGGAAGTTGTGGAAAACAGAAGATAAAGAAACAGAAAATTTACTTTTCTAATGAAGATTAAATCATTCATTCAGCTCTGGCTGGGATAAAGGTGAGAGGCCAGGTAAGAACTGGAGTCAATATTGGGTTAAGGGCCACAGCTGAAGGCCAAAGGCTTCCATCTGAACTCAGGCACCTTTTCAACTTATGTATGGCATTCTGCAGGTGCAGAGGTCCTGAACATGTTAGGTGCAATAATTAGGAACAGGAGTGGGTTATCTGACCCTGGGAGCCAGCTCTGCCATTCACCTTCTGATGTTCCACCTTAGTGGCAATTCCCCGCCCTACCCCTATATCCCTTGAATTCCTTCTTATCAGGAAATCAATTGATCTCTTTTCCAAATGGACATGCTGACTGTGACTGCGATGGCTCCAGGGTACAGAATACCAAAGGTTCACCACCCTCGGTGTGATCAAACTGGCTTAACACCACTTTCTGAGACTGTGGTCCCTGGTTCTCGTCACATCGGCCAAGGGAAGTGCCTTCCCCGCATCCATCTGTCCATCTGCTGGAGAACTTTGAAAGTTTCAGTGAGATCTCCTCTCATTCTTCTAAACTTCAGAGAATACAAGCCCAGTCCACTCAATTTCTCCTCATAATGCCAACCAGCCATCCCTGTGAATGGTTGAGGGAATCTTCACCCCATTCTCTCCACACAAGTGTATCTTTTCTTAGGTATGTAACATAGAACAGCACAGGCAGGAATAGGCCATTCAGCCCACTATGTCAGTGCTGATCATGATGCCACTGTAAACTAATCCCACATGATTCAAATCCCTCTCCTCCCTGTCAGTTTATGTATGTTCGGAACACAGAGTGAATCCGAGCTGGAATCTGAATCTGACCACAGTTTTCTACATGTGGCCTCATGAAGGCTCAATGCCTAGAGGCACTTAGATTTCCCTTCTGTAAAGACATCAAACACTTCATAAAGAGGCTGCCTCACTTGCTAAATGTAGAAATGTTGAAAGTCAGATATCCAAAGGGACATTTCTGGAAATACACAGGAAACAGGCAGAAAGGGGAAAGACAAAGGGTTGATATCCAAAACAAAACCTTTGAAAAGTCCTTGAAAGTGGTTGTTGGAACATTTCAGTGGTGAGGCAATTGAAGTCAAGTGAAGTTATCCCTTTTCATTTAACAGCCTGATGGCTGAGGGGTAATAACTGTTCCTGAAGCTGGTAGTGTAAGTCCTGAGGTTCCTGTCCCTTCTTCCTGATGGCAGCAGTGAGAAGAGAGCATGAGACAGGTAGCATCAATGGAGAGGAATAAACAGTTGACATTTCTGGCTTCACCCCCTTCCTTTCCGGTCCTGATGAAGGGCCTCAGTCTGAAATGTTGACTGTTTAATTCCATCTATATGCTGAGTTCCTCCAACATATCGAGTGTTCCCTTGTACCCGCTGCCTTTATCATTCTTGACAGGAGACACTGTGGGTTCGGGAGGTGCTGTTGGAGTAGCCTGGGTGAGCAACTGCGTGCATTTGGCAAACATTGCGCACTGCATTCACTGTGCGTTGGTGGTGGAGAGAGGGAATGTTTGAGGTGATGGATGGAGCTTCAATCAAGCAGGTCACTTTGTCTTGTATGGTGTTGAGCTTCTTGAGTGATAATGGAGGTCTATTCATCCAAGCTAGTAGATAATATTCCATCACACCTCTGTCAGTTAGCACAGGATATCCAGTGTTTCAGAATCAGTATTAGAATCACTGACATATGTTGTGAAATTTGTTGTTTTGCAGCAATAGTCAGTGCGATATGTAAAGTGAAAACCAGAGGTCCATGAGCCAGTCCTCATTGGCGGATCATAAGTGGAGAGGGTCAGCAACTTTAAATTCCTCAGTGTTATCATTTTGGAGGATGTGTCCTGGGCCCAATATGTAAGTGCAATTACGAAGAAAGCACAGCAGCGCCTCCACTTCCTTATGAGTTTGCAGAGATTCAGCATGACCTCTAAAACTTTGACAAACTTTTATAGATGAGTAGTGGAGAGTATACTGACTGGCTGCATCATAGCCTGGTATGGAAACACCAATGCCATTGACCAGAAATTCCTACAAAAAGTAGTGGATTCAGCCCAGTCCATCATGGGTAAAGCCCTCCCTGCCACTGAGCACATCTACATGAAACACTGTCACAGGAAAGCAGCATCCATCATCAGGGACCCAGGTCACGTTCTCTTCTCACTGCTACCATCAGGTGGAAGGTACAGGAGCCTCAGAACTCATGCAACCAGGCTCAGGAACAATTAATACCCCTCAACCATCAGGCTCTTGAATGAAAAGGGATTACTTCACTTAACTTCAATTGCCCCATCACTGAAATGTTCCAACAATCTACGGACCCACTTTCAAGGACTCTTCATCTCATGTTCTTGATATTTATCATTTTTGTCATTTCTTCATTCTTTTTGTATTTTCACAGTTTTGTACACTGGTTGTACGGTCAGTGCAGTCTTTCACGGATTCTTTTGGTTTTTGGACTTACTGAGTATGCCTGCAAGTAAATGAATCTCAGGGTTGTAGGCTAACATTGATAATAAATTCACTTTGAACTTGTGTTTAGGTACCACTGGAAATTGTCTTCCAGGTCACACACTATCCTGACTGGAAATATATCCCTCTTCATCGTCACTGAATCTAAACCTGGAGCTCCCACCCCAACAGCACTGTGTGAGCACCTTCTCCAGAAGGGCAACAGCAGTTCAAAAAGGCACCCACTCCCAACTACTCAAGGGCAATAAATGCTGGGCTTGCCAGTGACACACAAATCTTACAAATCGAATTAAAAATTAACCATGATACCGGCAGGCTCCACTTAAATTGGAAGATTGCATCCATACCCAATATCAACAAGCTGTCCATTTCCTTCTTAAAAGTGATACAGTTCTGCACTTGAGATTTATTGTACAAGTTGACAATGTCAAGTGAAAATAAGTTGAGTTTTGAAGAAGTGGCACTTCAAAACGTGTTGAAAAATCGATATCCACTTTCTCTGAGCCTTGGTAATTTAGTATCTATACTGTCAAAAATGTTGATATTACTGAAGCACTGTTGCCATTGTCAGGTGTACTTCAGAGGTATCTTGCTGCAAATTTTCTGGTCCACCCTCATTGTAGCTTTAGATCATCGAGGACTGGAATCAAAGCCTCAGGCTGACACTTTTAAAGGAGATTGCAATCCTGACCAGAGATCACTGGACCTGCCTCTTTATAACTGCTAAAAGCATCCGGTGCTGTCACAAGCTCGGTGAAATCGCATCAACGAGAATGAAAGGTTGTTTTCAATGGTGAATTTAGATGAATTCTGAAACCCTTCACCTTAAGCTTATTCACAGCAATCACCCAAGCATAAACCCTGATTTCTAAAGCCTTGGTCATGATTCAGGGTGGGCTCTGATGTGAATGCTGCCCTGGATAATTTCAGGAGCTGAAATCCCCTGCCACTTAACACAACCAGATATCCATATTTTTCGCCCATTCTTTCAGAAGCATTAGAATCTGGCAGTTTTGAATGTCATTGCAGTGTCCCACTGGAATTCACACAATAAACTTCTACGGGACTTGAAGGGACCCCAGTCAGGGTTATTAATGGTGTCAATCATTCAGTTGCAGAGGCACATTTCCATGTTCAACTTGGCTCCTCTGACCCATAAAGCAATTTATTTAATAGACAAAGAAGGCCATGTCAATTCATCACCCTGAGATATTAGCATCACCTGATTTTCTTTGATGGTCTCTTTTATTTTTGTCACCATTGCTTTAGTTAATTATCAGCCCCTTTCCTACATGCTCAAAATGAATTTTAAAAACTTGAATCGACTTGAATCCCGTCACATGCATGCCCCACCTGATCCAATAAGAGACCTGAAGCCCAAGTACTTTGATGCGATAGTAACAAGGTGTGCCTCTGAATCACACGGGCCAGGCCTGTCATCGGTTTGATGTGGCTACCATCTACCATCACAACCCTTTCAAAACTCGTTCATTGTTGGCAGTCACTGTGGCTTCCTATTTCAAGGGTGGAAAGGCCTGTTTTTTTTGCTGCATCTCAATGACAAAAGGTGCCACGTTCCTGAGGCTTGAGCGTAAAAATTGAAGTTGCTACACCAATGCAGTATTGCTTACCAAACCATGGAAGGAGACCACTCCAGTCTGGCTCCAAACAGTCCCACAATCCTTCTCTTTATTCCCCAATAAACTCCAACTTATTCTCTCTCACATCCTATCAATTCCCCTTGGATTTTTTTTTACACCGCTAACTCACACCAGAGGCAATTGACGTGGCCAAGTTGCCCTCTGGTAGATTAATAGGCAATTCATCTACCAGCACATCCTTGGGATGTTGGAGGAAACTGGAGCACGTGGGAGAAACCCATGCGGTCACAAGGGGTCCGTGCAAACTCCACACAGGCAGCACCGGCGGTTGAGATTGAACCTGGGCCGCTGGAGTTGTGAGGCAATGGTAGTGCCTCCCATTACGCACACATTGCTGCATGTGAGATCTGGCTCTGCACAAATAGGCTGCTTTCCTACAGCTGTGGCTGAAGTTTAAAAGTGCTCTATCGACAGGGGTGCAGGTCATTTGTCCTCTCAGTGTGCTTTCACTGGAGCTGGTGGGGCAAGAGCCCGAAGTAAACAATCACCAGGGAAATCTCATAAATATAAGTGCTGTGCAGAGGGGCAGTTGCTTATTCAAGGTAACCCGAGCTGCTTCCAGTCAATAGCCCTACACCAGTGAAAGATCAACTGTTCACACTGCCACCAGAATGGAGGACAAACTTCCGTCCCATGACATTGCTCCAGAGCACCATCACATTGCACAAACTAGTTTAAAGCTCCGTAAAACCTTTGAAGAGCTACTTTAGATCATTGAAGATGGAGAGATCACAAGATAACTTCAGAAGAGAAAAGGTCTTTTAGCTCATTTGATCTCATCCTTCCAAGGATACGAACAGCATGAGAATACAGAACGCTGGAGAATACAGTCAAAGGGAGAAAGAACACATCACTCTGGAGGATGACACGATTGCGAAGATTTAGGACTCAGAACAAGGCCATTCAGCTGAGACCAAGCTCTCCAGGCTAATCTCACTTCCAGCAGAAGACCATAAGACATAAGAATAGAATTAGGCCACTTGACCTACAGAATATGCTCCTCAAACGTTAACCTTTTCATCCTTCACCATTTGACCATTTATTCTCCCTCTCAACCCCATTCTCCTGCCTTCTCCCTTAGTCAAGAACCTATCAACCTCTGCTTTAAATATACCCAATGACTTAGTCTCCACAGCCTCTGTGTGGTAATGAACTTCACAGATTCACCACACTATGTGAAAGAAATCCCTCCTCACCTCTGTGCCCTCTGGACCCAGACTCTCCTATGTCGCAGACATCTTCTCACCATGCACTTTATCAAGACCTTTCAATATTTGGTAGGTTTCAGTGAGATCCCCCCCTCATTCTTCTAAATTCCAGTGAGTACAGGCCCAGAGTTAGCAAACATTCCTCATACATGTACACTTTCATTCCCGGGGACCCTTCTTGAGAACCCCCTCTGGATCGCCTCCAACGCTAGCACGTCCTTTCTCAGATACAGGGCCCAAAGTTCCAAATGCGGTCTGGCCAGTGCCTTAAAAGCAGGAGATTCAAGGCTCTGCAGGTGACAGTCAAATGCTACCAAAACGTGACTGGGGCCGCAACCTCTACCACCCTTTCGGCCACTGCATTTACATTTTGCCACATGCTTTCCCGCTGCAACGCAGGGGCTGTCCCAGTTGCTCGAGGGTCAGGAACAGGTCTCAGCTCACAAGTAACCACTATCTGTCAGCCCTCTTTCCCTTTGCATCTAACTAATCACTGACCTGAAACATTAACTCGGCCTCTTGGCCTGGTAAAGATTTACTGCTTTTTCTATTCTTTTTTCTAAAAATCATCACCTTTTTAAAAAGGGGTTACTGAAGTGTTTAACAGCCTTGAATTAATAAATTGCCTCTCTGTGAAAGTCACTGGCATGTTTCAACAATTTGGAATGAAACGGGGGGGGGGGGGGCATGGGAACCTGACATTCCTCATTTTGCTGAGGTTGTTTGACCCGCTGATTGCTTCGGCCATTTCAGGTAGAATAGCAAATAGGACTTGCCTGGTTGACATGGACAGGATGGGCTGAAGGGCCTCCTTCTGTCCTGTCCATGCTTCGTAACGGTGACCAAAAGAATTAGTCAATACTCAGTGTCATCGGCGTTCACAGCCCGTCTCTAATTGCCCCATGAGAAGGCGGGGGTGAATCACTGCAGTCCTCCCGGTCAATGTTGTTGGTGAGACAGTTCCAGGATTTAGACCCAGTGATGAAGGAATTCTGAGAGTAGGAAAACAGAGGGCTCTGCGGCACCTAAGTTAGAGAGGGCGGTTGGATAGGCTAGAACTTTATTCCTTGGAGCGTAGGATATTGAGTGGTACCCTCACAGAGGTGTATAAAGTTAGGAGGGGTACATTCTCCTACACTCCCAGGAAAAAAGTCCTAGCCTGTATAAGTCAGACAACATTCTTGCAAACTTTCTTTGCATTCTTTCCATCTTTCCCACAATGTAACCAGAACTGTACACAACATACCAGGCGTGGCCTCACCAATATCTTGTACAACTGCAACATAACTTCCCAATTTCTATTCTCAATGTAGCAAAGAATCCGCTGGAGGAATGTAGTGGGTCAAGCAATGCTTGTGGGAGAAAGGGAATTGTCGACGTTTTGTGTCGAAACCCAGCATCAGGATACTAATTCCTTTCCTCCAGGAGATTTTGCTCAGCCCTTTGAGTTTCTCCAGCAGGTTGTGTGCTGCTGCATGTTCTTGTGCCCTGCAGTCTCTTGTGTCTCCTACATTCTGTGTCCTGACTGATGAAGGCCAGTCCATAACGAGTGCCTGATGCGACGAAAGAAGGGCCATTCAGCCCCTCCATTCTCTTCCAGCTCTTAGGTCAAGCTCTCCAACAATCTCAGCTTCCCGCTCTTTCCCTGTCACACAATTAAAAACTTATCAGCCTTATTTCAGACTTCCAGCAATACTTTGCATTTCGTATAGATAAGGCTGATGTCTCCTGCCTCCTGTTGCAACTCAAAGGCAACCACGCATTTCAAAATATTATATCTTTGGAACTAAAGGTAATTAATTCTTTGTGCTAATTATTTTAAATAGGCTTTCTGAAATGCAAACAAAAATACTCTGTTTTAAGTGTGAGCAGAATTAGCCACAGTCACAATGAATGCGACTAAGTGAACGTGATTTGTTTTACCTCAAGGAAGCTTTCCTTTATTATTATTACAGTACAATACATGAGCAATCAATTACATTTTGTAGGGTACTCATCTCCGTGTTCACGGCACCCATGGGCTTCACCAGGCTCCTGTGAATTTATTACCTGGAAGGTGAAAACTGCTTCTATTTGTCACACCACATGCCATGACTGCACCCACCCACAATGCATCTTACATGAAACTCTCTAATGAACTGGATAACCTTCTTTCCGCTTCTGCTTTTGTTAATCCTGCAAAGTTTACAGCACAGAAACCAGCAATTTGGTTTGCATGCCTTGTGTTGGTGCTTAGTCTCACTCATGCTGCCCTCTGCCCAATTTTAACTAAGCTCCTCTACGGACACTTCTCTCTTCACCACTTGGTTCAACTGGCCTCTCCTTAAAATATCACCACACCGGGCTGGAAAGCACCGTCAAGGGATAATTCCACTCTTGCCTCGCAGCAGCGTTATGAAACAGAAAGATCTCATAAGCTTACGGGGTCATTCAGGATGGAGGCAGGCACTTTAGCTCACTAAGTCTGTACTGACCATCAAGCACACACATTTGTACAAATCCTAATGTTAATTTCCCCACATATTCCACCTCTCACCCACACACTGGGGAGCAAATTACAGCAGGCAATTCACCTACCAGCCTACATTCCTTTGAGATGTGGGAGGAAACCTGAGCACCTGGGAGAAACTGCACGTTGTTAGAGAAGAACGTGCAAGCTCCATGCAGACAACACAAGACTGAAACTGCATCACTGTGCCACACAATGTAAGAGGGCAAAACCAAATAAAATACAGTAACCAGGATCAAAACAAATGAAGTTTTTGCTGGAAATGGATCAGTAATTTGCTGTAATGGATGTCTCTGCAGTTCCTCAAATGCCTCTGTCCAGGGAAAGTAGGATCATAGGAGCAGAATCTGGCCATTAGGCCAATCAAGGCTGCCCAGCCATTTGATCATGGCTGATCTGTTTTCCTCTCAACCCCATTCTCCTACTTTCTCCCCACAACCTTTCAAGCCTTGACTTACCAAGAAACTATCAACCTCCACCTTAAATATATCTAATGACCCGGCCTCTACAGTCACCTGTGGCAACAAATTCCACAGATACCACACCTTCTGGCTAAAGAAATTCTTCCTCTCTTCCATTCTAAATGCACATCCCTCTATTCTGAAGTTGTGCCTTCTGGTCCTCACTGTAGAAAATACCCTCTCCACATCCACTCTGTCTAGGCCTTTCAATATTCAATAGGTTTCAATGAGATCCCTCATCATTCTTTGGAATTCCAGTGAGTACAGGCTCAAAGCCATCAAACGCTCCTCATATGATAAGCCTTTCATTCCTGGAATCATAATCATGAACCTCCTTTGAACTCTCTCCAATATCAACACATCCTTTCTTAGATAAGGGGCCCAAAACTGCTCACAATACTACAAGTGAGGCCTCACCGGTGCTACATGAATCCTTTCAAAATCAATGCTAACATTGCATTTGCCTTCCTCACCACTGCCTCAATCTGCAAGTTAACCTTTAGGGAATCCTGCACAAGGACTTCCAAAACCCTTTGTGCCTCAGGCTTTCGAATTTTCTTCCTGTTTAGAAAATAGTATTTGCTTTCATTCTTTCTACCAAGGTGCATGGCCATACACTTCCCCACACTAAATTCCATCTGCCCACATCTTTGCACATTTTCCTAATCTGTCTAAGTCTTTCTGCAACCTCCCTGCTCCTCAACACTACCTGCCCCTCTACCTATCTTTGTATTGTCCACAAACTAGACCACAGAGCCATCAATTCCTTCATCCAAATCTTTGACATACAATGTAAAAAGAAGCGGTCCCAACACTGACCCCTGCGGAGCACCATTTGTCACTGGCAGCCAATTGGAAAAGGCTCCTTTTATTCCCACTTTTTGCTTCCTGTCAATCAGCCAATGCTCTATCCATGCTAGGACCTTTCCTGTAATACCATGGGCTTTCTCCTTGCTAAGCAGCCTCATGCCTTTTTACCTTGTCAAAGGCCTTCTGAAAATCCAAGTTCAGTACACAACATCCACCGATTCTCTTTTATCTAACCTGCTTATAATTTCCTCAAAGAATTCCAGCAGATTTGTCAGGCAAGATTTTCCTTGAAGGAGCCATGCTGATTTTGACCTGTTTTATCATGTGCCTCCAAGTACTCCGAAACCACATCCTTAACAAACAACTCCAACATCTTCCCAAGCACTGAGATCAGGCTAACTGGCCTATAGTTTCCTTTCTTCTGCCTCTCTCCCTTCTCGAAGAGTGGAGTGACATTTGCAATTTTCCAGTCCTCCGGAACCAATGCAGGATCTAGTGATTCTTGTAAGATCATTACTAATGCTTCCACAATCTCTTCAGCCACCTCTTTCAGAAGCCTGGGGTGTAGACCAACTGATCCAGGTGACATATTTAACTTCAGACCTTTCAGCTTCCCAAACACCTTTTCCCGAGTAATAGCAACTGCACTCACTTCTGGCCCCGGCACTCTCAAATGTCCTGCATACTGCCAGTGATTTTCACCGTGAAGACTGATGCAAAATACTTATTCAGTTCATCCGTTTTCTTGTCCCCTATTACTACTCCAGCGTCATTTTCCAGCAGTCCAATATCTACTCCTTTACTCTTTACATAGCTGAAAAAACTTTTAATAATAATAATAGCAACAATAATTATAATCTCTTAATTGATCCCAACCGGGAAATTCTTTCTTACAGCAGCAAAATTTAAAAACACATTTAGCAGTGTGTTTTTAACTAATAATAAAGTACAGAATAATAATGTACACCATAATAATTTACCAATGTGCAATAATGTACAATAATTTTGATATCCTCTTTTATATTATTCGTTAGCTTACATTCATATTTCATCTTTTCCCTTCTTATGGTTTTTTTTAGTTGCCTTTCGTTAGCTTTTAAAAATTTCCAAATCCTCTAACTTACCACTAATTTTTGCTCAATTATATGTCCTCTCTTTTGCTTCTATCTTTGCTTTGACTTCTCTTGTTAGTCACGGTTGTGTCATCCTACATTTAGAATACTACTAATTCTTTGGGATGCATGGAAAACTCTTAGGGAAAAAAGACAAGAAGTTTAAGTGAATAAAAAGTAAAAATAGAAAAGAAATTGATGCTTCTTTTACATTTTGTGTTTAATCTTTTCCCACATAATTTTGTAAGAGCCAATTTTATGCAATATTTTGCGATTTCCGTTAGGGCTTATTTCTGTAACCTATATGACCATAACATGGAGGTTGCCTTTCTCCAAAAGTACCTCACAGCCAATGAGCTGCTTGTCGTCACTGTTGTAATGCAGGAACTAATAGTTATACAGCAAGATCCCACTGACAGCAATATTACAGGTAACCGACTGAAATGAATGAATTCTCTGAACAGACTATGTGTTAAACAGTATGTGCTAGTCTAGAAACACAACCTCACAAACAAAATAGCACAGAAGCAGGAGCTATTCAGCAATCTCATAGCTAAAACAGCTGGCTGTCTTAATATATATCATATGAAATGGTCAGTTGAAATGAGCAAAAAATGTGTTTTGTTTGGCAGTGCCAATGAAATTAAAATGGGATTGAATTGGAATCTGATTGACAGATGGCAGATCTAAAGTGAAGGAGTGTTGGGAAACAGGCAACCCAGAACTTTTTTAAAAATGGAAAATCCTGGAAAAGCTCAGCAGGTCAGGCAGCATCTGTGGAAAGATAAACCATTAATGTTTTGGTTCTGCAACCGCTTGTCAGATTTGGAAAGGAAGCAATTTGTCGAGAATTTATTTTGTGGCTTATCGTGGTTCTTGGAAACATCCTACACTCATTTGCAACAGCAGCCGCCATTTTTCCCCTGAACAACAAGTCCCATCAGCAGTGCAAGACTGGTCAACATGTTTATGTGCTCTTGGTTGGGGGCAAGGATGTTGTCCTGAGCAGTAACAAAGAGGCAAATTCAATTTTCCACATTCTCCGCTCACCAAGCTTTGTGCAGGAGGACACTGCAGTGTAGAGACAAATGGAAAACATAGGATGGCAGAAGACTTCAGTGCAAAGTTTTTGTGCAGTAGAAGCAAGGACTCGTTCCAGCAGAGGGTGAATTTTGTTTAAAATTTATAGACAAGCAAAGTTATTCACATTTGTATAAAATGCAATGCAGACTTGAACTAATCCTACCATATGGCCTGACTCATTGGCTTGATGATAAGATCAAAAAAGCAAGGAAAGGGAATTTTACAACAGGCAAACAGAAAGTAATCGTCCATTGGTGTGAGTAGGGAGAACAGATGATGCTGGAACTGTATTAATAAAAGGTATCCACTGAGCTGCTTTTGGGTCTTTAATCAAATCTGCTTAATAACAAACATTTACATTTTGATTGTAATTCTTCATTTATAGATCATGTGGATTTGTTCCCTGAACTCTGGGCAAATTCAGAGTTAACCATATTACTGGGTCTGGAGTCACAGGTAATCCAGAACAGGTGAGGACAGCAAATTTCCTTTGAGCAGGATTTAAGGGCTGAAGTGCCAATAACTCCCCTGTGCTTCTTGCTCGTAGGGGTCTTTAACATTTATCTGGGAAAGCAGATGGAGCTCTTGATTTAACATCTCAAGCAAGAGACATTCCCACTGCCTTGCTCCCACACACAAGAGTAGCACCCACGATTTTCTGATTACGAGGAAGGAGTATCCTGTACTAGAGCATTACGATCATAGCTTGCACAATGGCAGAAAGGATGAATCCAACTCCAGATTTCCACCTCTGATTTCTTTTTTGCACCAATACTTGCATGATTTATGTACAAATAATACAAATAGTTTTGTTTCGGCTGCTGTGCATTTCTCGCTCCCCTTGAAAGAGCAAGAGATTTCACTGGGCGAAAGGATTTATGATTGATTTTTAACTGCTTTTGCTTGCAGTATCAGTTTGTGTTGAATAGAAAAGGGCCCGAGAGGACAAAGCTTCAAGGAGGAGGAGAAACAGGAAGATGAAGAGGTGGTGGTAATATCAGAAGATTGAAATAACTGAATGAGAATCAACTGAATGGACAAGTAACTTCAAAATACACAAATAATAAAACAGACTGAAGATAAAAGGTGAAAATCCGCACCTACTATGCATTGATTATTAGCTTATTGAAGTTTATTGATTACAGCACAATGTTCAACAGCATCACCCCCTCAGTACTAACCAACAAGCTCCAAAACCTAGGCCTCTGTATCTCCCTCTGCAACTGGATCCTTAACTTCCTCACTGGGAGATCACAGTCTGTGCTGATTGGAAATAACAACTCTTCGGCGCTGACAATCAACATGGGCGCACCTCAGGGATGCGTACTTAGCCCACAGCTCTACTCTCTCTACACGCATGACTATGTGGCTATCCACAGCTCAAATGCTATCTATAAATGTGTTGGGAGAATTTCAGATGGTGACGAGGTGGGGTACAGAAGTGAGACTGGGCAGCTGGTTGAGTGGTGTTGCAACAACAACCTTGTACTTAACATCAGTAAGACCAAAGAACTGACTGTGGACTGACTTCAGGAAGGGGAAGTGGAGGGAACACATCCCAGTCCTCATTGAGGCTTCAGCAGTGGAAAGGGTGAGCAGTTTCAATTCCTTGGGTGTCAACATCCCCGAGGATCTACCCTGGGCCCAACATATTGATGCAATTACAAAGAAAGCACAACAACACCTATGAGTATAACATTATGAGGTTGAGGAGATTTGGTATGTCACCATCACTGTCTGGTATGGAGGGGCCACTGCACAGAACCAGAAAAAGCTGCAGGAAGTTGCAAACTCAGCCTTCTCCATCGACGGCACCCGCCTCCTCAGCGTCAAGAACAGCTTCAAAAGGCAATACCTCAAAAACGCAGCATTCATCATTAATTACCCAAGACGTGCCCTCTTCTCATTACTACCATTAGGGAGTCTGGAGACACACCCACAACATTTTATTAATGGCTTCCTCCGTTCTGCCATCAGATTTCTGAATGGATAGTGAACCCATGTACACTACCTCACTATCTATCTATCTATCTATATATATATATATATATATATATATACACACACATACATTTCTTTTTGTAATTTATAGTTTTATTCCACTGTACTGCTGCTGCAAAACAGAACCTCAGCCAGTGAACCAGAGATGTTAAATCCAATTCGGATTCATTGGCCTTACAGGGAGTGGCTGCTCACGACTGATGAGGTAAGAACACTAAACTTACGTCCATACATTATTTCCCAATGGAAGGCTAACTTGGTGGGGCAGCAGGTAGAGCTGCTCCAGAGACCCAGGTTCAAGCCTGGACTCTGGCATTGTCTGTGTGGAGTTTACACTTTCTCCCTGTGACCACGTGGATTTCCCTCCCACATCAGCGGAGCCGGTCAGGTCTCTCCATCACTTGCAGTTCTGCAGCACTTATCACAATGCGCCGCAGTCACAGTTTGGGCACGTTGCAACACTGCAAATATGCCAGCCCAGTTGTGCACAGCAAGCTCCCACAAAAGTAATGTGACAATGACGACGTCACCTTGAGTTTTATTTCCCCCCCCCGCCCCCAAGAAGTGTTGCGAAAATAGATATTGATAAAATCAGTGGGGGACTCTGCTGCTGCCTTGGACCAGGCCTTGGCTTAATGTTTCAGTCTCCCACAGTGCAGCTTTCTCTCACCACTGCAGCTGAAATGCTTGAAATCGCTGAAGTGCATTTTGAATCCTCCCTTGCATCAAGAGTCCAGTGCTTGCCCACTGAAACACAGGGAAAACAGGCCTCAAGGGGATCACTACACTTTCCTAAATAGCAGCTATAATTTTCTGGGGACATGAGAAGATGCTCACGGGGTCCATTGAGTGGGACAGTGGAACATGAGCCTCACAGTCGCCCCCTTTAGTGGGGCCAACTTGCAAAACTACTCAGAGTGCAGAGGAAGATTACAGCTCTCACTAAGTCACAACATCTCAAAAAAAAGCAGCAATCCTGCAGACAGTTGGTAGAACTTCACTGCTTGGTTAACTACTGGGATTGATTTCACACACATAGCTTACATGGAAATATACACTTGTTCTATAGCCGTTATCTTACCTCTTTATTACTGGGAGAAGTTGCTGTCGTTCATTCCATTGAATAGGCCTTGTACTGTGAGTAAATTGCTTCTGTTGAATAATCACTTATTTGCACTGTTTGGGTTATTAGATATTGTCAATAAATATTCTGAACTCTGGGAATAAAATATTAACAACTCTCAGTCAACTCCCATTAAATTCCAGATGTATTGCAAGAAAAGGGATTTGTAGGCATACTAGTATAGATGTCCTCTCCATTATCTTCCACCCTCAAGTAAACCACACAATCAGCCATAGAACCAGGCAGCACACAGAGAGACTCGCCAAATCCATTCCAACCTTTAACCACCCACTTGCACTAGCCCACAATCCTATCAAGTCACAAACAAGAGAAAATCTGCAGGTGCTGGAAATCCGAGCAACACACACGAAATGCTGGAGGAACTCAGCAGTCCAGGCAGCATCTATAGGAAAAAGTACAGTCGACATTTCAGTCCTGCCAAGTGGTTTTGGCCTGGCCTGTGGAGTTCCTCCAGCATTTTGTGTGTGCTGATCCTATCAAGTCCCCAGGATTCTACCACCCACCTACCACGTAGGCAAAATTTGCAGCAGCCAATTACCTTCCCAGCCCACATGTCCAATGTTGGCAGAGAGCTCAAAATCATTTAGAGGTTTAATCAAGACATTTAATTCAAAAGCGTGTTAAATTGCAACAGCCATCTAGATTTTCCTTTTAGATTCCAAAGAATTTCAAGTTATTACCTGAAGCAGAAACTCAAGTTTACCAAAATGGCCCCTTTCCCAGCAAAAAAGATGCTTCAAAAATTAGTTTCTTTGTGATAAGAAGCGTGCCTGGTCCTCAACAGTTTGTTTCAATAAGCAAAATATTGAAGTAAGACGTTGGTAATCTAAATAAAAAAGAGAAGGTGCTGGAAATGCTCAGTTGGTCAGGCAGCAAGCAGACGTTGCCTAGACGGGCTGAGCGCTTACAGCACTTTCTGCTTTTACATCAAGTTGCGATAATTATGTCACAGTACAGTACTGTAAAAGAGACTTCAGCTGCATTCCCAACCGACTCTGGAAGATTCTGCACAAGTAATCACTTTCAGGAGGCAAGTTTAAAAAAAGATTAATGCCATGTTCCTTGTCCTTGTCATGAAGAAGATGCAATTCCAACGCTGGCTGGGATCTTTTGTGAAGGTTGCACAGCCTCAAGCAAAATTCTATTTCTTTGACTGCCTTAGGTTGTGGTTCACTTTACCCCAGTCCCCTAAGCCTTCCCAGAAAAGGTAAAAATGATTTGTATTTTGTCAGATTTCGAGCTGCTTGTGCGACAGCGCAGTGAGCCAGTGTGTGTGCACGGACATTTCTTTGACACACAAGGACAGAAAATGATGTTCCCATAAAAGACCATTTGTGGTGCTTGTCAGTAAATAAACCCAGTGCAAAGCTATTCGGCTTCAAATCCTTGTGTGCACTAAGTTAAATCAATCTCGGAGGGGCCTTTCCACACTCCAAGGTCAACAGGCCTCTTACAAAGTCTCTGTATTTGTTGACCTACCAGCAGTTTATTTCTGTTTGTGCAGAAGCTATTCCTTCAACAATGGTGGCAATAATTAGCTAGCCGTCTATCACCAGACCAGCTGAAAACCCTCAGAGTGTGTCAGTGTTTGCAAGTGTTTCTTCACACAACACACAGTTACTGCCCCTCACTGTGCAAATTTATGTCAAGATAACCAACAATTCAAGGCACCAAAGAGGTGCCAGACATCACAATTGTTATCTTCAAGGGAGGGAGATAATAGGGAAGGGTGGAGTTTTAAATTACAATTTTATGGAGTAAGCTATGCTTTTGTTAAATCGTGTCAATTGTAGTCAATCTTTCATAACAATAGAAAATACGCAAATACTGGAAATCTATAATAATAAAGTGCTCGAGACAGGCAAGAGAAACAGAGTTAATGTTTCAGATCAAGCTCAAAGTAAATTTATTATCAAAGTTCATATACGTCACCATATTCAACCCTGAGATTCATTTTCTTGCAGGCATACTCAGAAAATTGAAGAAACGTAATAGAATCAATGAAAGACCCCACCCAACAGGACGGACAGACAGCCAATGTGCAATATAAAAGAAAAATAAAGAAATAATAGTAATAAATAAATAAGCAATAAATATTGAGAACATGAGATTAAGAGTCATTGAAAATGAGTCCATGAGCTGTGGGAACATTTCAGTGATGGGGTAAGTGAAGTTATCCTCTCTGGTTCAAGAGCCAGATGGTTGAGGGGTAATTACTGTTCCTGAACCTGGTGGTGTGGGTCCTGAGGCTCCTGTGCCTTCTTCCTGAGGGCAGCAGCGAGAAGAGAACAGGACCTGGGTGGTAGGCGTCCCTGATGATGGATGCTGCTTTCTTGTGACAGCGCCACTAGTGGTGGGGAGGACTTTACCTGTGATGGACTGGGCCATATCCGCTTCTTTTGAAGGATTTTCCATTCAAGAGCATTGGTGTTTCCATATCAGACTGTGATGCAACTAGTCAATATACTCTCCACCATGCATCTATGGAAGTACGCACGAATCTATAGATCTGTTGTTAGGAACAGAATTAACGTTTCAGGTTTTCCTGCTGAGTGTTTCCAGCATTTTCTGTTTTTATTCCATTTCAAAAGTTCCAATCGCAAAATCCAAAATTCTTCCCCGATACCATCTCTGATGCTTCACGGGTACTGTCTACTCCCTTACTGTATTTCCCAAGATTCAGTTCACCATGAACCAGGCTTGGTGGCCTGACAACCAGGTACATTTAAAGCACTTTGTCGGAAGTTACCCACCATGGCCACTAAGCCTATTACTGAGGATACATCTCTTGATATGGATGGACATTGTTGAATTATCAATCCCTCAACCTTCCTTAAACTGAGAGACCTTTCCAAGACTAAATCAGATTTATTTAAGAATAAATCACATTTCTGTGGGTCTGAAGTCACATGGACGGCCAGATTCCTTTTCTAAAGGATTTGAGAGAATAAGGTGGAATCTTACATCAAACTGTTATTGCATGGTCACCAGCTTTTAATTCTAAATTTACTTAATTACAAATTTAAATTCCCCATGCAACGGGATCAATAAACTTGTTATCCAAATACTCATTGAGCAATGTAACTGTAATGCCAATGTACCTGTAAGCCAGGAAAGAAAATCGTAGCAATATAATCCCTTAATACTTTCCATGCATTTTGAATGTGAAGAAAGTGGTTGTGGATGATAAAACTTCATACAATTCACCACCTTTCCTCAAGTATACACCTCGCACATTAAAAAGGCAACAATAGAACGGACATCATGTACAACACACAGACATCTTCTACTTGTGTAGGAGGTAAAACACCATTAGAATGGAAGATTCTGTCTTCAAATAAAATTGCAGTTCTACCCAAGAGACTGAACAAAAATCAATACCAACCCCATCAAAACACAGCTTCAGCTGCTCTCAATGTCTTTTTAATATCGGCATTCAGTCGGGATATGGACATGTTTGGACCCAGTGACAATGAAAGGACAATAATATATTTTGAAGTCAGGAGCTTGACTAGGAAGGAAACCTGCCTCTCAGGTCAGCAGAAAAGATTTTTAGCTGCAGTCGACCATCACTGCAGAACTTAGGTGTCCAAGACAACAAATCATTGCAGCCACTACCCACCCTGCAAACTGCCTTTTCCAAAAGCTCCCTTCTGGAAAGTGCTATCGGGCTATTAAAGCACAAACTTCACACTGTCTTAAATGTTTCTTTCCCTAGACCGGGGGTCGGCAACCTGCGGCTCCCGAGCCATTTGTGGCTCTTTCACCTCTGTGCTGCGGCTCCCTGTGGCTTTGGGAAATAATTGGTCAGTATTTAATTAAAATGTATTTTATGTTAGTTTGTTAGCTTTTGAAATGTAATTCTAAATTTGAAGATTATGGTGATCTTGTACAATGTAAGTGTGGCGACACATTTTCTGACACATCCGAAACGGCTCTCAATTAGCCAGCATTCCGGCTAAGGGAGATTGCCTACGGGGGTTTGTGAGTACGTGTCTTTTGCAGCATCTGCGTCCATGGGGGCTGGGTTGAGGGAGGCTTAGAAGCAAGGCTGTTTAGTTCGAATAAAGTTATTCGACTGCAGTTTACTGACTGCCTGAACACACCGCTGCAACGTGTTTTTATCGCTATTAATATACGTCACCACTGCCAATACCTGACACCCGCCAGTGCGCGATTTCTTTAATTTTTCGATCCAAGGTAAGCCAACTATGGAGAATTCTAAAAAAAGAAAAGTGACTGAAGAAAACAGAACGTTTAATGATACGTGGACAGATTCATTTGCTTTCACTGTTGACGAGACTGGTTTACCGGTATGCTTAATATGCAATGAGAAACTAGCAAACAACAAAAAGTCAAATGTCGCAAGGCATTTCCAGAGTAAACACGCAGCCTTTGCTCAAAAATATCCGGATGGAGATGAGAGAAAAAAAGCCGTTTCGGAACTGATGCGGAAGGTTGATCTGAGCAAAAATCATTTCCAGAAATGGATGAAGTCAGGAAAATCAACGACATACGCCAGTTATATTGCCGCTCAGGAAATAGTCAGGCACGGGAAGCAGTTTACAGATGGTGAATATATAAAAGAATCTTTCATTAAGATTTCAGAACATCTATTCACGGACTTTAAAAACAAGAGTGAAATTGTGCAGAAAATCAGGGATATGCCCCTCTCTGCAAAGACTGTCAAAGACAGAACCATAAAAATGGCAGAAGACATCACAAGACAGCAAATTAAAGACATCAATTCAGCTGTGGCCTACTCGATTGCCTGTGACGAGTCTAAAGACAAAGGCGATATTGAACAAATAGCGTTGTTCTGCCGGTATGTAAACTCTGCCGGGCCACAGGAAGAACTGATTGAGTTGATACCTCTAAAAGACCATACACGGGGGGAGGACATCTGTGAGGCTGTCTTGAATTGTTTAAGAGCCAAAGGAATAAAGACCACCCATCTGGTGTCAGTAGCTACTGATGGGGCTCCGAATATGACGGGAACGCACAAGGGATTTGTGGCTTTACTGCAGAAGTCGCTGGACAGAAAGCTGCTGACTTTTCACTGCATCTTGCACCAAGAGGCACTGTGCGCTCAAACATTTCCTCCGGAATGCACAGAAGTAATGGATGTTGTCATTCAGATTGTCAATAAAATAATGGCAAAAAGTTTAAATCACCGTCAATTCCGTTTGTTACTGGACGAGATGGAAAGCGCATATTCTGATCTCCTGCTGCACAACAAAGTCCGGTGGCTGTCCAAAGGGGAGGTGCTGAAACACTTTGTCGCGTGTCTGGAAGAAGTGAAAACTTTCCTGGGCAGCAAAGGGCTCAACTTTCCTGAGCTGGAACAGCCAGAGTGGCTGGAAAAGCTACACTTCATGGTAGACATGACAGCGCACCTGAACACGCTGAACACAGCTCTTCAGGGGAAAGGACGCACAGCCCTGCACATGTTGGAGGATGTCTTGGCATTCGAGCGCAAGTTGACAGTGCTTGCCAGAGATTTACAGAAAGGCACTTTGTCTCACTTCCCCAATTTGAGAGAGTTCAAACAAGGTCACGACATGATAATTTCGGAGTATTTACATTCTGCAATCATCGCAATGCAAACATCGTTTGGGAAACGCTTCTGTGAGTTCAGAGAGGAAAAAAACACATTATCCTTCCCGGTCACTCCCTTAAGCATCGATCCTTCCCTACTGAATACGACTGCATTGGCAGGTGTGAGTCAACCTGATCTTGAGATGGAACTGGCCGACATAGCCGACAAAGACATATGGGTGTCCAAGTTTAGACGCTTGACAGCAGACCTTGAAGATGTTGCCCGTCAGAAGGCCGTTCTTGCTCAGAATCACAAATGGAGTGATATTGAAAACCTTCCAAATCCGGACCAACTTGTGTTTGAAACATGGAATGCTGTGCCCGACATTTATGTAAACATGAAAAAGTATGCGCTTGGAGTCCTGTCGATCTTTGGATCCACATATGTAAGTGAGCAGGTGTTCTCCAACATGAACTTTATTAAAAACAAACATCGCGCATGCTTCACAGATGACAGCTTGCGATCCTGTGTAAAGATGAAGGTGACGTCATACAGCCCTGATGTGCAGACGCTGTGCGCTGAGGTCCAGGAGCAGAAATCCCATTAACCAAGTATGATAAATATTTTAATTGCCTATTATTTTATGTATATTCATATTTTTTCATTGTTCAGTGAAATAGTCCTTTTATTTTTCAGGCTGACAGCTGGCTGATGTTATTTTTGGTTTGCTGCTGGCGGAAAATTTAAGTTCGGCGTTTTTCATAAATACAAGAAGGACTCAAATAGACATTGAATATTTTACTTAAAAGTAACTTTCAACCCAACGTCTTTTTTTCGGAGTTCAAAATGTTTTTGTTGCATGCAGAAATGTAATTTCGTTTTCTCTGCAGGAGTTCATCAATTTCATAAATGCAACACATTATAGTTTGTTTATACATAGCATAAAGGCAAAAAAAACGTTGTATGCAGTGTTATTTCATTTTAAATGTCAAACGGATTTTGCGGCTCCCAGTGTTTTCTTTTCTGTGGGAAACGGGTCCAAGTGGCTCTTTCAGTGGTAAAGGTTGCTGACCCCTGCCCTAGACAGTTAATCAGATCAACCATTCCAGTTAGATCCTCCCCCACCCCTTTCTACCTATTACCTCAGTCACTGTAAACACTTTTAACCACTTTTATAATGCTGCTTACATTGTATTTTATTCCATATCTGTACTTGAACCTTCAATTTTATTTTTATATCATTCTTTGTGGTTGTTTAATGTGGATTTTTTGTTGCATGTCATGCCAACACATCACAGCAAATTCCAAATACAAAAATTCCAAGTACATGGCGAATAAAATTGATCCTGGAGGTCGGTCACCCTTGTCCTTCTTAGTGGTTGAGAGTTGGGCGCTTCTGTTGGAGTAGCTTAGCTGGGTAACTGCAATATATTTTTAAGTTAGCTGTACTATGGCCACTATACAGTACTGTGCAAATGTTTTAGGTATATATATATAGAGGCAGAGACATCCAGCCCTGAGACACCAGCTAAGGTCATTTGATTCCAAACAATTGGCTTATGGATCATTACAGAATGTCTCTCTGATGCTTCCCACTCCCCCCCCCCCCTTTCTCAAACATGATTCCCCTCTCCCTGCCCCTTTCCTACTCTCAGTCCACAAAAGAGACCCATATCAGAAAGAAGTTTATCATCCACTCATATATGTCATGAAATTTGTTTACTTTTGTGGCAACAGTACAGAGCAATACATAAAATTATTGCAGTACAGTGCAAAAGTCTTAGACACCCTAGGTACATGTATTTGTGCCTAAGACTTTTGTACAATACTGTACACTGGTGGTGGACGGAAGGAATATTTGGGCTGGTGGATGATGTGTTGATCAAGAGAAGTTTGACTTCATCACACTCCTGACTTGTGCTTTGAAGATGGTGAAACAGCTTTGTGGTATCAGGAAGTGAGTTACTCACAACAGGATACTGAGCATCTGACCTACTCCGAGAACCTTGTACATATTTATGTAGCTGGGCTACTTGAGTTTCTTGTCAATGATGACACCCCCCCTTGCCCCCTTCCGGATATAAGACCATAAGTTATAGGAGCAGAATTAGGCCACTTGGCCCGTCGAGTCTGTTCCGCCATTTCATCATGGCTGATCCATTTCCCGCTCAGCCACAATCTCCTATCTTCCCCCCCTCTGATATCCCTTCATGCCCTGACTAATCAAGAATCTATCAACGGCCTTAAATATACCCATTGATTTGACCTCCACAGCTGCCCGTGGCAATAAATCCCACAGATTCTTCACTCTCTGGCTAAAGAAATTCCTCCTCATCTCCTTTCTGATAGGCCACCTCTCTATTCTGAGGCTGTGTCCTCTGGTCTTAGACTCTCCTGTCATAGGAAACACCCTCTCCACATCCACTCTATCAAGGCCTTTCACCATTTGATTGGTTTCAATTAGGTCAGAATCAGAATCAGGTTTACTATCACCGGCATGTGACGTGAAATTTGTTAACTTAGCAGCAGCAGTTCAATGCAACACATAATCCAGCAGAAAGAGAGAAAAAATAATAAAACATAATCATAAGCAAACAAGCGAATCAATTACACATATTGAATAGATTTTTTAAAATGTGCAAAAACAGAAATACTGTATATTAAAAAAAGTGAGGTAGTGTCCAAAGCTTCAAAGTCCATTTAGGAATCGAATGGCAGAGGGGAAGAAGCTGTTCCTGAATCACTGAGTGTGTGCCTTCGGGTTTCTGTACCTCCTACCTGATGGTAACAGTGAGAAAAGGGCATGCCCTGGGTGCTGGGGGTCCTTAATAATGGGCACTGCTTTTCTGGGACACCGCTCCTTAAAGGTCACTGTTCATTCTTCTGAATTCAAGTGAATACAGGCCCAGAGTCATCTTCATATGACAAGCCATTCTGGAATCATTCTGTGCACCTCCTTTGAACCCTCTGCAATGTCAGCACAACCTCTCTTGGACAAGGGGCCCAAAACTTAACACAATACTCCAAATGAGGCCTCACCAGTGCTTTATAAAGCCTCAACTTTATATCTTTGGTTTTATATTCCAATCCTCTCTAAATGAATGCCAACATCGCATTTGCCTTCCTCACAACCAATTTTATATTTAGAGAATCCTGCACAAGGAACTTCAAGTCCCTGTGCACCTCAGATTTTTGAATTTTCCTCTCCATTTACAAAATAGTCTACCCTTTTATTCCTTCTACCAAAGTGCATGACCATGCACTTGACACTGTATTCATCTGCCAAGTCTTTGCCCATTCTCCTAATCTAAGTCCTTCTGTAGCCTCTCTACTTCCTCAATACTACATGCCCCTTCACCCATCTTCATATCATCTCCAAGCTCTGCAACAAAGCCATTAATTCCATTATCCAAATTATTGACATACAACGTAAAAAGAATCAGTCCCAACACCGACCCCTGTGGAACACCACTAAGTCACCGGCAGCCAAAAAGAAAAGGCTCCCTTTATTCCCACTCTTTGCCTCCTGCCAATCAGCCACTGCTTTATCCATTCTACAATCTTCCCTGTAATAATCGTGGGCTCTTAACTTGTTAAGCAGCCTCATGTGTGGGCACCTTGTCAAAGGCCTTCTGAAAATCCAAATACACAACATCAACTGACTCTACTTTGTCTTTTTCTTTAACATCAGAATGTTGTAGTTTCAAATCCTACTCCGGAGATCTGTGTATTGAAAATCAAGGCTGAAATTTGAGTGTGGTACTTAGCGGCTACATTGTCATCAAGGTTCAGCCCTAGAAATTTAATGCAATGTTTATGTATGCCATCCAATTAGTATTTATCAGGGAAGCAACTGCAAGATTATTGAGCCATGTCAAATTGCTTCTGGGTTCCCCGTGCATATGACATATTTAAGCCCAGAGATGCCACAGCCAACTCAGCGGCATGTTTCAATGCCACTTTCACAAACATGAGCTGAAGGCCCGTGGCCTGTGAATTACGAGGGGGGGAAACTCAGCCCTCCCGTTGAAAGAGAGCCCTGTTTCAGTGGCAGCTGCTTCACTTGGAGTTTAGTGCCTGAATTCTCTCGCAGGCTATGTCCACTTCTAAAATGTAACTTGCTCCTTACACCTGCCCTTCTCCCAGTGTCACAGGTGCAGGCTTTACCTTCAGAACAGACATGCTCTTTATTACAACATGTGAGTTGCTCATCCTAGAACAAATGTTCCCCGATTCAAATTGAACCCTGGTCAAGCTCCTGTGCCACGACACTACTGAGTCCACCATGGTTCACTTTACCCCGCAGTTTGTGGCTCTGGCCAGTTCAGCCTGTTACAGATTTTCACTGGCTGGTACCAACCCTACAGGGACCGCCATTATCTCCCGAATACGTTCTCGTCTCCTCATCGCTCTCTGCTGTGCGGCAGAACCAAGAATTCACTTTTACCTACTATCACTTTACTATCCCTACTACACCCACCCCCGTAATATAGCAAGGGGTGTATGGGGTGTCCATGGTGGGGTAGCACCTCTGGCGAATGGGCTTATCATAGCAGCTCGCTCACCTTTGTGGTCCAAAGAGGTATTGCTACCTTTGGTGAGGGTAGCTGGCAGCCTCATACCCTGGTGAGAAAGGGACATGCCTGCCCTAGCATGTAAAGTCAGCTCTGGTGGACTAGGTGAATGCGGTCAACAATGAGGAAGGTGATACTGCAACACTCCGTGGCGAGGGAAGGGCATGACGAGGCACCGAAGGAGCCATGTTCATCCATACAACCGAGGAAAACCCCAGTTTTGATGACTAGTCATGCTACTGGATATGGACTTCCATGGCTGAGAGAGTGGAACTGACCCTGTGCAACGGCTTTTCCACTTCAGAAACTCTCTCACGCAGGTTTCGACTGTCACCATTGGGTACATCAGACAACCAATCAATTAATCACTACACAGGTGTTCCAAACAGACATGCCCTGAAGAGATGCCACCTGCTGCCCAAGGCTAATCGTGGTCCACCACCCACAGCCAAACAGCCAGAGACAGATGGGAATGACTCAGCAGCAACAGCTAAAGTCCCTGCAATCCCCACCAGCTCCTCCATCACAAACAGATGTGTCCACCAGCTCGAGGATGGCTAAACAAAGGGATTGACACACACTAAGTGTAAACACGAGAGATGCTGGAAATCCAAAATGCTGGAGGAACTCAGCAGGTCGGGCAGATCTATAGAAATGAATAAACAGTCGAAGTTTCATGCTGAGGCCCTTCTTCAGGGTTGAAAAAGGTTTAATGTGATCCTGGTGAAGCACGGCAACTACTTGCCTGTAGCTAACAAAGCAAAGAAAACCACTAAATACTTTATTAATCACACTCTTTCTGGTAAACAATCACTTCCCTTTCAGGGCTCAGCTTTTGAATCACCTGTACGACCTGGCATTTTCCCTGTGTGAAGTCTCGAAGGTGCAGGACGGCTGTGGTGAAGCATGCACAAGGGATGTTGAGGCAGCAGGACCCAGGCCCGAGGGCAGGGAGTGAGTCCTTTGCTGGAGTGGACTCAGAGGCAGCAGCACTGAGGTGAGGCGAGCGGAGGCAAAGCACGGTCAAGGTGGCAGGGCCCAGGTTTGAGCCCAAGAATGAGGAAAGGCCTGAGGTTTGACCAATTTAAGCGCTGGGCCCAATTGGAAAGGTCAGGTTGTCGGGGCTGGAGGCTGTTACGTACCCCGTAACTGGGTCACTTACCAGCAAAGATAGAGAGGTCCGTTGAACTCTGATGGTACTATTTTTAACAGTATTTATTGATAAAGATACACAAAAATAATATCAATGCAAACATACAGATAATATACGTCGTCAATACTAAATCTAAAAGCGCGGGTATAATAATAATCGATAAGGAATAGCTCTATCATTGTCTAGGGGATAATGCACTGTCCGATGGAAATATAAAAGTCACTCAAGTTCATTCAAGCTGCAGCTTTTGGTTGGAGAGAAAGACGGAGGTTTAACTTGCCCATTCCTTTTATGATGTCAATCCTTCGAGAGTTGTTGGGAGTTGATTTCCCCGTTGTTAGCTAAAAACCGTTCTCCCGTGGTAAAGGCTCACCAATTCCGGGGCAAATGGAAATGGACGCACGTGGCCTTCCCACCGGCTTTCGCTATTACGTGATCGCTAGCGTTTCTTCTGGTGCGTCTGAGGGGCTGTTCCCACAGACCCTCTTTTATCCTGACTCACAGGGTCTCAGATGTCAATCAGGTTGGGATGATGGAATCCCTCCACCAACCTCCCCCTCGGTTCGTTGCCTGGGGGCTTCGATACAGCGTACAGGATTCAATACACAATTCCGTCTCCAAGAGACAATAGCTGGTATCAATGGCTCCACCTTTCGGAGGCCAGGACACATTCCAACTCTTTGTGGACTCTGCATGTCTTTCTCTCATTTCCTGGGTCTCCTGAACTGACTTAATTCTCACAAAGGAGGGGGCTACCCAGCACCCTTCGGCCCCTCAGAGCTGTGGCACATTTGTAACACCCCCTTTCTTCAAAGCGTTTTCACCAGCGGTGAAACGAAGTAGTACAGAGTCTTACAGGATTTTAGAATCTAACACCACACCAAAGTTTTTTTTTCTACAGAGTAATACAGGTGTACATTCAATTCAGCATCTAGATAAACAGTCCACGAGCACATTATCACTTCCTTTAATATGCTGTACCTTAATATCGAACTCTTGCAGCATCATACTCCAACTCAATAACCTCCTGTTTTTATTTTTCATATTGGCCAGGAATACCAACGGGTTGTGATCTGTATAAACAACTACGGTTTTTTGCGCTGGACAAATGTACACTTCAAAATGTTGTATCGCCAAAACAAGGGCCAACAATTCCTTTTCCACGGTAGAGTAATTCCTCTGGTGTACATTGAACTTCCGAGAGAAATAGGCTACCGGGTGCTCCACTCCATCCCCTGCTTGCTGTAATAGGACCGCTCCTGCAGCCTCATCACTCGCGTCCGTCGCCAGGGAGAAGGGTGCTAACAAATCGGGTGCTTTTAACACAGGGTGATGGCACAATATGGCTTTTAACTTTTCGAAAGCGTTCTGACAAGAATGGCCCCACTCAAATTTTTCCTCCTTCCATAGGAGTTTTGTAAGTGGGAGGGCAATATCCGCAAAATTTTTACAGAATTTCCGATAGTATCCCACCATGCCCAAAACCCTCCTCAGGGCCCTTTTATTGGAGGGTACAGGGACCTCAGAAATAGCCTGTACCTTTGGTTGCACAGGAGCCAACTGCCCCTCTCCCACCACATACCCCAAGTATGTGATCGTGGCATGACCAAATTCACTCTTTGCGAGGTTTACTGTAAGTTGGGCTCTTAAACAGATCTTCTACAGCCTCCATGTGCTCCCCCCAGGTGTCACTCCAAACTACCACATCGTCAAGATAAGCCTTGGTGTGGGTTAGCCCCTTTATCACTGTGTCTATCATCCTCTGGAATGTCCCTGGTGCATTTTTCATTCTAAACAGCATAACATTGTACCCATACAATCCAGATGGGGTGACGAAGGCTGAAATCTCCCGAGCACTGTCCGTCAAAGGAACGCACCAGTACCCCTTTAACAAGTCAACTTTAGTGATGTACCTCGCCTTCCCCATTTTATCAATGTAATCATCCACCCTGGGGATAGGGTAAGCGTCTGTCTGAGTGACAGCGTTTACCTTTCTGTAATCGGTACAGAACCTTATGGTACCGTCCAGTTTTGGGACAACCACGCAAGGAGAAGCCCAGGCGGAAGAGGATTCGCGGATTATCCCAGCAGCTAGCATATGTTCAATCTCCTTTCCTACTAGCTGGCTCTTTTCGGAATTCATCCGATAAGGGGCCTGTTTTATAGGCAGTGTCGAGGTAACTATCACATCATGTTTCGTCCCAGTACACCTTTGGGGAACATCTGGGCATAAGTCTGTATGCCGGTTAATGAGCAGTGTTACCTGCTCCCGCTGTTCAGGCTCTAAGTGACTAACTTTATCCGCAAGGCTTGCTAATATAACAGAGTTCTCCAATCTGGTGGGTACGATACGTATCTTTTCAAACTGATCCGATTCCTCCTTACCACCCCCCTTTACCTCGTCGGTTTTCATGACCGCACCGACCACCGCGGGGGTGGTTTGATGGTACCCTTTCATCATGTTCACGTGAACTAACTGGGTCGGCTTTTGCCGATCAGGGGTTTCAATCACGTAATTCAGCGAGTCTATTTTCTTACTGTATATGGTCCTTGAAACCTCGCCTGCAGGGGGTGGGTAAATACCGGAAATAGGACCAAAACTCCTGCTCTCTCGTTCGGTTGTCATACCATTTTCTCATTTTTTCCTGGGAGTCTTTAAGGTTTTCTCTTGCCAAGGCGCATACCTTATGCAGCCTTTCCCGGAATTTCAGAACATAGTCAATCACACTGACTTGAACGGTCGGGCTAGACCACATCTGTTTAAGTAGGGTTAGAGGCCCCCTGGACCTGTGACCGAAAACGAGCTCAAACAGACTGAGCCCCAGAGAGCCCTGAACTGTATCCCTTACGACAAATAACAGAAGGGGTAAAGCATCATCCCAGTCTTGAACATTTTCCTGACAATAAGTTTTAATCATGGTCTTTAGTGTAGCGTGGAATCTTTCCAACGCTGCTTGGGATTCCGGATGGTATGCAGAAGCTAAAATTTGTTTGACCCCCAGCTGGGTCATCATCTGCTGAAATGCTCTGGATGTAAATGTACTCCGCTGATCCGACTGTATCTCCTTAGGCAGCCCCACTGTGGTAAAGAATTTAATGAGGGCCTTTACCACCACAGAGGTCCTAATACTTCCCAGAGGCACAGTCTCTGGAAATCGTGTAGCGGCACACATCAGGGTCATGACATACTGCCGCCCACTTGCAGTTTTAGGTAAAGGACCAGAAAATCCACAATGATTCAGGAGAAAGGCTCCTCACACGCGGGGACGGGTCGGAGGGGTGCCTTAGGGATAACTTGGTTCGGCTTACCCACCACCTGACATGTATGACACCTTTTACAATACTCAGTAATATCCTTTCTCAGGCTTGGCCAATAGAACTCTCTCATAACCCGATCTTTATTCCCAAATGCCCACCCAAGGGTCCCTTATGAGCTAAGTTCAAAATTTCGTCCCGATACACTTTCGGAACGACTACCTGATGTACCACTGCCCAGGCCTCATCGACCGGCACCGCGGAGGGTCTCCATTTTCTCATCACCACACCCTCTTTCAGGTAGTAACCCTCGGGCTCTGTCTCAATCTCCGTCTCGGAAAGAACTGACTCTCTCAATGCTACCAGCTCCTCGTCACCTTCTTGTTCTCGTACAAACTTTCTTCTTGCTAAGGGTAGATCTACCTCCTCCCGTTGACTCTCTTTTTCCTCCCTACTCTCCATTTTACCCCCCTCTAACCCCCTTTGGTACAGAGTCGGCAAAAACGTCTCGGCCAAATCAATACTGGCCTGATTTAAACTGCTCTCTGTCTCAGCTGCCTTTCTCGACATGCTGCGAGTGACCGCGCATGCAGGATAGATCTTGGAATCTGGGGCGGGGCCTCAACTCTCACAGGCTTGTTTGTCAGCTTCACGGCTTCACCCATTTTTCCACCCGCTAAGTCGTTACCAAGAAGGACGTCCACGCCTTCCCCCCGGCAATTCCGACAGTACCCCCAATTCCACTGGTCCAGATACCAGCTCACAACTCAGAATGACCCTATGCAAGGGCACCACTTCGGTCCATTTTCCTATTCCGCTCAGGGCTACCTCTCCCGTCTGAGGACCAAAATCTAGCACAGGCATGGGCAAACTACGGCCCGCAGGCCATATGCAGCCCGTTAAGCTTTTTAATCCGGCCCGCAGAACTTGACGAAATTATATTAATAAACCTTGTTAACGTTTTTCCCCGCAATTCTGGCGTTTTCCCAATAGATGACGCACTCTATATACATTGACCTTTGTTGAGGTGCAGCGTATTACTCCACATTTGCGCTTTACTCTGTGACCTTGTGGCGACCCATTTCCTGGCACATCCGAACCGGCTCACAATTAGCCAGCGTTCCGGCTAAGGGAGATAGCCTACGGGGAATTTGCGAGCACAGAGCTTTGGAGCCTCTGCGCCACGGGGGGCAGGTTGTACAATCTAAAAACGTTGTGGCGACCCATTTCCTGGCACATCCGAACCGGCTCACAATTAGCCAGCATTCCGGCTAAGGGAGATAGCCTGCGGGGATTTGCGAGCACAGAGCTCCGCATATTGGCACGCTCTCACTGTTCTGTCATTGTGCGGGTCGTTGTTGAGTTTTGGCACAGGGGACAATTGAATAAGAAGGAGCAGGACAAGTAGACCTGCATCTCCTACCGTTTTTGAAATAAAGACAGTCAGGAGGAGAGTGATGATGATAATATCTTGAAGGATAACAGAATTTTCAGTGCTTTAAAATAATAACTGTTACTATTAAAAAAAGCTGTATTTTATTCATTTAATTTTCAGTGTTTTAAAAGACATTTCAATAATAGCTAAGTACCATGGGACTTCAAAGACAGATATTTTGTTGTAATGCATTTGTTCATTTTCAATTGAAATTAAAGCACATGTTTTCTACATATCCCATGATATTTTATTTTCTCTTATGAGGTGTATTACCAAAACACTCCGTCCATCTGCTCCTGGTCTGGCCCCCCTGTCAAATTTTAGAACCCTTTGTGGCCCTCGTCAAAAAGTTTGCCCACCCCTGATCTAGCACCTTACTGCTAATCAATAACAGCTCAGCCCCCGTGTCTCTCCAGATCCGTACTGGAACTGGTGTGTCTTCCTCTCTCACAGACATGGTTCCTTTTGAACTAAACGTCTCACGCCCCTCATGTACTCCATTACCGGGGGCCCTCTCATCGATTTTCTGATCGACACAATACAGCCTATAGGTATAGCTGCTTTCCCTTTTCCTGGCTCCTTCCTCGGAGCGGGGCATTTAGATGCAATATGACCCACCTTTCCACAACTAAAACAGGTCAAGCCAGGAAATCTCCAGGCTACTGGCCTCTTCTCCTCAATTTTACCGCTAGCTCCCGGCTGAGTTTCTCCCTCAGCCGGCGGGCTTTCTCTACCGTTCCTACAGTCTCCCGGGTAACTTTTATTCAAGGAAAACTTTGACTTGTGGGTTAGGGCATATTCATCTGGGAACCTACCATTCTGAGATGGGCTTATTCGGCTTCTCATTCAAATACATCCGGATATCCTCCAAAACACAACCTTTAAATTCCTCGATCAGAATTAATTCCCTGAGACGCCAAAAATCTTCCACTCTCTCTGCTGTGCACCAACGGTCCAAGAGCACACCCTTCTCATAGGCAAACTCGGTATACGTCTGATTCCACCCTTTCTTTAAATTTCTGAACTTTTGTCTATACGCTTCAGGTACTAACTCATAACTCCGGAGAATGGCAGCCTTTACTTTGTCATAACTCTCCTCCTCCATGGACAACGCCGCATATGCCCGTTGTGCCTTCCCTTTTAACACACTTTGTAACAACGCCACCCACTGTGCTCTGGGCCACTTCTGATTCACTGCCACCTTTTCAAAAAGCAAGAAATAACTATCAACATCCGTCTCCTCGAACGGAGGTACTAACCTCAACTCCCGACTAACATTAAACCGCTCCTCTCGGTCTGATCCCGGAACTCGTTGCTCCTGCCTTAACTTCTCCATCTCCAAGTCATGTTTCCTCTGTTTCTCTGCCTCCCTCTCCTTCTCGGCCTTTTCCTTCTCTTTTTCAGCTGCTTCCAGCTGTTTTAACTGAATTTCGTGCTCTCTTTGTTTCTCAGCTCTTTCCTGCTCTCATTTCACCTCCAATTCCTTTAGCTGGAGCGCATGCTCCCTTTCTCTCTCGGCCCTTTCTTTCTTTCTCAGCTGCTTCCAGCTGCTTTAACTTAATTGCATGTTCCAACCTTAATTTCTCCAACTCTAACTGAGCCGTCCCACTAGCTGGTAGCTTTTCAGGGATATTTTCCAATACCTCAGCTGCAAACACATTCTTCCCAATATAATACTGAGTTATGGCCCTTCACACCTCCCACTTTTTCATTGACAACCTCACCTCTGCGAGGTTTAACCCCTTCGCCAAATTTATCATGTCTGATTTGGTGGCCGCCTCTAGTGCCTCCAGAGTCGGGTTTTCTATAAATTCACCCACGTCCATCTTTGCTGGTTTCCCGTCTGGCTACCCGTGTAACCAGATCCAAGTTTGGACGTACAAGCCCGATTCACTGGCCTCCCAATTTGGTGTCAAATCCTGAGACAAGAACCCCAATTGTTACGTACCCCGTAACTGGGTCACTTACCAGCAAAGATAGAGAGGTCCGTTGAAGACTGATGGTACTATTTTTAACAGTATTTATTGATAAAGATACACAAAAATAATATCAATGCAAACATACAGATAATATATGTCGTCAATACTAAATCTAAAAGCGCGGGTATAATAATAATCAATAAGGATTAGCTCTATCGTTGTCTAGGGGATAATGCATTGTCCAATGGAAATATAAAAGTCACTTTAGTTCATTCAGGCTGCAGCTTTTTGGTTGGAGAGAAAGACAGGTTAAAACTTGCCCATTCCTTTTATGATGTCAATCCTTCGAGAGTCGTTGGGAGTTGATTTCCCCGTTGTTAGCTAAAAACCGTTCTCCCGCGGTAAAGGCTCACCAATTCCGGGGCAAATGGAAATGGACGCACGTGGCCTTCCCACTGGCTTTCGCTATTACGTGATCGCTAGCGTTTCTTCTGGTGCATCTGAGGGGCTGTTCCCACAGACCCTCATTTATCCTGACTCACAGGGTCTCAGATGTCAATCAGGTTGGGATGATGCAATCCCTCCACCAGCCACCCCCTCGGTTCATTGCCTGGGGGCTTTGATGCATCCAACCGGATTCAATACACAATTCTGTCTCCAAGAGACAATAGCCGGTATCAATGGCTCCACCTTTCGGAGGCCAGGACGCATTCCAAACTCTTTGTGGAATCTGCATGTCTTTCTCTCATTTCCTGGGTCTCCTGAACTGACTTAATTCTCACAAAGGAGGGGGCTACCCCGCACCCTTCGGCCCCTCAGAGTTGCGGCACATTCGTAACAAGGCAAGGGATGGGCCAGCTCAGCTTGCTGCTCCGCCATGTTTACTCGTCTGCACTGAACTGAGGCTGTGGCCTGCAACTTTCAGGCTCCTGGAATGGCTGCAGTAATGATTGGTTTCATGGCCATGGACTCACTTTCACGAACTTCAGCTGTTAGCTTGCTTTTCCTGTTTGCACAATTTGTTTTTTTTTCCTGCACATTGGGTGTTTGATGGGTTTCTGCAGCATATATACTTTTAATAAATGTATTTTGACTTTGACCTTAACTCTTGTGTGCAAATAAATCTCACTTTGTGAGTGGGAGGGTGCTCCACACACACAAGGTGCTGCCCACTGCATATCACTGCTATCATCTGCACAGAAGTTCCAAGAGACTGCAGATGTTGGGATCTACTAGAGGAACTCAGTGGGTCTAGCAGCAGTTACTTGTCAAAACATACAGTGAAATGTGTCAATGCCCAAAACAGTGCCAAGGACGTGCTTCTGTCACCAACATATCATGCCCACAACTTAGTAGCCCTAACCCGTACATCTTTGGACTGTGGGAGGAAACCGGAGCACCCAGAGGAAATGCAGACGGTCACGGGGAGAACGTACAAACTACTTACAGACAGCAGTAGGAATTAAGAAGATGGCGCTAGAGAACAATGTTACCAAAGGCGACATACTTAGGATGGGTCACAAAGCAATTCTTTTGACTTTTTTACAGCTCCTTTCTATTTCCGATACGGTTATCACTACTGTTAGAATCTGTAATCTACATTCTGGCGGTATGATTTCGGGACGATTGGGCGAACTAGTGCTTTGCTGTCTCTGGGGGCGTTCCACGAGGCTGCGATCAAACGGAGGCATGGAGACAGGATGCGAGCCCATTTATTGACTCCATTTCTCACCGATTAAAAAGCCGAGGAAGACCGAAATCATCGAGGTGGGCGCAAACTCAAAGCGGTGCAGGCTCGAAGGGCCGAATGGTCTACTTCTGCACCTATTGTCTATTGAAAGGTGAGCAAGCACTATCGGCCAGCCTCTTGCTTGCTGCTGCCGGAGAAGGTGGCTGGGTGTGGTGGGTGGCTGCTCCCGAGGGAAGGTCCTTGCGTTCAGGTGATCTCTCACTCGCTTGATGCTGCTGGAGCAAGGTTTAATCGACGTGGACCGTAGATTCGGGCTCTAATTCAGTTTTTATGATGTGTTCTATTTCTAGTTGTAGTTCTGGGCGATTTTTGAATAGGGAGGCCTGCAGATAAGGAACACTGAGCTGAACAGTACTGAAGTAAGCCTTTTGTGCTTTATATTTTCTGGTTTTTGATCTTTTTTTTGTTGCCCTTTTGCCCATGGGGGGTAGGGGTTTTAATGCTGACGTCTCTCTTTGAACGGGTTGGTTCCATGGTTCTTTGTTCCATGACTGTCTGTGGGGAAGACGAATTTCAGGGTTGTATACTGCATACATACTGTGCTTTGAACCCTGGTGCTGCAGTCTTACACTAGCCACGGTTCTACCATGCAGCAGCAGTGGGGGGAAAGGACATCCCAGTTCAGATGCAGGGTGTCGACCCAAAATATCCACAATTCCTTCCCCACCCACCAGAAGCCACTGCTTGACCCGGTGAGCTCCTCTTGCAGACTGTTCATTTCTTCAGAATTTCTAAGCTGCCCGCTTTTAGGTGAAGCATTGGACACTGGTCCCTGTCTGCTCGTCATTCAGAATCGCCAGGAATGATCTGGTTCATCGCTGTGCAAACACTCCAACGGCAGTGAAATCAGAGTTGTGGGCACGATAGAAATGCTAACCTACAAGATTTTAGCAACTTGTGCTTCTTTTCACCTGTCAGCATGAAGATTGTTTGCCTCTTTTAGAACTCCGTCTGCCACAGTTTTGCCCACTCAGTGTGCTGTCTATGTCACTTTGCAACTGTGAGCTAAAATTACTCATTCTGGAAAAACCAGGGATTATTTTTGGGGCCGTTGCATCAGAAAGAGATCACAGGCACAAGGATGCGCTTGCTAGATCTCAGATTACAGTGGGTGTTTATTACTGAAGCAGCAACATCCCCTTACAATGCAAAGGCTACACGAGGCCGAGAATAATTCTGATGCCAAGTCATTCATTAGGGCAGGAACATGCTTCACAGCCAGACCAAGTCAGAGAGGAGGCTCCCTGTTGAGTGGCAGTTCACAATCAATGTGCCTTGGCAAGATGCCATCTACCTCAGTTACAGACATTTTTATCAGGAAAGTTGGGCACGATAGGGCTAAGACGACACAGAAATTTACAGTAGCATTTGGCCATTTCAATAGTCCATATAATCATGCCCGAGGATCCAAATACTGTCCTCTGATGATAAAATCAAGAAGCTACAAATCTGACATAAACACTCAGCAGGTCAGGCAGCATTTGATATTGCCTGACCTGTTGAGAGGTTCCAATCTTTTCTGTTTTTATTTCAGTACCTCTTTCCACATTCTCCCCATACATGCCCTTTATCAAGCTCCTTCTTGAACATACATAATGATTTGACTTCAACTGCCTTCAGTGGCTGACAATTCCACAAGTTCACCACTCCCTGCATGATGAAACTTCTCCCCATCTCAACCCTAGTTGGCCTACCCTGTATCTTCAGGCTGTGACATCTGGTTCTGGACTTGCCCACCACTGGGCCTGCCCACTCCTGTCAGGTTTTATAGGTTTCAAGTGAGATCCCATCTCATTTTGTCAAACTCTAGTAAATACAAGCAGTGGTTCCAATCTCTCTTTGTAGATTGGCCCTGCCACCCCGGGTATTAGTCTGGTGAATCTTCACTTAACCTCTGGGGTCAGGAGACCAAAACTCTGCACACTGCTCAAGGTGCTGTCCCACCAGGGCATACGACAACAACCCCCCTCCCAGCCTGGCTTGCTGCAGTACTCAAATCCTCTCACTGAATGTCACCGCACCATTAGCTGCCTTAACCGCCTGCGACACCTTCATCGGCTGGTGTACAAGGACATCCAGGTCTTACCGCACCTTCCCTTTACCCACTCCTTTTCCATCTACATTCCTGTTTTCAGCACAAAGTAGGTAACCTCACATTTATCCACATCAGTCAACACCTACCATGTATTTGTCCTCTCCCTCAACCCATCTCAATCACCCTGGAACCTTTCTGCATCCTCCCCAGAACTCCCACCCCCACCCAGTCATCCACATGCTACATTTAAATCCCTCATCCAACTCACTAATATATATTATGAGTGGCTGGGGTTGGAGTGCAGAACCCTCTGCTACCCCACTGGTCAGCGCCTGCTACTGGGAAGAGAACCATTTATTCCGATTCTTTGCTCTCTGTCTGCAACCAGTTCTCTGTCCATGTTAGTATGTCACTTCTAATCCCATGCGCTTTAATTTTGTACCTTTATGTGGGAACTTGTCAAAACCCTTCTGAAAGTCCATCGATTCTCCCCATCCACTCTACTAGGTACTGAACATCTAGAAACAATTCCAGTTACTTTGTCAAGTATGATCTTCTTTTCACAAATCCACACAGACTTTGGTCAATCATGTGTCACCATCTTCAAAGTTCTCTAAGATTGCAACTTTAATAATGGACTCAAACATTTTCACCACTCCAATTTCAGACTAACTGAATTACTATTTCCTGTTTTCTTCCTTTTTTCCATAATAGGGTCACATTAGCTACCCTCCAATCCATAGGAACTGATTCAGAGTCCCGAGTGTTGGGAAATAACCAGTAAAGTATCCACTAGTTTATAAGTACTCTGGAACACATATCTATCAAGTCACAGTTTAGTCCAGTTCCCTGACATCATTTCTCCATTAGTACCAATTGCCTCTAGTTTAGTTCCGAGGGATTATTCGTGCTCACTTCAGTGACCACAGGACCAAGGTATTTGTTCATTTGGTTCTCACATTTCTTTTTCCCCCTATTATAAAATCTGTGGCTTCTATCTGTGAGGGGCTTATATCTGCTTCACCAATCCTTCTCTCCTCACATCTTACAGAAGTTTTAATGCTCTCTGCAAACCTACTCACATGTAATACCAAAACTGATTGTAAAATCATGCAGCTCCCAAAGTGGTCCGGCAGTCATCCAACAAGATGAAATCCTCCCTGAGTAGCTGTGGATTTACATTCAGTTGCTGATCTTAGATTTTTTTCAAAAACCCAGTAATGCTGAGCATGAAACTTGAGGATCGTTGCACAACCCCATCTTGTTCACTCATGCCTATCAGGGAAGCAAGCCAAGCACCTTCGCCCGGTCTGGCCCACGTGTGAACAGCAAAGTGCCTGACTCTGAAATGACCTAACAAACCACTCCGTTTAAGGACATTTGGAAGTGGGCAATAAATGTAGGCCTTACCAGTGATGTGGAAAACACCACCTCCCCTCCGTTCCTCCCCCCCCTCACCCCAGTGATGTGTCCAGTAATTATGAACAAGGCCACTTAAGCCCTGATTATTGTCAGGTTTGGCAAATCTGTCACCTGCAGCTGGGCAGATGTAACCCTCATGGGGTTCAACATCAGATCCCACCCTTGCTGAGGAACTGCCTGGATGGAAAGTGTGCAAGGAGCCGGCCAGATACGAACTCGGGACCATTTGCACTACACCACCAGCTGGCACAAAATGCTTAGGTTTTCTTTAAATTATTCTGCCTCTCTTTACTGTTTTTAATTATCTTGAGCTGTCTTTGCTGTATTTAATTTTCCCACAAATGCTTTAATGTTTAAATTTGCGTTAATTTTTAATGATTTATCAATGACTTTCGAAATTAAAAAAAATTAGCATTATTGACAGCTTTGACATGCGGCTCCACCCACCCGACAACCTTCTGGATGAGTCTGTCGGGGGGCGCTGGCGAAGGGGCCCCGTCGCAATGCCGACAGCAAGTCACCACACGGCTTTGGTGCAAGGCGAGAGCTATTGAGGTCGGCATTAGTAAGTGCAAAGTCCGGAGGTGGTGGTGGTGATGTGGGGATGATTCAGTCAACCCCAATGTAACTCACTGAGTTCTTTCAAAGCACTCCGATTTGTAGCCGGAGAAAACGTCAGTTAGGTAGGGTTGTGTGGTACAAGTAAGTTTGATGTCTCAGCATGTGGCAACTCTAAAGTTTAGTGAACTTACCAAAGAAGGTACATTCTCAGCCCTTCATTACATTAACTGAACCATTAGTGTGGGACTTAGCCGTTTAGTGTGAAAAAAAAACTCAAATCTGTCATGTTTTGCTCAGGGCTTTTATATTTAATTATGGAAAGCCTCGGAGTTCATCTGAATAGTTTAATGTCTTTCCTGGATAAGTGATTAACCAAAATAGAAAATGAGAAATAGTCGGGTGTTCTAAACTACATTACAAATAACATTAAATCCTAAAATATATTGGCTGAGAGCACTTGCATAAAGAACTCAATATTTCATACTTTATTTCCTAAATTAAAATGCTAGACTAAATTAAGTTTTATTAAAGTCCAAAGATGAAATGGCAAACAATTAAACAGGTTTCATATCTTGCAATAACTTTAATCACTTTATCCATTTAGATCAGCACAGTAGAGCATCCGCCAGACCAGAAATATTCATTACTTTTACTCCTTGTTTGCTATGAAATAGCATTTTTGTGTCTGTTGCAAGTTTCCTTAAATAATTTTTTGATTTTTAATGGGTATTACCCGAGTGTCAAATAAATCTTCTCGCAGACTTTTCAACAATTGGGAGACGCTTATGAATGAAATGGTTTACCTTGTTCAGAGTATTAGTTTCCAAGTCACACTAGCCCAGCCTCAGACCTTTTATCTTGCTCCTCTTGGACCTCCTAGGCCATGAGCCATGAATGAAGACCAAGACATCAGTGCCTGACGGTTCAATCACATTGTCCCTCTCTTACTTCTCTTCTTTTCTCGGCCTTTAATGGCAGAGTTCCACCACCTTCCTTCCATAAGGCTGTCAGTTCAGCCTCTTGTCCATACCTATACCCCAATGACTGTAATTTTTCTGACTACCCCTCCCTGCTTCCTTAACCTATTGCAGTTTTCCGGTCCCAACCGTTTACAGTGGATGAGCTATCCCTTCACACCTAGATGACCCACCTGTGCAGTCTGAGCACACACTGCAGTAATTACTGTGATTCATCAGATTTGATTGTCAGCTGTTCAACTATCCGTTTATGGGATCACAGTTCATTCCACCTCTGCATAATATTGGCTCAGTTTTATTTTCCAGGCAGCACAGAGTGGCCTAAAGGCCTGCATTTTGTTTGTGTTCTTATTCTAATTGGTCTCACCAACCCATCAACCAATTACTGCATCAACAATGTATCCTCACAGCAACCCCGGTAAAACCCCTTGTCCTATTTATCCCTCCTTCACCTTCTCCGCAACTTAACACGAATCTGTTTCTTCATTACACAGTTCTGATGAAAGGTCTCAAACAGAACTCTGTTTCTTTCTCCGTGGATGCTGCCTGATCTGCTGAGTGTTTCCAGTATTTGCCGAGTGGAGAAATTTCTTCATTCAGGGAGTAGTGGATCTTGTAGGTTCTGTCACTGAATATTCAAGGGAAAGATCACTATATGTGTTAGGGAATTCGGGTTTGCTGGAAATCCTCTGCAGGTCAAATAGCATTACTGGAGAGAGGGGCAGAGTTATCATTTCAGGATAATGACCCTTCATCAGTACTGGACCAAAACTGTTAGAAATCTATTCCCTGCTAAGAATGTTCTTAAATATTGCAGCTTCTTACTTCATTCCCCCACCCTCCTTCCCCCTCACTTGGTTTCGCCTATTAACTGCGAGCTTGTACTCCTTCCCTTCCTCCCCACCCCCTTACTCTGGCATCTTCCCCCTTCCTTTCGACTGCTTACTCCCCTCCATAGATGCTGCCTGAACCACTGAGTACCTCCAGCACTCCGTGTGTGTTTTGTTCCAATTGTGTTCTTTCCTGTATAATTTATGTATGAGTTATGTTTAATTTATGATTTTCTTGTGAATGTTCTCTATGTGCAGTATATGTGCCTCTGATGCTGCTGCAAGTAGATTTATCATTGCACCTGTGCATATGTACTGTATACAGTATATATATATATATATATATATATACTGTATATACTTTGCATCTGACATTACATTCAACTTGAGTTGCACATGTTGTGAACAAATAACTTAAAAAAATCTTTTTTTTAAAGAGCTTGCTGGAAATCCTCTGCAGGTCAAATAGCATTACTGGAGAGAGGGGCAGAGTTATCATTTCAGGATAATGACCCTTCATCAGTACTGGACCAAAACTGTTAGAAATCTATTCCCTGCTAAGACACAGACAATGCTTTGATTTTAACTTATGCACTAGCCATGGGAAAAAAAGCTCTCCTTTTATCAGCATTTTCTCTGATGCCACTCATTTAACATTTGCTTTCAATTGGCATAGAAGAGCTGGTGAGTACTGAAGTACAGGGAACCACTGTCTCAAATTAGGAACACATGGCTTTAGTTGAAAATTTGCAGCCGGAGATAACAATAGCTGCTGGAGTCTTTTAAAAGGTGATTAGGTAGTTTCTTAAGAGAGGACAGTGGAGGGAAGTCAGAGGTCAACAGGGAGGGTGTGATTACACCTGGGCAGGGCAAAACATTGGAGCACACCTGATAGGGTATTTCTCTCCTCCAACAGCCCATGACTTCCTGTCCCTGTTACCAATTCCAAATTTATGCAGGTGATTTGCACACATGCAAATCAGGAAAGTTAGTTCTGATGAAGGGTTTTGACCAAAATGTCAACTGTTTATTCCCCTCCAAAGACATTGCCCGACTTGGTGAGTTCCTCCAGCATCTTGTGTGGGTTGCTCAAGATTTCCAGCATCTGCAGAATCTTGTGTTTGGGACAGTCAGCCAGTCATTTTCAGAGACGCACAGTGCATCACTTTCAGATCTACTGCAGCATCGGTTCCAACCGTTTGTGAGTTGTTCTTGTTGTTCTTGTTTGTGAGTTGTTCTTGTGAGCTCACTTGTTTGCCTTCAGTAAAATAGATCCCCATCATGCCTTTGTAATGAGGTAGGACATCCCAGGGATTCCTGGATACTGTAAGCAGATCGATAACCAGGACAGTCAGCTCAGAACATAGAACAGTACAGCAAAGGAACAGCCCCTTTACCCCACAATGTGTGTGTTGACCATAATGCCAATTCAAACTAAATGTCAATATTCCTCCATTCTCTGCTTGCTCATGTATAACTATGTAACAATTACAGCACGGAAACAGGCCATCTCCACCCTTCTAGTCCGTGCCGAATGCTTACTCTCACCTAGTCCCACCTACCTGCCCTCAGCCCATTACCCTCCATTCCTTTCCTGTCCATATACCTATCCAACTTTACTTTAAATGACAATACCAAACCTGCCTCTACCACTTCTACTGGAAGCTCGTTTCACACAGCTACCACTCTCTGAGTAAAGAAATTCCCCCTCGTGTTACCCTTAAACTTTTGCCCCCTAACTCTCAACTCATGTCCTGTTTGAATCTCCCCTACTCTCAATGGAAAAAGCCTATCCGCGTCAACTCTATCTATCCCCCTCACAATTTTAAATACCTCTATCAAGTCCCCCCTCAACCTTCTACGCTCCGAAGAATAAAGACCTAACTTGTTCAACCTTTCTCTGTAACATAGGTGCTGAAACCCAGGTAACATTCTAGTAAATAGTGTCTATCTAAATGCCTCTGAAGCATTGCTATGATATCTGCTTCCACCTTCTCCACTGGTAGCACATTTTGGGCACAAACTAGTCTCTGTGTAAAAAAAGTTCCCCACCATGCAAGTCTCCTTTAAACGTTTTCCCTCTCACCTTTAGTATAGCCTTTGACAAGGTCCCACCTGGGAGGTTAGTCAAGAAGGTTCAGTCACTTAGCATTCAAGATGAGGTAGTCAATTAGATTTAAAATTGACTTTGTGGGAGAAGCTGAAGAGTGGTAGTAGATGGTTGCCTCTCTGATTGGAGGTCTGTGACTAGTGGAGTGACAAAGAGATCGAAGCTGGGTCCATTGTTGTTTATCATCTATATCAATGATCTGGATGATAATGTGTTTAACTGGATCACAAATTTGTGGATGACACCAAGGTCAGGGGTGTAGTGGACAGCGAGGAAGACTATCAAAGCTTGCAGCTGGATCTGGACCAGCTGGAAAAATTGGCTGAAAAATGGCAGATGCAATTTAATGCAGACAAGTGCAAAGTGTTGCACTTTGGTATACCAACCAGTGTTGGTCATACACTGTGAATAGAAGGGCACTGAGGAGTGTAGTAGAACAAAGGGATCTAGGAATAGAGGAGGTCCATAATTCATTGAAGGTGCTGTTACAGACAGATAGGGTCATAAAGAAAGTTTTCGGCACATTGGCCTTCATAGATCAAAGTACTGAGTACAGGAATTGGGATGTTATGTTGAAGTTGTAAAAGATGTTGGAGAGGCCTAACTTGTAATATTGTGTGCAGTTATGGTCACCTACCTATAGGAAAAATATCAATTAGACTGAAAAAGTGCAAGAAGAAATTTACAAGAATGTTGCCAAGACTTGAGGACCTGAGTTATAGCAAATGGTTGAATAGTTTAGGACTGCATCCCCTAAAGCGTAAGCGAATAAGGAGATTTGATAGAGGTATACAAAATTATGAGGTTGCTTTTTCCACTTAGTTTGGGAGATGAGAACCAGAGGTCATGGGTTAAGGGTGAAAGGAGAACTGTTTAAGGGGAACGACTTCACTCTGTGGATGGTGAGAGTGTGGAACAAGCTACCAGTAGAAATGGTGGATGTCGGTTTGATTTCAACATTTAAGAGAAATTTGTGTAAGTACATGAATAAGAGGCGTGTGGAGGGCTATGGTCTGGGTTTGGGTCAATGGGGGTAGGCAGATGAATAGTTTAACAGCCTGTTTGTGTGCTGTATGATTCTATGACCTTAGAGCTATGCTCTCTAGTATTTGATATTTTTACCATAAGAAAAGATCTCTGCCTCTCAGAATTTTATAAGCTTCTATCAGGTCTCCACTCAGCCCCTGACACTCCAGAGAAAACAACCCAACTTTGTCTAACCTCCTCTTACCACTAATATTCTCTAATCCTGGCAAATTCCTGGCGAATCTACTCTGCACCCTCTAAAAAAGCCTCACACTTATTCAGAATAAACTCCACCTCTTATTCCTTTGCCCATATTTCCAAATAAATCCTTTGACAACCTCCCTCACTATCCACAAATCTGCCAAATTTTGTGTTGCCTGCATGCCTTAGTTTGTAACTGTGTCTTCTTGTTCATGACTTTCCCATTAAGTTTATGACTCTTCATAACTAAGGGAACAGAGCAGTCCAAAGTCACACAATTATTTGTGACTGGGCCTTTTCTGGCCTGTCACTGACCCTCCAATTTGATGAGTCATGGGACTTTTAAAGTCCTTCTAAACCAATTGAGGAATTTTTCCAAGAGTCAGCCTGGAGTTCATGCTCAAAGAGATTGAATATAAACGCAAAACTACAGACAAAAATCTGAAAGCTTATCACCTTCACAACAAATTTCCACCATTCTCCACCTTTCATGTCGTCCATTCCAGTTCTTCCCCTCCCTTTCTTGATTTGCCTGTCTCCATTTCATTGAGTAGGTTCGTGAGCAGTATCCATGACAAGTCCATAGACTCCCACAACTACCTCCTCCTACCACCCATTCTATTCCATTTACCCACTTCGTTCCACTCCATTGCATCTATTCTAATTACTGCACCTTCCACACTAGTGCTTCCAAGTGCACTCATTTCTCTACAAACTCAGTTGACCCAGTCCTCAAGTGTCCCTATTCCATTTCCTTTGCTTCTGCTCTTACAGCCTCTCTTTCCACCCAGAACAAGAATAGGGTCCCCCTTGTCCTCAGCTTCCACCCCACCAGCCTCCATATTTAGCAGATCATCCTCCATACTCTCCTCGACCTTCAACGTGATGCCATGGGGGCAATGTCCCTCTGCTCTCTTCACCCTTTCCCCAACATGTACCGCCTCAAGGATCCCAGCATTCAAAGCAGCAAAGTTTCCCTGTTGGGCTCTAGGGAATTAACATCCTGTAGAATGAAAGAATCCTTGGCCAAATCCAAGCTCAACCTCTGCCCTACCAACAAGCCAAACACATTCAAACAGAGAATACAAAACAAAAAGGCACTTCAAACTGCTGAACCTAACCGTGATTGCAATTAATTTAACATAATCCTCAGAGGATTGAGATTCAGGTGCAGTCAATGTTCTTTTGGTGTCTGTTTGAGAAAACAATTACGATTTAATTGCATCTCAAAGTTTTGTGTGCGTCTTGGATGTCAATGTCAAGTAAGCTTGAAGGCTCACAATACACATGAATGCAAACACATTCTCAACTCACAATCAAAAACATACAATCATTCTACAAACCACACTCCCTCAGAGGCTGGTGTGTCAGCTGTCTTCACCGGGACTCAACACTTCTCTCTGTAACTGGATCTTGGGCTGCTTGACAGAGGAATCCCAGTCAGTCCGAGTTGACAGCAACATCTCAAGCTCCATCAGGCTGAGCACCGGTGCTCCCAGGGCTGTGAGCTCAGTCCGCTGCTGACTCACGACTGCACTGCCAGATCCAGCTCAAACCGCATCATCATTCGCTGATGATACAACAGTGGCTGTCCTCGGCAGTGACAATGGTGAGCCAGCACACAGCAAGGAGGTAGAGAGGCATGTCAAATAGTGTCAGGACAACAACCTGAGTCTCATCGTGGACAAGACAAAAGAACTGATTGTGGACTTCAGGAAGGCACAGGTTGGACACTTTTGATTGCACATCAATGGCTCTGCCATCAAAAGAGAGAAAAGCTCAAAGTTCCTTGGTGTGCACAAATGGACAATCTAATCTGGACTCAAAACACTTCATCATTAGTCAAGGCAAAGTAGCGTCTACACTTTCTGAGGAGATTGAGGCATGCAAAGCTCCCCACCTCCATTCTAACAACTGTCTACAAGAGCACCATCAAGAGTATCCTGTCTGGCTGCATCATTGTGTGTCCCTCCCTCTCGTTCATGACATTCACCAGGAATGTTGTATACTAAGGACCCCGACCACCCATCCCACAATCTCTTGACCCACTACCATCAGGAGGAGGAAACAGTTTCTTCCCTCAGACTGTGAGACTAATGAACACCCTGCCACCACTGCGGTCTCATCACTAGGATGGTGAACTGTTCACCTATGTTGTACACTTTACATGCATTTGGAGTTACATTTTATTACTTTATTTGTAGTAATATTCTGTTTTATGTGCTGTGTGTGCATTGAGAGTGCACCATGGTCCAGAGGAACGTTGTTTCATTTGGTTGTATATGCAGTCAGATGACAATAAACTTGAATTTGGAATCTTTGCATCCTCAGTTTCCCTTCGACTCTCTCAATGTATCCTCTACAAATCTTCAGAACCCTCCTTCTAGACTCTTGGTTGCTTAGTGCTTGATTCTTCATGTTGCCCCTTCTTTTCCCCTGTCATGGTCTCTCTGTGCTGTCCCTTCAGTTACTCAAGCCCACACTCCCAGACTCACAACCAAAGTAACTTCCCATGTCAAAAACTCCTTCTAATGAACTCCTTGACTGAAAGGGTAGAAGTAAAAAGTAAAACAAATGAGGAAAAAGATAAAATAGATGCTGTGGGTGCTAGCATAGCGTAGCAGCTAGCGTGACGCTACTACAGTGCCAGTGACCCGGTTCAATTCTCGCCAATGCCTGTAAGAAGTTTCAGCAATCTCCCCATAACCAGTTTCCTCTCACATTCCAAACACACATGGGTTACTAGCTTAATTGGTCACATGGGTGCAATTAGGCAGCACAGGGATGTTAGGTCAGAAGGGCCTGTTATAATTATCCTGAAAGTAAGATCTTGGCAGTGGGGTTGGAACGAGTCTCAGAATTAAACACAAACTAAAGCAGAAGGGAGAACGAGGGAGGGGAAAACAGAACGAGGGAGGGGAGAAGAGAGAACAACAAACTGGAGATGCATAAGCAGGAGAGAGACTCAAACAAGCAGGAAGGAGGGAGGGATGCAGGAAAGGAAAGGAATGAGGCTTCCTTCGATGCATGCTGTTTGTTGGACGATTTCTTTTATTGCAGGAACCAGGAGCTTTGATGATTCCAAAGACTAAGCTTTTTACCTCCTTCAGAAGCATGTGGGAGTTGCAAATCGGATTAGGTTTGATTTTGGGTTTATTTATTGCTTTTATAACTTGCTGCATTGTAGAAAGTCATAAAATTGTCCAAAAACTTTATTTTGAAGTTACTTATATCGATGATGTTTTATGTTGAACCAGTGGGATTTATTTGATGTTTGTGATCACAGGTTGATATTGTTATAGCACCATTGTAGTAGATTTCATTTAAACATCATTGATCTTCAAATCTTTCTATTCTTCTGTGTTCATTGATTCATAAATTTTTATGTCAGCACAAAATAAAATTACCAAGATTTTTATTTGTAGGGTAACTCTGTGCAATGCGTATTGAACTGTTTGTTTCTTCCTCCCTCCCCCCTCCAAACACAATCACATTCTTACTGCGCAGGTCACATTGAATGCCAAATTCATCTGATGTATTTATGCGTGGAGGTAGCTGGACATGCACAATGGCATCAAACTGTGCTCAACTCAGATTTGGCGTCAGTCATTTAAAATTCATTTCTGCTCATAGCCATTCATGGAGGTGGCCTTCATAAATCTTGAGGCCTGCTTTAGCCCAGCTTAAAGGGAACCACCTTGACTCAGTCTGTTGCCAAGGCAACCTGGCCAAGTAGGTCCCCTTTAAGGTTTCGACTTGCTGCTGGCCCCAACTTTACTTTGGGTCATGACCACCAAATCCCAGCCTGATCCCCACCCTTGTCTGAAGCTCTGATGCTCCTTGCCATCCCCCTCCATCCTTCCACTCATGATCTACCCGACTTCCTCTGCCGTCTGCAATGTTGAATTAGTGGTGGAAAGGCCTGGGATGCCTGTGGTATGGTGTAGCATAGACTGGATCTTCATGCAAGAGATGACAGCCCATTCTCTGGGAACGGAACAATCATTGGCTTCCCAGTTTCAAATATATAACAAGCTTGGGAAGACACAGAATAATGCCTAGGTCAAAAAAAATTATTCAGAGCTTGGTAATATGAAGCTGAGGCATTTATAAATTTACAGCAATGTTCAGATGATTATTTGTCACATGTTCCATATTTCATGAGCATGTGCGATGTGACTGACTGACATTTGATCATATGTTGCATTATCAAATCTCCAGGTATACCTCAAAACACCACGGGCAACTCTATCTCATGTTTCCTCACAAAATATGAAGCTATTATAGCCATTAGTCCAATTCCCCTACTGATTTCCCCATCTCCTACACTTAATCCTCTTGTCACCCTACAGCAACCAATTACCCTGCCCTTGGGATGTGGGAGGGAGCTGGAGCATCCAGGGAAAACCATGCAGTCGCAGGGAGATCATGCAGACTCCATACAAACAGCACCAGAGGTCAGGCTTGAGCCTGGGTTGCTGGAGCTTCAAGCTGTGCCACCTGGTAGACTCTTTAAGTCACACAGATGACCCAAATTGGAAATACATTGTCATCCCCTCACTGCCACTGGGGCAAAAATCTTGAGCTCCATTCTCAATAGAATTTCAGTAGTTTCAACAATGACTCAAGAGACTCTGAGTGTTTCAGAGATTACAATATGGAGAATGGTTGTTTTAAAAGGACTGAATTAAAAACTCACATGTTTCATCACTACTGTCTGCTGCATCTTCAAAAGCGGCAATGTCTATATAAGAACACTGGCATCCAATTCACTTTTCCATCCATTCTCAATTACACTTCGAGTCATGGAGTCATACAGCACAGAAACAGGCCTTTCAGCACAACTCATCCATGCTGATCAGGGTTTCAATCTGAGTTAGTCCCATTTAACTATGTTTGCTTCGTATCCTTCTCAATGCCTCCTACCTCTGTACCTGTCAAACTACTTTTTAAATGTTCTTAATGTACAGTACCTACATCAACTACTTCCTCTGGCAGCTTGTTCCATATGCAGACCACCCTCTCACCTTAAACCTGTACCCTCCAGTTCTTGATTGCCCAACCCTGGGATAAAGACCACATGCATTCACTTGTGGTTTTATGCAACTCTAGAGGTCACCAGTCTCCTGAGCTCCAATGAATAAAGTCCTAGCCTGCCCAAACTCTCTCTCTCTCTCTCTCTGTAACTCAGTCCTTCGAGTCCTGTCAACATCCTTGTATATCTGTACTGTTGCTTTGTATTAGTCTCTGGCTGGAGTATGCTCAACCATTATGTTTCTACTTTTCTCTGAGGATATTCTTAATTTTTGGAATTCAATTTCTGAATGAAGAGTTTTATTCCCATCTTGGTCCTAAATGGCTAGCCTCTTATGCCGAGACTGCATCCTATAGCTCTAGAATCATCAGCCAAGCGTCAACTCCTTTTAGTCATGTATGCCTCAATGGGATACCACTATTCTTTTATAAGCACCGACGAGCTTCATTGGGTGACAGTCTAAGGACAGGGATGTCATTGAAGACTGTGATGGGGAGAAATATCTGCTCAGAGGATGGCGAAATTCTCTATCACAGAAAGCAGATGAGCCCTATTATTAAGAATTCAGAACGCTAAAAGGACTGAAAGATTTGGGAAGAGAGCTGGAACAGGGGACTGACTCGGGATGATCAGCCAGAAAGATATTGAATCAGCTTAAGGGGCTGAATGGCCTTCTTTTGCTCCTGTTTTCTGGAAGTACTGACCACTTTATCCTCAGTAATTTGGTGAATATATAGTCCATCGCTTTCAAAGCAAAGACTTCCGTAAGAATCGCAGTGTCCTCCAGATGTTCTCTCTCCAAGGTCCTGAATGTGTATGGGGAGAAGAGCCAGAACTCTGTAGTGCCATTTACAACAATCCAAAGTGCTTTACATCAAACAGGATTGTCAATATTAAAATTTGCATGCAGCAAGCTCCAACGGACAGCAAGTGATACTGACCGGTGCATCTGGTTTTAGTGATAGCAGTGTCTAAAGGAGGCGCTGCATTGAGAAGCCAACATCTATCAATCAATGAACCCCACCATCTGCCTCATGCAATCTTCTTGCATCTACTGCCAGGAAGGAGGTACAGAAGCTTGAAGTCCTACACAAGAACAGCTGCTTCCCTCAACAATTTGGTTTTTGAACCAACCTGTGCAACCTGAATCACTACAGTTTGACAACACCATAAGCACTTTGATCATCTTGCACTAAAATTGACATTTTTGTGCTCATTCTGTTTTTGTAAAGTGTTCTACTTTGGAGTTAATTTGCTTTTCTGGTGAATACTGCTTAAGTGATGCTGCTGCACACAAGTTTTTCCATTGCACTTCTCTACTGCATATGACAATAAACTCAACTTCAACTTTCACTGTGACTGAGGGATACACTTTGGCTGGGACAGAGGGGCGATCTCCCCTTTGTCCCAGATTTGGATGCCAGATCTCAGGTTAGCAACTTATGTGAAAGCCAGGGTCTCTGACAGTGCCATTTTCCCTTGGTCCTGTATCACCACGTAAACTCAGATTAAGACCATAAAACATATGGCTTTATTATGCCCCTTTGTCCCATTGAGTCTGCTCCACCATTCCATCTTTGCTGATTTATTTTCCCTCTCAAATCCATTCTCCTGACTTCCCCATGTAACCTTCAACATCCTTACTAATCAAGAACCCACCAACCACTGCTTTAACTATGCCCAACGACTTGGCCTCAGCAGCTATCTGTGGTAATAAATTCCACAGATTCACCACTAAAGAAATTCATCATCTCTGTCCTAAAGGGACGCCCTTCTATTCTGAGGCTATGTCCTCAGGTCCCCCACTATAGGAAACATCCACTCCACATTCACTCTATATAGGCTTTTCACTATTCTACAGGTTTCAGAGAGATCCCTCCTCATTCTTCTAAACTGCAGAGAGTAGGCAAAGAGCCATCCTTATAAGTTAACCCTTCCATTCCCAGGGATCATTCCTGTGAACCTCCTCTGGACCCTCTCCAATGCCAGCACATCCTTTCTTAGATATGGGGTCAAAAACAGCTTACAATACTACAAATGTGGTAATTTTAGCGCTGCATGTAGCACACCGCTACACATTGACCTTTGTTGAGGTGCAGCGTATTACTCCACATTTGCGCTTTACTCTTTGTTCGGCTCGACCTATTTGTGTGAACAGGCGTTCAGCGTCATGAACATCAACAAAGCCAGCCACAGATCCAAGTTAACTGACCAACACCTCAGATCCATCCTGAGAATCACCACAACAAAACTAAATCCAGACTTTGATGCGCTGGCTAAAAAGGGAGACCAACAACACTGTTCCCACTGAAATTAAAAATAAGTTTCTTCATTGTGTTATGTAAAAAATGCATTTGAAAATATTTTTTTCAATAAGCCTTACATGTTACATGTCATTTCTGTTAAGTGATGGACATGAGTGGTGCACAGGTGCACGTATGTTCTCAAAATAAAAAATGCGCTCCAGATCAAATAACGCGCTCCGCATTCTGGCGTGCTGTCAGTGTTCTGTCTTTGTGCTGGTCCTTGTTGAGTTTTGGCACAGGGGACAATTGAATAAGGAGCAGGACAAGTAGACCTGCATCTCCTACCGTTTTTGAAATAAAGACAGTCAGGAGGAGAGTGATGATGATAATATCTTGAAGGATAACAGAATTTTCAGTGCTTTAAAATAATAACTGTTACTATTAAAAAAAAGCTGTATTTTATTCATTTAATTTTCAGTGCTTTAACAGTCATTTCAATAAATAACTAATTACCATGGGACTTCAAAGACAGATATTTTGTTGTAATGCATTTGTTCATTTTCAATTGAAATTAAAGCAAATGTTTTCTACATATCCCATGATATTTTATTTTCTCTTATGAGGTGTATTACCAAAACACTCCGTCCATCTGCTCCTGGTCCGGTCCCCCTGTCAAATTTTAGAACCCTTTGTTGCCCAGAAGTCAAAAAGTTTGCCCACCCCTGGCCTAGCGTCACCTTATGGACATACAATCAATGTATATAAGCTACCACATGTATTTTTATTTATTGTATTTTCTATTATTATTGCATTCTTTATCTTTTGTGGCTTTTTTTTGTGCTTCATTGGATCCAAAGTAACAATAACTTTGGTCTCATTACACTTGTGTACAGGAAATGACATTAAACAATCTTGAATCTTGAAGTAAAAGTTTTCAACTGCACACGTCCAATCCAAAAAACAAAGCACTATGCTTTTCCTCTGGCATTAGCCTCCAATATTATGGTCAAGTATCTGGAATAGCCCCTGGAATCGTCAAACCTGGGGTCATCTGTGCTAGCCACTGAGTCACAACTACTACACAACACCACACCCACGGCAAGAGGAATAATGGCTGATCAACAACTTATTGGGATTTAGCCACAAATTGATGCCAGATTTCACTGCTAGTTAATGCCATAAAGCCATATGCACTGGTTGGGGCTATTCACTCTTCCAAACGGACTGCCAAAATAGAGGTCTTCTTATCCTCCGTTTCTGCTGAAGCACAAATACTTCAAGATGCTTGAGCCTCTATCTTGAATCTTCATCAACTGAAGCAGCTTCCAGATCCACAATAATCAATAAGTCCCAGTATATCTGCGGCAGTGCGCAAAGCTGTCAAAAGTGCAGATTAAAGATTCAGTAGACAGAACATACATCTGTCGCACTCACTGAATTTAATTTCTCTGCAATTCTAAAGCTATTTTGAGATTGGGGTGGATGTGCATGTTTCAGTACCAGCTGTAGTTTAGTGGCTGCACTCTTTGCCTTGTAAAGTCAAAGCCCCGTTCCTGCAATTGGGGCACAACCCCCATGCTGACTCTTCAGTGCAGAGCTGGGAGAACGCTGCAATGTTGGAGGCATCATCGGTTGAAGGGTCAATATTTACCATCAAAGAGCATCAACAGAAAAGATTACTTGGTTGTGATTAAATGACTGTTTATGGGATCTCACCGTGCCCTTTGAGCCTGTCGTACATTCAGTATGATCATGGTTGATCACCCATTCCTGTTCTTCCTTTTGTCCCTCTACCCTTTGACCACTTTAACATGAAGAAATATATCTAGCTCCTTTGTGAATACATTTGATAATTTGTCCTCTATGCCTTCTGTGGTAGAGAATGCCACAGCTTCATTGAGTTCTGAATGAAAAAAAAAATTCCCCTGCTCTCAGTTCTAAATGGCATCCTTCATATCCAGAGGCAGTGGCTCTGGTTCTGGACCTCCCCACCACTGGGAACCTCCTGGTATCTGGTCAATATGGTCCTGTTGGAATTTTACTATCTGTGCACAGCAAGCTCCCACAAACAGCAGTGTGACAATTTACTTGAGGCTGCATGGAAGTGTAGTGGTTAGGGCAATACTTTACAATGCCAGCTTTAAGATCGGGGCTCCATTCCACCGCTGGCGGTAAGGAATTTGTACATTCTCCCTGTCATCTTGCAGGTTTCCTCCCACATTCCAAAGACACACGGTTAGGGCGAATGAGTTGCAGGCATGCAATGTTGGTGCTGGAAGCATGACCACACTTGCAGGAGGCTCCCAGCACATCCTTGGGCTGCTTTGGTCTTGGACACAAACAATGCATTTCACTGTACAGTATATTTTAATGCATATGTGTCAAATAAAGCTAATCTTTTACACCAATGCTCATTAGCTGCACACCAACAAGAACTTCACTGCTCTCCTTTCAAATGCACTACACGATCTTGTACCCACCAGAGAGGGGCTTGGTTCACCAATCATTCCAAAACACAGAATGTCCAACAGTTTAACTTTGTCAAGACTAGAGAAGCTCAACTGCCCAGAAAAGGCTTTAAAGTCATAACCTGAAGGAGTCACAGTTCAAGGAGACAGATAGGTCAACTCTGATGACACCTCAAGATACAAGTAGAAACAGAAAACAGACCTTTAAATTATCTCAGAGAAATTTTGAAAAAAAGCTATTTGGGGAAGAAATATTCACTCAAAGAATGATTGGGAGCAGATTATCAAGTGGGATCTTGAGGCAAATAACATGACGACTGGATGCATTTTGGTGGCTGAAGTGGCTTTTCCTCAACCCGATCCAATCTTATCGATTAAAGAGTAAATGAACTGTACCCTACTGATGTGTGTAAATTGAGAAGGTAATCTTTGCCAAATAGCATAGGGTTCTCTACATCTGAAGACCATAAGACACAGGAGCAGAATTAGGCCATTCAGCCCTTCGAGTCTATTCCATCATTGCATCATGGCTGATTAATTATCATTTTAAACCCCACTCTCCTGCCTTCTCCCTGTGAATACAATGAACTGTGATTTAGAATGACAGATCAAAGATAAAAAATGCCATCAAAAGGCCGGAGAGATCCAATCCAGAAAATGGAACATGGAAGCATTTCAAGTCAAGTTTATTCTCATTTAACTATATAAATGTATACAAATATAACTGTAATGCCCCAGTTCATATTTTTACTGTTACGCTGTATGTATTTCATTTTGGCAGTTCTCTAAGAGCAGTCTGTCCTGTTTTCATGCTTGTTTGGGTTACTGTTGCAGATAGGAGAAGAGGAGAAATGTGTGCCATCCAATTAGGATGGTGGAATTGAAGGGGAGGTTTCTCTGGTGAGGGACACTAAGGTTGGGCTTGGGGCTTTTGTTCGAGAGGTAATGAAGATGGGGAGAACCGGTCCTAGCATACAATTCTGTGGAAGACCCGTTTGTTCGAGGAGGATTGCGAACGATGTTTGGATGGTGGTGTGTGCTTTCACGTTGACCGAGGGCCCCGCGTGTGACTGACAGAGAAGTTTAAGATAATCTCCAACTTGTGCACATTTGACTGTTTAATTAGAATGGGCCTTTTCCTTTTTGTCATTCTTTACTAACCTTTTAGTTACGATTCATAAATATAATTTCTTTAATCATATGCAGTACACTGTCTGTTATTTTGTGGCATTAATTTGTAATCGGGCAGCAAATGACACAGCATCCACACAAACTGGGGTTTGGGGTGGGATTGCGTGCACCTCAACCGCACGAGTTTGGCAGGACCAGAGGTTGTCTCCCCTAGGGGGAAACTGGGCTATTTCATGGCCACATAATGTATATAGAAATGAGACAACGTTTCTCCAAACCAGGGTGTAAAGCACAGTGGTACACATAACACACAATAACACGAAGGGAAGGATAAAGTCCACAGATGAATCACACATAAATAACAAACTAAAGTGCATTCATATTAAATATTGCCGGGTACAGAACCGGTTAACCACTGACATTTCGAATACAATGTGGCAGGGAGTTCAGAAGCCTTATGGCCCGGGGGAAGGAACCGTTTCTCATCCTGACCGTTCCTGTTTTATGCATCGGCGTCTCCTGCCGATGAAGTCAAAGAGATGAAAGTCGCTTAGTAGAAAGTCAAAGAGGATGCTGGATGGATGGGTGGGATCCTCAGTGATACGAAGGGACCTGCATACGCAGTGCTCCTGCTAGATGTCCCCAGTGGATGGTGGGGAGACCCCTATGGTCCTCTCAGCTGTTCTCACAGTCCTTTTCAGGAGATCATTCAAGGATTTAGGGCTTGTCTTGTGAAGAGTAGCTGATTATTGAGCAATGCAACTTGCTTTGATTGCCCGTGTGTAATCCTCTGCATTTCTCTCCTGTGCTACTTTCCAACATGTTCCCTTCACAGTGATGGTGAGTGGGATCCTGAAGCCAGCTGTACTCAGATCAGCCGATGCCTAACATCCATCACCACCGCCCCCACTCCACTGGATTGGTGAACGTGACTCTGCATGCACCACCAGCCCTTGGGAAGAGTATTTAATCAAAGCTGAAAGCTTGATAAGAAAAATACTGGAAATCCTGGACAAGCTGTAGAGAGATGAGATAAATTACATTTTGTATTCAGATCTCCGAGGAAGGTCATAAACACAAATTCAGATTATCAATCCATCTGTTCTCTTCCAAGTTACTGACTGGTCCATTGTGTGTTTCCAACATTCTTTGCATTCGAGTTACAACAATAGCATCACAATGTACAGTAGTTAATCCAGTGAGACCTGTGCAAAGTGCTGAGACGGGTCTCAGTGACATTGTAGTTACTGCTGTAGTACATCTTCCCTGTGCTGAGATCAGTCGAGTGTAGTTACTCCCTACTGATCTGAAGTCCAGCTCAGCCTCTACCCCTGTGTGACATCTCGCCATGATGAGATCAGTCTCAGTCACAGGGTTTACTCCTGTGAGATATCTTTGCTTGGTTAAAATCAGTGTGAATCAGAGTGTAGATACTCTAGATACCATCTCTGTTTTGAGGTCACACTCAGAATCACAGTGTACCTTCCTCCTGTGGGACACCCTCGTCATGTTGAAATCAGTTTCACGGTCACATTGTAGTTACTCCTGTGGGGCATTGTTAATGTGATAATGTCACATCCAAGACCCTAAAGCGAAGGCACCACAGTCCTTTCAGTCTTCTCTCCCTCTTACAACTTGTGTGATATCTAAACTGAACCCAGGTATCAGCTGGTCATGACTAGGTCATTTTTTTTGTAAACCATCTTCCCCTTCTGACTCAGGAACCCTATCATGCCTTCTGAGTCTTTAATCTCCTGCAGGTTTCCCAAATCACTGGAGACAGATCATTGCGAGGGGTTACATCATGATCACCCTCCAAATGCACAGAGGCAGAAAGTACTACATTTTGGCTTACTTTCCTCAGATGCTTTACATTTAATATTCAGCCATCAAATGTCAGGAGACGCTTCCCAGTAAACATTTCTTTTTCCAAATATTGATTATTCTGCAAACTCTACCGTGTCCAGACAAAGCTAAATTCAAACGCACATTAAATGTTGTTATTTAATATAATGAATGAGTCTAGATATTGCCAATTCACCACTGACAAAGTTTATTTGTGCCTTGATGTTAATGAAATATAGATCAGAATGAAAGTGTACTAAATTGAGAGGGTGGGTACAGAATGTGCATGAAGCACACAGTTTTCACACTGATCTACTCCATCTGCTCGGGAAACAAAGTATCAGCATTAAATGTGAATTATACAATTAATTGCTCTGCATACCTGAAATTCGTCAGTGGGGTTGATAAACAAATGCGCATATGAATTCTCCACTGTTGCTCCGAACTAGGTCTCCAGTGTGAACTCGAGTCTGTATTGCTCTTCATCTCAGCTCCTCTGCTTGGGCTGGTAATGAGTCAATAACCATCCGGCCATCTTGTAACGAAGCAAGGATAGTGAGATTGAGCCCAATTGTGATCCCGCCATCGCCTTGCATCGAATGAAGGGGCCAAGAAACCCCAGGGGTTCCCTACCTGGTTTACGCCATAGAGCCTTACTGTTAACTGAAGGGTCTGTGGACCCTCAGGTTGGGAACCCCCTCTTAGAAGCATGAATGGATCTGAAAACAAATCAAAGGATAAACTTGGGTGGCCAAATAATCTATTTTCTATTCATGTTGACAAAGGTTTTTTGAGCTAAAATGTTTACTGACAAAGGATCTAGTGTTTTCCCAGCGTATGTGATGAATACACTTTTCTCGGGCTTCCAGCCGGGTACAGATATCAATTTTAACCAACAGTTCAATGACGGTCTCTGCCATCTTCATCTGGGATGATACCTATGCATGTCTAGTCCGTTGGTATCTATACCCCCATCATCTGTCCCTCCTCATTGATTAGTCGTCATCCAATCAAGTTTTCGCTGTCTCACTTTGTTTACAATCAAATTCCAGTCCTCACAAAGTCTTTGTTAAAATTCTTTTTCTCCTGTTTCATTCCCAAAAGGCACAGTAGTTTTATGCTGAAGTCAATCCTACGGCCACTGTGAATGCAATTTCCCACTACCGTCGAGTCCTCTGGGTAACTCAAATGGATACACTTCCTGTGTTCCCTTTTGGCTACCTGATAAAATTTCCCTCTCTACAAATGATGAGTGTTTACACCATTTCTGTTCTTACTACAGATTTCCAGCATCTGCAATTTTCCCCACTTTAATTTGTCATTTTGTTCATCTGCGGATCCTTGCTGCACTCTGAACGACCCCAGTTCTGAGTGATTTGCTGAGCTTCAGAACAACTGCAATCTGTATCCTCAGCCTGTGAAAGGCAAATGTCAATACTTCACCAGTGACTCGTCCTAAGTAGGATGTTGACTGGTTCATCGAATTTGTCTGCTTTGGAAATATTTTTTAAAGCCAGGCAGTTAATTTAAACAATGATGAATAGGTAAAATGGAAGAAAATGGGTATGTGACTGTGCAGTTTCTTCTCCTCAGCTAGGAGGCACTGTAAATGTGTCACCGGACTTGTAATATTGAGGCCTGATACTTGCAGAATTGAATTCTTTAAGTAAATAAAGATCATTCTAGTCTTCTAGTATGCAATGGTTACCTCTCAAGTAATTCCTATAAGAACCCATCCATTTTACTGATATCATTCCGAGTAGAAACTTGTCCTTATCCGGGCTGCCTTGTGTGTGATTCCAGCCACACAGTAGACTTTTAACTGCCCTCTGAGATGGGCTGAAATTATAGATTGCAAATAGATGCTAGCTACACCATCCCACGAGGGAACAGCAATAAAAGCTGTCCATTAGGTTAGGTGAGCGGCAAAATGAAAAGGCGGCCAAACCTTCCCCAAATGTGCACATAAGGAAATAGCAGGCAGATGATTGAGCATGGGATGTATTGGCCAGGAGGTAGTGTAGCATAGGTTCACCACGAGGAGTGAAGGGATTGACTAAGCAGAAGAGGGACTGAGGAAGATTGACCAGTATTCACTGAAGCAAAAAAAAAAGATGCTGGAGGAACACAGCAGGTCAGGCAGCATCCGTGCAAGCAAGTGGAAAATTCACGTTGTAGGTCGAGACCATTCATTAGGAATGTGGAGGTCCATTTCCCTCCACAGATGCTGCCTGACCCACTGAGTTCCTTTACTGCTCCAGATTCCAGCACCTGCAGTCTTTTGTGTTTCCAATACTCATTGGAGTTTAGAAGAATCAGAAACAACTCATTGAGACTTGAGAGGGAGTAGCATCCTCAAGAGCAGAATTTAGAACAGGGAGCATGGACCCAGTTTAATGGGCCAGACTCTTGAACAAGAAGAAATTTCTTTGCACAGTGTTGTGAATCTTTGGACCTCCCTGCTTTAGAGGGCTAAGTTCAGTCATGAGCATGATCCATTGAACACGAAGGGAGTGGTATGATCTGTGGATCAGGTAGGAAATGGAATCAACCAGAACCTCATTGAATGACAAAATAGGTTTGAGGGGCCAAATGGCCTTCTCCCTCTTGTATTCATGCTCTTACCCTGATTCAGCGTCTTTGCTCATTCAGCCCATTCTTTGGCCAGTCATTTCATACACCTTACATAAAAGAAGCTCAGGACATTCCTTATTTGAATGGACTCTTTAGATTAAGTACAGTCCCATTCTCCAGCACTAAGATTTCACATCTTCAACAGCAAAAGACTTTAATGAAAAATATATTGATCAAGGAGCAGACTTAGAAAGCGATTCCATTAAATAAGCACTCGCGGGAATGCTCCCAATATTTATTCTTGGGAGAGTTTTCACTTAGGAACTGTAAGGTCATAAATTTGACGTATTTGTTATATTCCAATGACTGCTGTGAAAATAAAATTACATCAAAGAGCTGTGAGAATTGTGGTTCTGATTTCCTACCTCACAGCTCGCGGGGCTCATAAATGTGATGCTTGCAAGTCTTCATCGAACATTCAGCAGAGGGCAGAAAAACTTGTTTAAAATCATTTAGAGCATACAGCGATTCGATTTTGTTCAGGTTATTCCAGATATCTCATGAATTTACCAAATTAAAAAACGCCAATCCAGGTTAAGCTGGCAATTTCAGTTTTTAATGCAGCTTTCATCACCTGTTAGAATCTCAAGCATGATCCCAACTCCCCATTTATTAACTCATTAACTAGGTCCTTGATTAGATCAGTGACTTTTGTTGAATAACGTGTTGGTGAGTCATAGTTCTGCATTACTTAAAAAAAAAATCAGGATACAAACTCCACAGTCAGAAAGCAAATACTTAGCTTATTTATCAGTTTGCTGATTTTGGTATTTCTTGGCTCCTTCCTTGAGATCATATTCAAAGTTGGAAATATGCCAGGTCTAAAATGGAGAGCTTGTTCTGGGAACTTCTCAGTCTTAGATCATGAATGGCACAACAGCCAGTAACTTACAATGCATGAGACTACTAAACCTAGGAGACAATCAGAACTACAGAAGCACAACCTCTCACTGGCATTCTTTGGATGAGGTTCAGGGCTGGTGGGATGGGCTATAGCCATACAATAGTTAAGTTACAGGACTGCTGTCCTGAAAGCTATAGATTTAAAAAGCAAGTTCAAATCCCTCCAATACCAACTGTGGAACTTTCTGCTGAAATCAGCAAATGTAGTTGTATAGAGTATAAGCAGGCTCTTTGACCCATCACATCTATACAAAACGCTTTGCCTCACTATACTAATCCCAATTGCCATATCCTTCTATACCAGGGGTTCCCATCCGTTTTTATGCCATGGACCCCTAGCATTATCAGAGTGGTCTGTGGACCCCAGGTTGGATACCCCTGCTCTATGCTATCCCTGTTTAAGATCTTGTTAAAATCTCCTAAATGTAGTGACAATATCCAATGCCACCATCTCCCCTGGAAATGCATTTCAGTTATCAACTTATCTGTCAAAGATTTTCCCCTCAAATCCACTCTTACATGGAAACAAAGATTCTGACTATTTACCCTATACTTCTTATAATTTAATAAACTTCTATCAGTTCACCCCTCAGCCTCCTTCACCCCAGGAAAACAAACCCGTCTGTCCAATCTCTCCTTATAACTGAAGTCCTCCAATCCAGACAATATCCTGGTTAATCTCCTCTGCACTCTCTGCAGCAAATTCACATCCTTCCTACAGAGTGCAGCAACCAGAATTGCAGTGTTTAATCAGTGTTAAAGCTCCAATTGAACACCTATATTCTCTGCACCAACCTATAAGGGCAAGTATGCCATATGGCTTCTTCACCACCCTACCGAACTGTGTTGTCATTTTCAGGGAGGTATGGACTGGGACCCCCAAGTCTCTCCATTCATTAACATACCTTAGTGCCCAACCATTTACTGTACATGTCCTACCCCTATTTGACTTCCCAAAATCCAACACCTCACATTTGTCAGGATCATATTCCATCCACCAATGTTCTGCTCAACTTTCCATCTCATCTATATCCAGCTGTAGTCTCAGATAACCTTCCTTGTTCACACCACTACCAACTTAAACGGCACCCACAAACATACTAATCATACTTCTATCTCAAATTTTTAAAAAGCCAGGGTCAGTGGCAGTGACCGTGGAAGGAAATGTGGTAATCTATCTCACAGGAGTAGTTCGCAATTAAATGCCTGCTAAAATAGCCCAGTAAGCCACACAATGATGGCATTTGGGGATGGACAATAAATATTTGCCTTTCCAGCAATGTGAGGCATCTTTATATTATAAATCAGCATACAGCAGATTACTGAAAATTAGCATATATTTTTTGGCAATTCTTCTACCAATTCTTCACTCCAACACATTCACCAACAGCAGAAGCTTTAGGAATATTCTTCAAATGAGTGAGCTTTGGAGGAGGACCCTTGGTTTATTGTAGCTGTGTTAACATTTTGAAGAGTTCTCCAATTGGCCCCACTGTTCTTTTCCCAAACCACTACTGATACTTCCCTTGGAGTATCCAACTAGTGCCATGATGGAATATTATTTTTAAACTTGCTTCCCCTTCAGCAGTGACTCCCTGATCTTGGCAATCATGGCACAAGCATTTTTATCCAAATGCTGCCTTTGTCAGTCTGTTTTTGTACTTGAATAACTGTTCAAATCTCTCCACTTTTTCTGCTCTTGGGAGAGCAACTCTGGTTTCTGAAGACATTACTTGAGTGATGCATAGGATTCTGGTCACCACACTTGAGAAAGGCTGTGAAAGAGAGGGTGAGGGAAGGATTGACTGGAGCAGTACCAGGGATGAAGGGCATATGGAATCAGAAAGGATTGGATAAGCTAATATTCCTCTCCTTAAAGCAGGAAAATCTGGATGGAAGCGAGATAAAGGTGTTCAAACAAATGTCAACGGAGATTCCCATCTTTCCATACTTATGACAATGGAGGCCATTCAGCCCACTCGGTCTATGCTGGCTCACAGAGCATCCCCTTTGCCCCACTAATTTTCCCTGTCTCCGATTCTCTTCTTCTTCCAACCTCCTTCACAATATACAGTGGGCAATTGACCTAACAACCAAAGTACCCATGCAGTCGCAAAGACACAAACACGCACAAAATACCTGAGGTCAGAATTGAACCCATGTCACTGGAGCTACCAGCTGCAAAACCACTCTGCTGAGATGGAAGGGAGATTGTCCTAACTGGCAGAAGGGTTGACTACCAGGGATCACAGATTCAAGGGCACTGAAGAACACGTGATGAACACGTTTTAACCCTGTGGCACCTGGCCAGTGCCTAGAATGCATCACATTACAAGGCGACATGGGTTGATTCACTGGGCCAGCACATGACAGAATGAAGTACAGCATCACGAGGATGGGGCGGAGCTGTGTTACAACTAAGTTAGATTCTAATGCGTTTAATGAACAGCTCTCATGGTGTGCTAAAGAATAACATGAAATCTGCAGCATTCTAACCAGGCTGTCAGAGTCCACATGAATCACACCAATCACCTCCTCCCATCCCAAACCCTACTCCTTGAACCTCTGCTGCATCCCTCTAGTCTAGTCCCTTCATCCCATGTACACAAGTCAAAGTCAATTTAGACATGTCAGCATATACTACTGTAAGATTCATTTCCTTGCAGACATTTACAGGAAAACAAAGAAATACAATGGAATTTATAAACAACTATAAAGACAAGCAACCAAAATGCAAAAGACAAATTGTGCAAAGATAAAACAAAATACTGAGGGAGTGAGTTGTTGATTCCTTGGAGTGAGTCTAGGTTGTGAAATCAGTTCAGAGTTGAGGTGAGTGAAGTTGTCCACGCTGGTTCAGGAGCCTGATGGTTGAAGGGTAATAACTGTTCCTGAATCTAGTGATGTGACCTGAAGCTCCTGTACCCCCTGCCTGAAGGTGGTAGCAAGCTAACATCATGGCCTGGATGGCGGGGGTCCTTAATGGTGGATGCTACATTCTTGTGGCAGCACTCCTTGTAGATGTGCTCGATGGTGTAGAGGGATTTGCTTGCGATGGACTGGGCTGTATCCACCACTTTTGTAGTACAATTCTGTACATGAGTGTCCTGTTGCAAATAAGCAAGGCTTAACAGACTTGTGTCCTCTGACACTGGAGAGTCGAGGTGCAGGCCCAGGTGCCTCATAAGCATTTGCAATAACTGGCTTTCGGTCGCTCTGGAACAGCTGAGAGTTAAACCCCTTTGTGAGTCCTGACAATGGCACAGAATGCACACTCCACAACAACCCACTGCAAAGCCTTTGATAGAAATTACTCTTCAAGAACAAGTGCTTCAATTTGTACAACATAATACACTAGATTTTCAAACTGCCGAAGGTAAATGTCTTTTTGGATAATTGTCAATTATTAAATATTTCACTGGGGAAATCCAGTTTATGTCTTTTGTGCTGTTAAAGCAATATGACAGAGAGCTTCATTCCCACCCTTTGATCATAGGTTAACGGCATGTTTGGAAGAACTCTGATCCCGAATATGATTGAATGATCAATGATAGGAAGGCAAACAGGGAGCTCTGTGTGTATTTTTAACTTTGCTAGTGGTGATGTTTCTGCAAAGCCCCACCAAGTCCAAGGCTGGCTATGCTGCAATGGAGGGAGATGCAGAGAGCGACGGCTTGCAATCCACAGCAAGGCTGCCATGGGCCATTTGAGGCCTTGCCTCCTTGACATTATCACCAGGCCTCTGATCTATTGCACCCTAGTTTGTCTTGATGGACTCGATAGACAGACACCACATTCCATTGTAAACTGGGAGCCTTCCGCAACTGAACAGTTAAATGGCAACATTGTGCACTGGTTAGCGTGACCACTGCTGTGCCAGCGACCCAGGTCCAATTGCTGCTGCTGTCTATAAGGAGTTTGTACATTCTGCCTGTGACTGCATGAGCTTTCCTCCCACGTTCCCACAGGTTAGTGGGTTAATTGGTCACGTAGGTGTAATTGGTCAGTATGGGTTCACTGTGCCGGAAAGGCCTGTTACTGGTGGCAATTGTCATCAAAGCCTGATAGGATCGCACATAGCTGTGGCTTTGGATTCCTCTGATAATACTAAGGACTGACTGCAGTGGAGGTTGAATGGTGATGAGTGTGAAACCACCATTGCTCCATTCATGTCCCTGCGCTGCCCGGTCTAAAATTGTCCTCATTTCCTCAGGAGACACATACATCTGCAAGGAATGTTCTCTCCTGGATAGGCTTTCAAGCATAGTGGAGGGGGATTGAAGAAGATCCCACCCTCATTTTTCAGCAATAGTACTGATGGAAGCACAGGCTGGATGGCCGGATCACCCAATGAAGACGTGGTACCCTCTAGAGCAGAGCTTACAGTGATGGACTGCCATCAGCTAGCTCTCTTATGGACTTACTCAATCTGTGGTGTGAATGCATGTGGGAATTCCAATACAGGATAAAAGAGGCAGGTCCTCTTCAAAATCAGTGCCGTGACGATGCATTCCCAACTTTTAACTTGGCTTTATTTCCACAGAAATCCCATCTTCATTATCAAATCCCTCCATGGAGTTGCCCAAACCTTTAATCTAATCCAGGCCTCCTGAGATCGCAGGGCTCCAGCTTTTGACTGTCATGCATCTCTGAAATGGGTAACTGGAGGTACCGCTACTGCTATCAAAGTAACTAAGGCTCTGAGCTCTGCAATTCCCAGTCCAGACTTCCCCTTCTCCGTTTCCTCCTGTAAAACTTACAATTTCACCTGAGCTTTGGATTGCCTGCTGCTGCATGACGTTCGGTAGCTCAGTCTCAAATAGAGTGCCCTGGGTGGCTTACAACATTGCAGGCACTAGGTGAGTGGAAGCTGCTGCTGTTATTCTACAGACAAGATTCCCATTTGAGATCCTGCAATCCTGCTTGGGAGCTGATCTATCTTTTGCAGCTAAAACAAGATATGAATGGAAGGGCAGTGCTGTCTCCTTACTCTCCTTATTCACCAACTCTCACAAATACATCGCAGCTCCACTGGCATTGAAATGAACGGAGCAATGTGCACAAACAATTTATCACAGGATGCTACAGCATGTAGAAAGACCACATGGTCTCTCGTGCCTAGGCCAGCTCTTTAAAGAGCCCCTTAAACTCACACCACTCATTTGCTCTTTCCCTACCCTATAACCCCATTTCCCTATTTATTGCTCATCTGTCCTCTGTTTTCAGTTGAATTTAATTATGTTCAACTTAATTTACCTTCAGATGTTGGATGGAGGTATTCATTAGCATCAAATTAAATGCCACAGTGATTTATATTCCAACCATGGCAGACTGAGATCAGGAAAAATTACGCTGAATTCACTGATGACATGAAAGTATGTTTCTGTTGCAGTGTTGACGAGGGAGCTCCCAGCAGAGATGTTAATCATTTTCAGGCTTAGGAAGAAGGATACAGGAAGAAAATTAAGTCTGTAATCATGAGCATTGACTTTTGGTACAATGGGACTCTCAAAAGAGAAAATTTAAAAACATCCTTTGGGAAGATGAAATAAGATGTAACTGGGTTATAGAAGACAGGTATTTCAAAGTACTCATTGATTATTTTTATGAAATAGTTATGGATTCAATAAGTAATAGATGTTAAGATACTGCACTGTAAAACTTCCATTTAAGTGTCCAGTGTTTCAAAATCATTTGTTTCATTATAAGAGAGACTCCAGTTCATACTATGTGCACTCAGCAACTTTGCACCACTTCAGACCTTTGTCTTGGCATCCTCCTGAACACTTCAGCTGACATTTTCTTCAGCCTAACACAACAGCTCAAGGGTACATCAGCTAGGAAGGTCTGAGACATGCAAGAGTGAATTGGGAGGTCATTGTTGGGGGAAGAAATAGAGTGATGTGGGTGAACTGGAAATACAGTTCAAGAGTTTGAGGTCAGTATGGAGGACCCAAGCGGTGCAAAGGACACACAACCCTGGCGAACATTGATGGGATTGCGCTGAGAGCTGGCATACATTTGATGGGCCAGATGTCCTACTCCTTTGATAATGTGTGTGCTTGAAAGCCTCTAAACTGGCATACGAGTATAACTTAGATTATATCATGACCTTATAGAGAAGGGGCAATCAATAACTGTGTCTCTATCAGGAACAAAGGGAGCAAGAAACTTTGTTAGAATAAGAATGAAAGTTCAAAAGGTGGTCATCTCCAGTGACAAATGACATGGCAGTTAATTTGTAAACCACCAGTCCATATATTGAGATGAAAGCTTAAAATTCCATGCGCTGTAAGCTCGTCTTCACTTGATAGTACAGAGACCAGAAGTTAGAAAATAGCCTATTCTACACAATAACAACCTCTATTAGAGTAATAGAGTCACAGAAAAGTACAGCACAGAAACAGGCCCTTCAGCCCATCTAGCCTGTGCCAAACTATTTAGACTGCCTAGTCCCATTGACATGCACCCGGATACATAGCCCTCCATACTCCTGCCATCTAGGTACCTATCAAATCTTCTCTTAAACGTTCAAATCAAGCTTGCATGCACCACCTGCACTGGCAGATCATTCCACACTCTCCTGAAGCTCTGAATGAAGAAGTTTCCCCTCATGTTCCCTTTAAACTTTTTACATTTCACCCCTAACCCACGACCTCCAGTTGTAATCCCACCCAACTTTAGTGGAAAAAAGTCTGCTTGCTACCCTTTCTATACCCTCATAATTTTGTATACTTCTATCAAATCTTCCCTCAATCTTCTATATCCCAAGAAATAAAGTCCTAACCTATTTGATCTTCCCTTGTAACTCAGGTCCTCCAGTCCCAGCAACATCCTTGTAAATTTTCTCTGTACTCTTTCAACCGTATTTACATCTTTCCTGTAGGTAGGTGACCAAAACTGCACACAATACTCCAAATTAGGCCTCAGCAATGTCTTGCACAACTGCAATATAACATTCCATCTCGTGTCATACCTCTCTAATTCCTCAGTTCCACCCATACCACCTCACGAGACGAGTTCTCCAATCTGTCCTGACCGAGCAGTGCCATGATCTTTGCCATGACTAGCAACACCAACCCTCCCGTTTTGTCGTGTCAAGATCAACAGAACCCCGGAATATTGAGCTGCCAGTCCTGCCCCTCCTGCAACCAAGTTTCACTAATGGCTACAATATCATAATTCTATGAGCTCATCCACATTTTGGCACTCTCGCTCCCTTCCCCCTGTAACTCTCGCTTAAACCTCCCTCACCCCCGCCCTATGCAGCACTAGCAAACCTTCCCACTAGGATATTAGTCCCCTTCCAGTTCAGGAGCAAACCATCTCTTCTGTACAGGTCCCACCTTCCCTGGAAGAGAGCCCAATGACCAAAAATCTGAAGCCCTCCCTCCTACACCAACTCCTTAGCCACAGGTAAAGCTGTATGACCTTCCTGTCCCTGGCCTCACTAGCACGTGGCATGGGTAGCAATCCTGAGATTACAACCCTGGATGTCCTGCCCTTTAAACTCATCATTGAACTCCCTGACTTACTTTGTAAAACCTCGTCACTCGTCCGAACCATGTCATTGGTACCTACACAGACCACGACTTCTGGCTGCTCACCTTCCCACTTAAGAATTCTGAAGACTCAATCTGAGATGTCCCAGCCCCTGGCACCTGGGAGGCAACATACCATCCGGGAATCTCATTCTCATCCACAGAACCTCCTTTCTGTTCCCCAAACGAATCCCTATCACTACTGCATCTCCCTACTTCCCTTCTGAGACACAGAGACAGACTCAGTGCCAGAGTCTCTCAGTGACTTTCCTCTGCTGCGTCATTCATAAATATTATCCAAATTGATATACCTGTTGCTGAGGGGGATGGGGGTACTCTGCACTGGCTCCTTAACCACTTTCCCTTTCCTGACTGCCATCCAGTCTCCTGTGTCCTGCAGTTTGGCTGTAACTACTTCATGTCCTGAGCACCTGTGATGTAGCAAAAACATTTCAGTGTTTCACTATTAAACATAATTTGCCACTGAAGATGGTAGGGCAGTTGGGCAAGAACTTAGAGAGCATCTCAAAAAAACATTGGCAGGTGTCTGTATTATTTAACTGATTTGACGGGGGGGGGGGGGTGGTATTTTCAAGAAGACTTGGCTATATGGCTGCCAGAGGTGTATCAGTTAAATTTAGGAATGATAAAGGGGCCAGAAGTGAAGGAGGATTGTGATCTTGGAGGGCTTATAGAGTTGGAGGAGATTACAAAGATAAGAATGAGCAAGGCAAAGTAAGGACTTAATTCCTCTTGTTTTATCTTTTAATTTAATATGTTTCATAACTGGGAACCAATGTGGATTAAAAAGGTACTGTGACACACATTATATCACAGGCAGAACTTTGAATGACCTCAGGTTCACAAATGATGAGACAAGGGAGTCCAGCCAGGAGATCATTGGAATAGTCAGGTCTAAGAGGAGCAGAGGGTTCCAGTAGCAAATGAGCTACGGCAGGGATTGAGTCGGGCACATAATGTGGTCTCATTGCCATAGATATGTGGTCCAAAGCTCATCTCAGTCACCAAAACTGCACATAGTCATGTTCAAGATCAGATGGTGGACAGGAAGGGAGCAAAGAGTCATTAACAAGGGATCAACTGAGGAGGTGCTGCAGACCGAGGATTGAATTGACTTTATTACTTACATCCTTCACATATATGAGGATTAGAAATCTTTACATTATGTCTCTGTCTAAATGTGCAATTTATAGTAATTTATAATAAATAGTATGTACAACAGAACAGTCAATATAACATTGAAATACAATTGTATCAGCATGAATTAATCAGTCTGAGGGCCTGGTGGAAGAAGCTGTAGTGGGACCTGCTGGTCCTGGTATTTATGCTGCGGTACCGTTTCCCAGATGGCAGCAGCTGGAACAGCTTGTGGTTGGGGTGACTCAGGTCCCCAATGATCCTTCGGGTCCTTTTTACACACCTATCTCTGTAAATGTCCTGAATAGTGGGATGATCACATCTACAGATGTGCTGGGCTGTCCGCACCATTCTCTGCAGAGTCCTGTGTTTGAGGGAGGTACAGTTCCCATACCAGGGAGTGATGCAGCCAGTCAGGATGCTCTCAATTGTGCCCCTGTAGAAAGTTCTTAGGATTTAGGGACCCGTACCAAACGTCTTCAACCGTCTGAGATGAAAGAGGTGCTGTTGTGCCTTTTTCACCATACAGCTGGTGTGTACAGACCACGTGAGATCCTCAGTGATGTGTATGCTGAGGAACTTAAAGTTGTTCACCCTCTCGGAAGAATGATCAGACAATGAAACTCGTGCACTATACATTTGGTTATACTCTGACCCTTCAGTCAGTTTGTGCACACTCAAACTCAAGCACTCAGGCAGGTAATACAAGGTGGGTTAGCACCTTTTATACCACAGAAACAGACCATCACCCCACCTAGTATGTGTCAGTGTTAACCCCCGACTTCAACACCAGAGTCAAATCAAGAGCAAGCGGCCAAGGTTCCCCTAATCATGAGGTAAACAAAGCAACCATATTAAAGCAGAGTGTTTGTAATCTTCCATCTCACATCAGTCCAGGGATACTGACACTAACATGCAGCCAATAAATCGACTTGCGAAGGTAAGCACACACCAGACTGAATTCAGAGATTCACAGCAGAGCTCTGCAAAAGCAACATTCCATCCGCATGGAATTAAACAACGCTTGACTGGTTATAGGGAAATCTACTAAATTTACCAGGGCCCTTGAAGTAATTTCTATTCATGTAGAAATGGCCTCATCTTGTGCCACGATGAGGCCACCCTCAGGGTGAAGGAGCAATACTTCATCTTCCATCCAGTAAGCTTCCAAAACTATGGCATGAATATCGATTTCTCCTTCCAATTAAAAAAATTCCCCTCCCCCTCTCCTTTTCTGTTCCACACTCTGGCCTCTTACCTCTTCTCACCTGCCTATCACCTCCCCCAGAGCCCTTCTTCCTTCCTTTTCTTCTATATTCCACTTCCCTCTCCTATCAGATTCCTTCCTTTCCCACTCACCTGGTGCCTATCCTCCTTACCCTCCCACCACCTTTTTATTCTGCCACCTTCCCTTCTTTTCCAGTCCTGAAGAAGGGTCTCAACCCAAAACGTTGACTGCTTGTTCATTTCCATAGATGCTATCTAACCTGCTGAGTTCCTCCAGCACTTTGTGTGCATGTGTGTTGCTTTAGATTTCCATTATTTGCAGAACTTCTTGTGTTTTTATTTATGTAATGCCACTTGTAAAGTAAAATGGCACACGGTGCTTGACAGGCAGGTTACTAAACAAAAATTTCTCTCTGGTGATTTTAGTTGAAGTGAAAGTTTGGTTCATGGGATGGATTTAATGAATGCATTGGAGATGGAAAGAGGTAGACATATAGAGGGTTAGGGCAGTACTTCCAGAGTTTTCACCCGAAAGACAAACCTTCCAATGATGCAATTAAATTCTGAGAAGAGCAAAGATCTCGAAAGAAAAAGTTAAAAGGGCTGGGGGGGAGGGGGGGGGAAGAGAGTCACAAAGGAATCTTACAACTCTTAACTTTTAAGCGAGTGTGAAGTGATGCATTTTAGGAAAATAAGTGAGGACAGAACATACATACACATTGAATGTCAGGCCCCTGGAGAGGGTTATAGAGCAGAGAGACCAAGGGCTACAAGTACATTTAATGGAAGTTCTTTTAAATGAACCTGGGGCCTACAAACCCCGTGGTTAATGGTAGGAGCCCATGGCATAAAAAAGGTTGGGAACCCGTTTTAGATGGATGAACACCTTATTTACCTTTGCAAAGGCAAGAACTGATAAGGGATAGTCAGCATGGCTCTGTGTGTAGGAAATCAAACATTTCACGATTTTTATTGAGATTATTTGAAGAGGTGACAAAGAGGATTAATAAAGGCAGGAGGGCAGATATTGTCTATGTGGATATTAGCAAAACCCACGACAAGCTCCTGCATAGTAGGCTGGTCTGGAAGGTCAGAGCAGATGGGTCAAGGGTGAGTTACCTAATTGGATACAAACTTGGCTTGGCAGTAGATGTCAGAGGGTGGTTCTTCAAATAAGGTAGGTGACCAGAGGTGTGTGTAGGAATTGTTGCTGGGTTCACTGTTATTATCATATATTAATGGTCTAGATGAGAATATAGATGGCAGGATTGCAGATGACACCAAAACTGGTGGTGCTGTGGACTGTTAAGAATGTTGTTTAAAGTTACAACCAGACATAGGTCAACTGAGAAAGTGGGAGAACAACACATGGCATTTAACTCAGACAAGTGTAAACAGGACAGGGGCTTGCCTTTATTGCCTGAGGCACTGAGTACAAGAGTTGGGCATTAAAGGTGTCCAAAACAGTGTGACTGCACTTGTGAGGTCTGATCACCAAACTACAGGAAAGATGTCTGAGCAGAAAAGATTCACAAGGACATTGCCTGGATTAGAGGACTTATATAGAGCAAGTGGCAAGCACTGTGAGGGTCATGTTTTTTGACTTCTCCAGTGCATTCAACACCATCCGCCCTGCTCTGCTGGGCGAGATGCTGACAGTGATGCAGGTGGATGCTTCCCTGGTGTCATGGATTATTGATTACCTGACTGGCAGACCACAGAACATGAGCTTGCAACACTGTGAGTCAGACAGTGGTCAGCAGCACTGGGGCTCCACAGGGGACTGTCCTGTCTCCCTTTCTCTTCACCATCTACACCTCAGACTTCAACTACTGCACAGAGTCTTGCCATTTTCAGAAGTTTTCTGATGACTCTACCATAGTTGGATGCATCAGCAAGGGAGATGAGGCGGAGTACAGGGTTACGGTGGGAAACTTTGTCACATGGTGTGAGCAGAATCATCTGCAGCTTAATGTGAAAAAGACTAAGGAGCTGGTGGTGGACCCGAGGAGGGCTAAGGCACTGGTGACCCGTTTCCATCCAAGGGGTTAGTGTGGACATAGTGGAGGATTACAAATACCTGGGGATATGAATGGACAACTGGACTGGTCAAAGAACACCGAGGCTGTCTACAAGAAGGGTCAGCACCATCTCTATTTCCTGAGGAGATTGAGGTCCTTTAACATTTGCTGGACGATGCTGAGGATGTTCTACGAGGCTGTGGTGGCCAGTGCTATCATGTTTGCTGTTGTGTGCTGGGGCAGCAGGCTGAGGGTAGCAGACACCAACAGAATCAACAAACTCATTCGTAAGGCCAGTGATGTTGTGGGGGTGGAACTGGACTCTCTGACGGTGGTGTCTGAAAAGAGGATGCTGTCCAAGTTGCATGCCATCTTGGCCAATGACTCCCATCAACTCCATAATGTACTGGGTTAGGCACAGGAGTACATTCAGCCAGAGACTCATTCCACCGAGATGCAACACTGAGCGTCATAGGAAGTCATTCCTACCTGTGGCCATCAAACTTTACAACTCCTCTCTCGGAGTGTCAGGCACCCTGAGCCAATAGGCTGGTCCTGGACTTATTTCCACTTGGCATGATTAACATGTTATTATTTATTTATGGTTTTATATTGCTATATTTCTACACTATTCTTTGTTGGTGCGGCTGTAACGAAACCAAATTTCCCTCGGGATCAATAAAGTATGTCTGTCAAAAATCTGGGACTGCATTCCCTAGAGCAAAGGAGGTCAAGAGGTGACATGATAGAGGTACATAAAATTATGAGAGGCATAAATTGGACAGATTTCCGAATTCTGTATCCCATGGTAGGGGTGTCTAAAATGCCTGTAGGGTGAAGATGAGAGGGAAGAGCTTTAATAAACCCGATTCTGATTCCTTATCACCCGCATGTGTCATGAAATTTGTTAACTTAGCAGTTCAACATAATACAAAATCTAGCAGAGAGAAAAAAAAGTAAATCAATTACAGTATACATATATTGAATAGATTTAAAATTGTGCAAAACAGAAATAATATATATTAAAAAAGTGAGGTAGTGTTCAAGGGTTCAATGTCCATTTAGGAATCTGATGGCAGAGGGGAAGAAGTTGTTCCTGAATCTGAATGGTAAATATTTCACACAAAGAGCATTTTGAATGAGGTGGTGGAGGCAAGAATAAGAAGAATATTGAAGTAGTATCTGGACAGGCACTTGAATGAGCAGGGCAAGGAAGGAAAAGGAATTAATGTAGGCAAGTAGGATGAGGCGGTTGCCATAGATGTAATGGGCCGAAGGGTCTGTCCTAATACTATGCAACTCTATGACATGCAATGGTATGTAGAGACAAAAGTCACACGAATGTGCTAATTGCATATAAAGACACCATGGAGAAATTTCAGGGCAAAGCTGATTGACATTGCTATTAAATTTACCATTGATATGGGCCGTACCTTAGTTCAGAAGAGTAGGCACAAATGATCTTCCTACCTCCTGCAGCAGACATTCAAATGGCCTCCATGAGTTATAGTTTTCAGTTATGGAAGCTTCTTTAAACCAAAACTGCAAACACCCCCATGCACACAAACACACATGAATGCTTGTGTACATACACAAACAAACCTGAGGCGCATACACACATGCACAGACATACAGTACACACCCAGGTGCAGATACAAACATAGGAGTCCATACCTAAGCACACATACACCAACGTGCATACACACAAGTACAAGAACATTCAAACACAGACACACAATGGTAGAGAATTTTTTTTCTGCAGTGTTATATGGATTGGTGAAGCGCATTTTATTCATTACAAGCTATCCCTCCAAGACTTTTCTTCCACTTTGAAGTATTTGAGCCCGTCATTTGGACACAAGATCAAGTAAAATGAAAATCAATCTGGCATGCCAAAAAGCTTTGCTGTTTATGTCTTTAAGCCTTGACATTCTGACTGGATTCCTGGCATGAAATGGACTCCCAGTTACATAATTGCGCTTAAATCAATAGCCTGTTACTGGTACACAGTATTCAGTTGCTTGCATTTAGTGACTCAGTAAATACTTGCATAACAAATTAGTCAAGTTGAGATAGGTTTGATTGCCCCGCACATCATTAAAAACGTCCATTACACCAAGTCAAGCAATTTCATTCTGACTAACACAAGCTTTCACTGGGGAATCAGTTTGAAAAGGTCAGCCGTAATCAAAAACATCCCCATGATCCCCGCCGATCTTATTTGTATGAGGTAGATATCATTAATCTCTTTTGAAGATTTGCTGGCTGGATTTTGTGTTCATTAAGGGCGTCAGTGGTCAGATTAATACCTCTTTCCCCCATGGGCATTAGCACCATGTTGAAGGATCCTCATCTTGTCAGACTTCCCACTGCTTCACACAAACACAGGAGAAGTTCACATCTACATGTTCCATTTGCTCAGACAGACTCTAAACATTCCGAGGTACCAGCAGTTGTCCAAAACAGACCTGGATTCTACTGTGCATGAAATAACTAGCATATTTGCCTCATATAGTAGTCACACCAGAGGCATTTTGTTTTATATGAAGTATCTCGGGCTGCTCAGGAGAGAGAAGAACTTGCAAGCCAAATTATTTCATTAACTGTGTTCTGGTGTAAACCAGTCCTCCCTCTTGCTCACCTTAGCATAAAAAGCTTCAAATTTTATTGTGCCATCTTTTCTTGTGTAATTGCGCAATGAATGACATTTATTATTTCACTTGTCTGGGAATTGTTTTTGTGCTTGTAATTTGTCAATCTGATTTGCTCATGAGACAAAGGCTGCTTCACACCAACAGGCATCAAGTATCTCAATGCTGACTGGAATCTGACTGACAGACAAGTGCAAGGTTCCCCTGATGAGCAGTTTATTTGTATGATGTTGGTGGGGAAGAAGGGTCGATCAAGGGGAAATCTAAATTTTCCTTTTCCGTACATAGAATATACAAAAACTTATGGCACCCCCCCCCCCCCCCAATTAGGCAACAAAATAGCAGAGTGATAAAATCTCCCTGTTAGTCTTAGGCAATACTTGACCAGAAGTGTTTTATTTTAGCAATTAAGCTTCCAGATAGAATTTAAAAAGCTGTAGCCACACTTACTGTTTGAAAGTGACCTAAATTAAGAATATGGCGATTTATTATCAAGCACTGAAGATATAAAGTCTTTGCCGGCCCTCACATAACTTTGATGTTCCTTTTCAAAATGGCAGCTGAGCAACCTTCTCCAATCAGGGAAGGAAAATCAAATCAGCCAATCATGACAGACATGTAATAATGCTTCTTTCAATCCTCTCCTCTTGTCAAAAAAAAACCACTTAATCATTTCAAATGAGTATTATTCCCGTGGAGAAGAATTGCAGAATTATTGCTGTTATAAAGGAGGGCTTGGAAATTGCTAGATGGCATTTGCTCCAATTCTTTCTTTAAGTGCATCATTGACAAGAGAGAAATGGTTCAGCTGCTGCATGGTAAATCATTCTACTCGTGTTTAAAATCAACGCTCATCAAGCAGTGACAGATTAGGAAGTGAATGGGATGCTCCTTTAATTAGAAATGAAAACTGGGTAAAGGAGGTGGTTCTGAATACAAGCTGGTTGGTCCCATAATTAACTAAGTATTGCATGATTTACATTAGGCATTATTTATTTGTATTATGATTGCAGAGAAGCCAAGTTATTCATCAGGAGAGGAGTTCAAATCCCACTAAGGCCACTGAGAAATTTAAATTCAAGCAGTGAAATAATTTCAGATAAAAAATACTAGTCTCAACAATGGTCACCATGACGTTACCCAGCCACCAGTGTAAACCTATCTGCTGCATTTCTCCAGTCTGACCTACATGACTCCATATTTAGCAATGTGGTTGACTGATAACTGGTGCTTCAGCTCAGGGACAGCTGGAAGGATGCCAGAGAAGCATGTATCCTAACTGGTTGTATCACGGCTGGGTATGGAAACACTGCCTAGGAACGGAAAGGGTTACAGAAAGTGGTGGATACACCTCAGTTCATCGCAGGCAAAGTTCTCTCCACGATGGGCTACATTTACATGGAGCACTGCCACAAGAAAGCACAAAACCCCCTCCATCCAAACCATGCCCTCTTTTTCCTACTACCTGCAGACAGGAGGTACAGGAGCCTTGGGTCCCACACCACCAGGTTCAGGAACAGTTATTATCCTACAACCACATACCTGAACCAGCAAAGATAACTTCACTGACTATTACTCTGAACTGATTCTACAACCTACAAACTCAATTTTAAGGACTCCAAACTCTTGTTCACAGTATTAATTTTATTTGCACAGTTTGTCTTCTTGTGCACACTGGTTGGTTGATTGCCCATCTGTGTGCTGATGTATAGATTTTCATAAAATTCTTATTTTTCCCTGTAAATGCCTACAAAAAATTTCAAAATAGTATATGGTAACATATACATACTTTGATAATAAACTTACTTTGACACACGCCCAGCTCCTCCAACCCCAGCAAAGTAAGTGCTGTGTTTGCATCAGATGTTAAATCAAAGGCCCCCTGTTGGAAGAATCTTAATGATGCACTGCCTCAAAAAAAAATATCCAGGCTATGCCATCTTCTTGCAGCTCCCACCAGGGAAGAAATACAAAAGCCTAGAGGTCCACACTAGGTTCAGGAACAGCTGCCTCAACCATTCTGTTCTTGAACCAACCCAAATCACTACAGTTCAGCTGACCACTTTGAAGGGTGGTCAAAGTGATGGGTTTTTATTGTTCTAGCTGTGTTATATTTTGTAAAACTTGTGTATAATTTATGCTTCATTTCTGCTTTTCCTTGTGAATGTTACTTATATGATGCCATGTGCCAGTGATTCTGGTGCAAGGAAGGTTTTCCTTGCACCTGTGCATACATATTCCACACATGGTAATAAACTCAACTTTGACTTTGAAGTACTTCGAAACATCCTGACATTTTGAAAGGCGCTATAGAATTGCAAGTCTTCCTTTGAGAAAAGTGAGGCATGTTTGCTTTCATTTCTATTTAATTTCAATTTAAGTCAGCAAGGAAACAAAGGCATCTTGCAAAGTAGAGTGCTGTAATGACAATACCCCTGTTGGGAAACATGATTGAAATCCAATAACCACAAAGATATTATTCATATTGACTTCTACTTAGCCACAGATTTTTTAATATTTAAGGCCATGTTTAGATATTGCTACGAAAAAAGATGTCCGTCTGCTGTTTACCTTTCACCTTCTCTCTGTCAATAACGATTAAAATAGTTTTGTCAAGCTTTGCAGCAGGTGACAAGACAAATTCTTTCATTCCCAGCCTGATCAAGGAGGCTATTACACCACATGACACTCGTTTGAAAGACACCCGTTAGGGATTGTCAATACTGATGCTTCCTGCAACAGATAATGATAATATTTTACTTTAGATTCATTGCAGAATTGGCTGTTTGACAGGGTCACAGTCTCTCACAACTCAGCAGCTCACTGAACAAGAACAGAACTATATTTCTCAGCAATACTGAACTGAAATCATTTTGGTAGCTTGGGTAAAGGCTTGTCTTTCTCATAATGATTATAGTTTTGTAAGGATTGAATAAGCCATGGGCAAGGCAGAAAGGGAGGGGGAGGGGATTTCAGAGGGACACAGCGACTGCCAGCTAACTAAAAGAGTCATTAATGTCACTGGAACCCAATGAGCCAAGGTGAATCCCAAGCACGGTTAAAGACCAATTTTTCTGTATTGAATGTTAAGTACAGTTCCTTGGAAATACTTTTGAAATGCTGCTATTTCTGTTTCTGAATTTTTAAGTTGTTCATGCTTTACAATTTACCCTGTTTTTTGGGGACTCTACTGTTTTAAAAGGAGCATGTGATTCACAGATAAAAATTTTCAGACAATTTAATCAAAATTCCTGCTTGTAATACTCATTTATGTGAATGAAGGGTTGGAGGCTGAATACTTTAAGGCACTGTGTAGCTGCTTCTGTGAAGCTTGTGCACTTCCTGACTGAACTATACTACAACCATTATTTTGGAATGAGTTGAATTCTGCAATTAATTCGCAAAAAAACTTGTTAATGTACACCAGCCAAGGGTCCAGTGGCCAAGGCCCATAACATTTAAAGGACAGAAGAACAAAACATGCGATGAAAGATTTTGCCTTTGTCTTCGTTTCTCTTTGTTTACTTTACACAAAGATCTGGTTTCTGCAGTCCTTTTGTTCCTGACTGTATGGTATAGAATATCACAGTACAGGCCCTTCGGCCCACAATGTTTTGCTGACCTTCTAAGCTAATCCAAGATCAATCCAACCCTTCCCTCCTACATAGCCCTCCATTTTTCTATCAATATACTTAGCTAAGAGTTGAAATGGCCCCAATGTATTTGCCTCTAGGGCCACCCCTGGCAGGGCATTCCCATTCAGTCACCACCCTTTTGCTTAAACCTACCTCTGACATGTCCCCATACGTTCCTCCAATCACCTTAAAATTATGCTGCCCTGATTTGCCACTTCCACCCTGGGGAAAATGTGTTTGGCTAACCACTCAATCTACAACTTCTATTCTATGCTGTTGTTGTTTCAATAGGCACATTTAATGTCACAGAAATGTATACAATATACATCCTGAAATTCTTATTCTTGGCAACCATCCACGAGAACAGGGGAGTGCCCCAAAGAATGAATGGCAGTTAAACATTAGAACCCTAAAGCCCCCCCCAGTTCCCCCTCCCACGCACAAGCAGCAGCAAAGCGACAACCCCCCCCACCAGCAAAAAAGCTGCTGCGCCCCCCCCCCCACTGAGCACTCAAGCATGCAGCAAAGCATCAATATAGACACAGACTTGCAGTAATCCAGACTACTCATTTACCCAGTAATTTGACATATCACAGGCTCTCTCTCTCTAATACCTATGTGCTTGTAATGTTGCTGCAAGTTTTCCCACTGTGTTGCACCTCACTGTAATTGTGCACATGACAATAAACTCGACTTGCCAAACGCTGCTTGATGAGAGATTCTAGAGGAAGGGAAAAGGGATGCAAGTTGCTCAGTCACCTCTCACAAGCACTGCAAACACAAAATACACAAACAACACACACAAAATGCTGGTGGAACACAGCAGGCCAGACAACATCTATAGGGAGAAGCGCTGTTGACGTTTCGGGCCGAGACCCTTCGCCAATACACCACACTTTTCACGTGGAAATACTGCATAAAGCTGGAAAGAGATTACCACAGGAAAGTAATCAAGGGTTAGACATGACCAGTGCAAAGTATGAAAAATAGATAAGGTTGTACAAAGAGTTAGAGAGTAGAGCCTTGTTAATTCAGGAAACACCTCCTAGATCAGGTGATGCATTTTGCAAAGTGAAAACAGCTCAGGATTGACACTATGAATGGAAGGATACAAGGGATAGTTGGATGAAATCAGTCAGAAGTAGATCTATCCCGGGCCCAACACATTGATATAACCACAAAGAAACCACGCCAGCCTGCCTACTTCATTAGGAGTTTTATGATGCATAAATGTACAGTTAATGCACAAGATCACAAGAGGCTTGTGGTGAATTATGTGCCTGTCTGGACACACCCCCTGCTGAATGCTCCTGTGGCTCCTCCCACAGGCCCCTGTATAAAGGCGATCTGAGGCCTGACGCTCAGCCTCAGTCTCCAGGACATAGTATGATGGACACTCACTCCTGGTTCCTTCTTCCAGTCAATAAAAGCCGATATCTCGCCTTACGTCTCAGTGTGAGTTATTGATGGTGCATCAAGGCTGCACAGGGGCACAGTTGCAGTCGAATCAGCGCAGTTGGCCTCACGCAATCGGAGAGCGAGAGATTTCAATAAAGAAGCTTTTGCGGAATTTCAGTAGCACAGGCAGCCTCACGCATCAGCGAAGGCAAATAAAAATAAGGCAGGGAACAGCGGAGTGGCCATGGTGTGAGTACGCCAGTGCTAGAGTGGGGAGGCTTTGGCTCATCGGGTTACGGTGAGAAAAGTGTCTGCCAAATTTCTTCATCCTTTGTTAGTTAAAGTGAGAATGGCTGTGTGTGAGATATGGGAATTCTGGGAGACCTCCAGCCTCGCGGCCAACAACATCTGCATTAGGTGTACCAAGCTGCAGCTCCTCAGAGAATGCGTTAAGGAACTAGTGCTGGAGCTTGACGACCTTCGGCTCATTCGTAAGCGTAAAAAGATGATAGATAAGAGTGACGGGGGGTGGGGGGGGGTAAGAGTCACACCCAAGTTGCAGGAGGCAGGTAAATGGTGACTGTCCAAAGGGGGAAGGGAAATGGCAGCCAGTACAGATTACCCGAGGCTGTTCCCCTCAACAATAAATATACCATGGTGGGGGGGGGGGGGGGAGAGAGCCGCGCTGATCAGGTCTCTGGCACGGAGTCTGGTGCTGTGGCTCAGAAGGGAAGTGGGGAGAAGAGGGCTGCAGTAGTGATTGGGTATTCCATAGTGAGAGGAGCAGACATGAGATTCTGTGGACGTGCTAGAGACACCCGGATGGGGTACATTACCTCCCAGGTGCCAGGGTCAGTGAGTCCACAATATTCTAAAGGGGGAAAAAGTTGAGCAGCCAGAAAGTTTGGTACATATTGGCACCAGTGACATAGGTAGGAAAGGTGAGGATGTCCTGAAGAGAGATTTTAGGGAGCTAGGTAGAAAGCTGAGAAGCAGGAACTCCAGGGTAGCAATCTCTGGATTGCTGCCTGTGCCACGCATCAGTGAGGGTAAGAATAGGATGAATGACAGATGAATGTGTGGTTGAGAAACTTGTGCAGGGGCGAGGGTTTCAGATTTCTGGATCATTGGGATCTCCTCTGGGAAGGTATGACCCGTACAAAAGGGACACGTTACACCTTAACCGGAGGGGAACCAATATCCCTGCAGGCAGGTTTGCTAGAGCTGTTGGAAAAGGTTTAAACTAATTTGGCAGGGGGATGGGAACTGGAGTGACAAGGCTGTTGGTTTACAAGCAGTGTGTAGTGAGACTGTCCGGAAGGGCAAATGATAGGGCAAAATTGCAGGCAGTGGGGTGAGTTGCAGAGTAAAAGGGGAACAAGGAATAAATAAGGGCGTTGGACACAGGATGGAAGGTTTTATATTTGAATGCATACAATATCCAAAATAAAGCAGATGATCCTGTAGTAAAGGTAGAGATTGGAGGTATGGCATTGTGGGCATCACTGAGTTGTGGCTGAAAAATTATAGCTGTAAGCTTAATATCCAAGGATACATACTGTACTGAAAGGACTGGCAGGTAGGCAGGTGGGGTGGGGTAACTCTGTTAGTAAAAATTGAAATCAAATCCATAGAAAGAGCTGACATAGGATCCGAAGATGCAGCATCCTTGTGGGTAGAGTGAAGAAACTGCAAGGGTAAAAAGACACTGATGGGAGTTGTATACAGGCCTCCAAATAGGAGCCAAAATGTGGGGTAAAAATTACAATGGGAGCAAGAAAAGGCTGGTCAAAAGGGCTATGTTACGATAGTTATGGAGGGTTTCAATATGCAGATAGATTGCGAAAATTGAGTTGCTGCTGGATCCCAAGAGAGAATTTATAGTTTGCCTATAAGATGGTTTTTTTAGAGCTGCTTGTGGTTGGGCCCACTCAATGATAAGCTATCCTGCATTGGGCATTGTGTAATAAACTGGATTTGATTAGGAAGCTTAAGGTAAAGGAACCCTTAGGGCCCATTGATCATAATACGATGGAATTCATCTTGCAGCTTGAGAGGGAGAAGCTAAAGTCAGCTGTATCTGTATTCCAGTGGAGTAAAGGGAATTACAGAGGCACGAGAGGGGAACTGGCCAAAGTTGATTGGAAAGGGACACCAGCAGGGATGATGGCAGAGCAGCAACGGCTGGAGTTTCTGGAAGCAATCTGGAAGGTGCAAGATAGAGACATTCCAAATAAGTGTCCAAAAGCAGGAAGACACAACCGTGGCTAACAAGGGAAGTCAATGCCAACATAAAATCAAAAGAGAAGGCATATAATAGAGCAAAAATTAGTGGGGAGTTAGAGGATTGGGAAGCTTTTAAATACTAACAGAAGGAAACTAATAAACCATGAGGAAAAAGATGAAATATGAATGTAAGCTAGCCAATAATATCAGAGGATACCAAAAAGTTGTTGTTTTTTTTATATATTATATGTATATTAAAAAAGTGTAAAAAGATGCAAAAAGTTAATATTGGATCACTAGAGAGGTAGCAATGGGGGAAACAAGGATATGCCAGATGAACTGAATATGTATTTTTACATCTATCTGCCTTCACTGTGGAAGGCACTAGCAGCATGCCAGAAGTTGGAGAGTGTCAGGGGTAGAAGTGAGTGCAGTTGCTATTGCTAGGTAGAAGGTGCTGAGGAAAATGAAAGGTCTGAAGGAGATAAGTCACCTGGACCAGATGGAATACACCCCAGGGTTCTGAAAGAGGGAACTGAACAGGTTGTGGAGGCATTAGTAATGATCTTTTAAGAATCACTAGATTCTGGAGGACTGGAAAATTGAAAAAAAAATCACTCCACTTTTCATGAATGGAGTAAGCAGAAGCAAGGAAATTATAAGCCAGTTAGCCTGACCTCAGTGGTTGGTAAAATGAGAGAGTCAATTGTTAAGGATTTGGTTTTAGAGTACGAGCAGGAACATGATAAAATAGTCAGCATGGTTTCCTGAAGGGAAAATCTTGCCTGACAAATCTATTGTAATTCCTTGAGGAAGTAACAAGCAGGATAGACAAAGGCGAGTCAGTAGATATTGTTTGCTTGAATTTTCAGAAGCCTTTAACAAGGTGCCACACATGAGACTGCTCAGCAAGAAAGCCCCTGGTATTACAGGAAAGATACTTGCATTTATAGAGCATTGGCTGATTAGCAGGAGGCAAAGAGTGGGAATAAATATGATTGTCTAATAGTGACTAGCGGTGTTCTGCAGCGGTTGGTTTACTTTGCAAGTTTTACTTAGTTTACTTAGACCGCTTCCGTTTACTTTGTATGTCAATGATGTAATTGATGGCTTTGAGGCCAATTTTGAAAATGATTCAAAGATAGGTGGAGGGGCAGATAGTGTTGAGGAAGCAGGGAACTGCAGAAGGACTTGGACAGATTAGAAGAGTGGGCAAAGAAGTGACAGAAAATGGAATACAGTATTGAGAAGTGTATGGTCCTGCACTTTGGTAGAAGAAATGAAGGGATGACTATTTTCTAAATGGTGAAAAAAATACAAAAAACTGAGGTACAAAGGGACGAGAGTCCTTGTGCAGGATTCCAAGGTTAATTTGCAAGTTGAGTCTGTGGTGAGGAAGGCAAATGCAATGTTAGCATTCATTTCAAGAGGACTAGAATATAAAAACAAGGATGTGATGATGAGGCTGCATAAAGCACTGGTGAGGCCTCACTTATGGAATTCTGAGCAGTTTTGGGCCCCCTTAAGGATTTGCTAACATTGGAGAGAGTTCAGAAAAGGTTCAAAGATTATTCCAGGAATGGAAGTTTTACTGAATGAGGAGCGACTGATGGTTCTGGGCTTTTACTCACTGGAATTTAGAAGAATGAGGGGAATCTTATTGAATCCTATCAAATTTTGAAGGGTCTGGATAGAGTGGATGGAGAGTAGATATTTCTTATAGTGGGGGAGTCTAGGACTAGAGGGCACAACTTCAGAAAACAGATACATCCATTTAGAATGGAGATGAGGAGGAATTTCTTAAGCCAGAAGATGATGAATCTGTGGATTTCATTGCCACAGGCATCTATGGAGGCCAGGTTGTTGGGTATATTTAAAGCAGAGGTCGATAGGTTCTTGATTGGTCGGGGGGTGAAAGGTTATGGGGAGACAGTGAGAGAAGAGTGCCGAGAGTGAAATGGATCAGTCATGATTAAATGGCAGAACTGATTAATGGGCCAAATGGGCAAATTCTGCTCCCATATCTTCTGGTCTTTGACTCTGCCGTCACCATCGTGGGTACAAACCTCCCCATCATTGAGGACATCAAGGAGCAGCGCGTGAAGAAGACAGCATCCGTCATTAAGGACACATTATCTGCGGCATGCCCTCTTCTCATTACTACCATCAGGGAGGAGGTACAGAAGGCTAAAGACCCACAGTCAATGTTTTAGAAACAGGTTCTTCCCCTTTGCCATCAAAATTCAGAATGGCCCATGAATACAATCTCAGTATAGTGATTTTTATGTCTTGCACTGAACTGCTGCCACAGATCAACAAATTTCAAGACATATATTGAGATAATAGATTTGATTCTGATTCGGAGGCAGGGTGGCGAGACAAAAACACTTGGCACACTGGGCTTCACCAGTCAGGGCACCGAGTATTGGATGTGGGACATTACATTGTACAAGGGAGGCTTCACCGTGTATAGTTTTGCTCATGCTATTATAGGAAAGATGATTAAACAGGAGGAAAGGCCCGAGTTACATGGAGAGATTGATCAGGTTAGGTCTTTGTTCCTTAGGATGTACAAGAATGAGGGTAGACTTCACAGAAATGTTCATAAAATTATGAAGAGCATAGATAAGGTGGAAGGTAACAGTCTTTTCCCCAGGGTTAAATAGTCCAAAGCCAGGGGGCATACAGTTAGGGACAGACAGGAAAGATTTAAAAAGGGAGCTGAGGGGCAACTTTTTCCACACAGATGATGGACAGTATATGGAATGATCTCCCAGAGGAAGTGGTTGAGGGAGTTAAGACAGCATTATTTAAGAAGCACTTAAATGGAAATAGGGAGGGACGGGTCTTAGAAGCATACAGGCAAAACAAACAAAATTGGACTAGCTGGGTGGGCACTGTGGTCAGCATGTATTTGTGGAGCTGAAGGGCCTGTATCCAGGCTGTATTTCTCTATGCTATATGATCAGACCCAGAGACTGGGAGCTACTGGAGTGAATAAATTTGCACTAATAGTTTGGGCTTTGTTTGGCTGGGAGCCATGGATGCTTTAATCAGTCCTCATCTTCAGAAGCATGACCCTTTAAAAATGAAGATAAAGCTTTCCTCTCAAGTTAGTTAATCTTTACAATACTTTACACAATCAGAGTTGAACCTTGAGCATTTCAAGAAGACTAGTATATAAAAGCAAGGAAGCAATAATGCCAAAGCTTTATAAGGCATTGCTCAGACCACATTTGGAGTATTGTGAGCAGTTTTAGGCCCCTTATCTAAGAATCCAGGAGGCTTATGAAAATGATCCTAGTATTGAAACTGGGTCTGTACTCACTGGAATTTAGAAGCACGAAGAGAAAAATCTCACTGAAACCTACCAATTACTAAAAGGCCTAAATAGAGCAGACATGGAGAGGATGTTTCCTTTTGCAGGAGTCTAGGACCAAAGGACACAGCCTCAGAAAATAAGCACATCCCTTTAGAATAGAGATGAGGAAGAATTTCTTTAGCCAGAGGGTGGTGAATCTGTGGAATTCTTTGCCATAGTGGGCTGTAGAGGCCAAGCCATTGGGTATATTTAAAGCAGATGGTGATCAGTTCTTGATTAGTAAGGACGGCAAATGTTTACAGGGAGAAGGCAGGAGAATGGAGTTGAGAGGGATAATAGATCAGTCAATATTGAATGGTGAAGCACAGTTGATGGGCCAAAGGAGCAGAATTAGGCCACAAGTCTTAGGTTCTTAATCTAGGCTAACATGGCAATGCAGGACCAAGGGAACGTGACATTGTCAGAGACGCTGGCTTTCAAACAAGATGTTGACCTGAGATCCGACATTCAATTCTGTTCAAAAACATGGGAGATCTCCCCTCTGTCCCAGCCAAAATGTATCCCTCAAAGTGGAAGTCAAAGTTGAGTTTATTGTCAGATGCACAAGTACAGAAGTGCACAGGTGCAATGAAAAATATCCTTGCAACAGCATCATGGGCACTTATGAGCAGCATTAACAAAAACAAATTAAACACAAATTATACATAATTTTTACAAGGAGGAATGCAATCAGAAGAAAAAGTCTATTTTAGTGCAAAATGATCAAGGTGATCAAGTGTAGTGATTAAGGTTGTGCAGTCTGGTTCAAGAACAAAATGGTTGAAGGGAAGTAGCTGTTCCTTGAACCCAATGGTGTGGAACTTCAGGCTTCTGTACCTCCTGCCTGGTGGTAGATGCAAGGGGACTGCATGGTGGAGATCCTTGAGGCTAGAAGTCTTCTTAACACAGCGCTTTCCGCAGACACTGCCAATGATACATCACTGAAAAACAGATGCACTTGTCAGTTTCACTTGATGTTTGCGGGAGCTTGCTGCATACAAATTGGTAAATGTATTTCCTACACTCGAATAGTGACAACCCTTGGTCATAAAGCACCTTGGATTGTTGTGAAAGGAACGAAAGAATTACAAGTCTTCCTTTATGGATGCTCTGGCTTCCCCATACTCAGAAGTAAGGAAGTGATATTCAGGACCTTAGAGAAAATCTGGACTGTGAAATCTAAGGAAGTCTTTGCTTTGAAAGTGATGGATGACACACAAGATTGAATGATTGAGAAAATAGTGATCAGTACTTCAAGAAAATAGGAACAGAAGGCCATTCAGCCCTTTAAGCCGATTCAATATGATCATGGCCAATCATCCAGATTCAATCCCATTTCAGTTCTCCACAAATCCTTCAGACCCTCTAGCCCTTAGAACAATTCTTCAGAGGAAGAATAAATCAGCCATGATCAAATGGAAGAGCAGACTTGATGGGCTAAATGGCTTAATTCTGCTCTTTTGTCTTATTGTCATAGTCAAGGCAGACTATGACAATACAGGCATGTCAAGGTTTATGGGTAGTAGACAAGGAAGAATGGAGGACAAGATTGGATCAACCATGACATAACTGAGTGGAACACTAGGCTTGAGAGGCCGAATAGTTGAATTCACTTCCAGAAGACCATAAATATGATATGGGAACAGAATTAGGTAATTTTGGCCCATTGCATCTGCTCCACCATTTGTTTATAGCTGATATATTATCCCCCTCAACATTGTTCTTCTGCCTTCTCCCCATAACCTTTAACGCCCTCACTAATCAACAACCTATCAACCTTCACTTTAAATGTATCCAATGATTTCTCCTTCACAACTGTCCAGTGAACTCCAGATTCACCATCCTCTGGCTAAAGAAATTCCTCAACATCTGTTCTAAAGGGATGTCCAACTATTCAGAGGCTGGGCCCTCTGGTCCTGGTCTTCCCCCACTATAGGAACCATCCTCTCCATATCCACTCTATCTTGGCCTTTCAATATTTGATAGGTTTCAATGATATCCCCCCCCTCATTCTTCTGAACTCCAGCAAATACAGGCTCAGAGGCATCAAACACTACTCACATTAACCCTTTCAGTCCAGGGATCATTCTCATGAACCTTCTCTGCACCCACTCCAATGCCAGCACATCCTTTCATAAGGGGCCCAAAACTGCTCACCATATTCCAAGCATGATCTGACCAATGCCTCAAGGCCTAAGCATTACCTCCTTGGTTTAAAAAAATATATATAAATATATATACACACACACACACACACTTTAGACCACTTAAAATAAATGCTAACATTGCATTTCCCTTCGTTACCACCAATTCAATCTACAAGTTGACCTTTAGGGAATTCTGCACTAGGACTCCCAAGTCCCTTTGGACCTTGGATTTCTGAATTTACTCCCCATTTAGAAAATAGTCCACACCTTTATTCTTTCTACCAAAGTGCATGAGCATACACTTCCTTGCACTATATTCCATCTGCCATTTAGTTGCCTATTCTTCTAATCTGTCCAAGTCCTTCTGCAGACTTCCCGCTTCCTCAGCACAACCTGCCCCTCCACCTATCTTTGCATCATCTGCAAACTTGGCCACAAAGCCATCAATTCTGTCATCTAAATTATTAATATACAAAGTAAAAAGCTATCCCAACCCAGACCCCTGCACAACATCGCTAGTCAGCCATAAAAGGCCTTTCCATCACAGTAACAATTTCACACACCCTCTAGATTCTGACAGAGATCTCCCAAGTCATCTCACAATCCCTTAGTGGGGCGAGAGGATAAAGAGGGGGAATCCCCAGTCCTGTTCCCAGCACTGTACAGTTTCCTACCTGTGCCAGCCATGGTTTGGTATGGAGACAAAAACAATTTAAATGGAAAGCCCATTAAAAAGGGCATTTATTCCAATCACTCCAAATGCATTTGGCCTCAAACTAAATTAACAGATAGCTTGTGACACTGAGCTGGTCAGGTACGGAGCTAAGGGATGAGTTATGGGCATGTGGATCACAATGAGAAGTCAGATAGGGGAATCAAGGGATAAGGGGACAAGGCAGGAACCGGGTATTGATAGCAGATGATCAGCCATGATCTCAGAATGGTGATGCAGGCTCAAAGGGCCAAATGGTCTACTTCTGCACCTATTGTCTATTGCCAAGATACAGATGCTTGAGTTTCCCCAAACATGCCTGGGAGGAAAGAATGGAAACAAGATGAGCTCTGCCGAGCATATAGAATAGTACAGCACATTACAGGCCCTTCGGCCCACAATGTCGTGCATTCCATCAAACCCTGCCTCCCATATAACCCTCCCACCTTAAATTCCTCCATATGCCTGTCTAGTAGTCCCTTAAACTTCACTAGTGTATCTGCCTCCACCACTGACTCAGGCAGTGCATTCCACGCACCAACCCCTTTCCCAGTGAAAGACCTGAGCATATAAACCTTGCCTCGTGGCAGATCTGACCCATTAAACAATTCTCCAAATAGAATGCTCTTCAATAATTTCATTTGATAGGTGATCATGCCGAGGTACCTGCATTTCTCCACAATTCTTCTCCTGGTAGTTGTGCCCACTGCCCAATTGTCCCTTCAAACCCCCACTGGAGGGACATCTGACCTATATTTGCTCTTCACCGAACATACAGTGCATAAGTCTTGGGTATGTTAGCTATATATGTGCCTAGCACTTTTGCACAGTACTGTAGATAAATATACAAACCTGGGGAGCAACACCCCAATGACTGGGTGTGCCATTATCCAAATGACCCATGATTGTGTAGCCAAGTTTCCATCAAACTCAATATACAAGTTTGCTGATGGCACCACAATTATAGGCCGTATCTTGGGCAATGATGAGTCCGAGTACAGAGGAAATTAAGAACCTAGTGGCATGGTGCGAAGACAATAACCTATCCCTCAATGTCAGCAAGACTAAGGAATTGGTTGTTGACTTCAGAAGGAGTAGTGGACCGCACAACCCCATCGACATCGGTGGTGCGCAGGTGGAACAGGTCAAAAGCTTTACGTTCCTCAGGGTGAATATTACAAATGACCTGACAGACAGACATACTTTATTGATCCCAAGGGAAATTGGGTTTCGTTACAGCCACACCAAGAATAGTGAAGAAATATAGCAATATAAAACCATAAATAATTAAATAACAAGTTAATTATGCCAAGTGGAAATAAGTCCAGGACCAGCCTATTGGCTCAGGGTGTCTGACACTCCGAGGGAGGAGTTGTAAAGTTTGATTGCCACAAGTAGGAATGACTTCCTATGACGCTCAGTGTTACATCTCGGTGGAATGAGTCTCTGGCCGAATGTACTCCAGTGCCTAACCAGTACATTATGGAGTGGATGGGAGACATTGTCCAAGATGGCATGCAACTTGGACAGCATCCTCTTTTCAGACACCACCGTCAGAGTCCAGTTCCACCCCCACAACATCACTGGCCTTACGAATGAGTTTGTTGATTCTGTTGGTATCTGCTACCCTCAGCCTGCTGCCCCAGCACACAACAGCAAACATGATAGCACTGGCCACCACAGCCTTGTAGAACATCCTCAGCATACTCCAGCAGATGTTAAAGGATCTCAGTCTCCTCAGGAAATAGAGACTTGGTCTAACCAAGCAGAGTCTACTGCCAAGGCGGCCCACCAGTGCCTTCACTTCCTGAGAAAGCTGAAGAAATTTGGCCTGTCCCCTAAAACCCTCACTAATTTTTATAGGTGCACCGTAGAAAGCATTCTTCTAGGGTGCATCACAACCTGGTATGGAAGTTGTCCTGTCCAAGACCGGAAGAAGCTGCAGAAGATCATGAACGTAGCCCAGCACATCACCCAAACCAATCTTCCATCCTTGGACTCACTTTACACCGCACACTGTCAGAGCAGTGCTGCCAGGATAATCAAGGCCAAGACCCACCCAGCCAACACACTTTTTGTCCCACTTCCCTCTGGGAGAAGGTACAGGAGCATGAAGATTCAAATGGCCAGGTTTGTGAACAGCTTCTTTCCAACTGAAAAGACCACTGAACAGATCCTGACCTGGATCTGGGCTGTACCTTCCAAATATCTGGACCTGACTTGCACTACCGTACTTTCCCTTTTCTATTTTCTAATTATGATTTATAATTTAAATTTTTATTATATTTACTTCGAGTTGTACTTCAGGGAGTGCGAAGCGCAGAAACAAATATCAGTGATGATTGTACGCTCTAGTATCAATTGTTTGGTGACAATAAAGTATCCCAGCCTTCAGGACTCAACATTTGAGCATTTTCAGATAATGGTTTTACCATCCTTATTTGCACCTCCTCTTCACCCACCTTCTGTTGTTCCATTAACACTCCATTTTGCTTTGCACTTATGTTCTTAGACACTCTGTACTATCACAACCTTCCTCTTTATTTTTCCTCCCCACTCCCACTTGCATCTTCACATCCTTTGTCTACTTCTGAAAAGAGGTCTCATCTGATAGAGTGCTGGTAGCTGGGAGCTTTAAAATCTAAACATCTGAACATCCAGTGACACGTATCGGCTAAAAACAGAAGACCATGACCATTTAACTCACGCCTCATCCAAGGACCGACTTCGAAAAACCTGTTATTGCTTGTGGTCTTGCCCACTGTGCATAAATCAGAGATCTCTCACCACAAACATTCTCTCTCCCCCTTCCATCAGGCAGAAGTTACCAAAGCCTGAAATTAAAGCTCAAGGTTTAATTAAAGTTCTATCACACTGTCATAAGACTCTTGAACAAAGCTCTTGTTGTTGAAGATGAAACTTGGATCTCTCAATCTACCACGTCACAGGCTTTGCAGCTTAGTGCTTTGCAGGTAGACACTTTCTCTGTAACTAATACCATATTCTGCATTGTTATTGCCTTTCCTTTATGCTACCTTTAAATACTTATGCTTTGAAATGATCTGTATGGACGGCATGTAAAACTAAGCTTTTCACTGTACCTTATTTCACAATAATTCCAATACTCAGTAATTTTAATGAGGGGCATTTCCTCCAATAAGCTAAATGCCATCATTATGAGTTGGAGATATGAAACCTTCAAAGCTAAATTAAATCTCAGGAACACAAAAGGTTTAAGAAGTTAACTGCTTGAGAGGGAGGGTTAGTGTAATGAGGTGCATTCATCATTGGCCTTGCGGATCACTCCCACTCAGACCCGTGGGGTGAAAGCGTTTTAAATACGAACAGTCTCAACCTGCTAATGAGCATGGACAAGGAAGGCTACTTGGACAGCAGCAGCGAGTATTCGCCGAGTCGACAGCCCTTCGTGACCATTCATCACATCGGATGGCCCCTAGAAGTCGGACTGGTTGCAGGAATTCAATCAGCTTTCAGCGTATTTAGCCGTGCAGAGCTTTCATTTGGTTTAATTGCAATGAAAAAAAATGTTAGTTCTGTGCAATGAATTCAACCCATGCTTCCTCAAGTACATTAACTCTCCTCAAATGAACAAGACATCTTTTCACTTGGAAAAAATATCCTTCAAGTGAGACTTAAGGTACATTTTGGTAGTTGATATCTGTGGCTTATAGAGAAATCGTTGATTCCAATTTCATCTCAAGTGGGAAAACCGGCTCTCCTGAGGACAGAGATGGCATTAATGGTACTCAACTATGACTCCAGTCAATTTGTTAAGAACAGTTAGACTTATTATTTCTAATGGAGTTAACTTGACTAAGGATTAGAACATCACCAGATTCCACTGTACTGTGGCTAATGTATAACCCAGTGGGCAGTGTTCCCACTTATTTTCCTCTCAGTCTTGGGCCTGCAGAGAATGTAATCAGCTGCAAATGCAAATCACACTGGTCTGAGCTCATAAGCTAACCTCCTTCTGTATCCTTCTCTTTGAGAGGGCATGAATCCTTAAAGAGCCACAAATGTACAACCTGCAGAGCCCCTTCCTTCCAGCCATCAGACATAGGAGTAGAATTATACCATTTGGCCCTTCAAGCCAGGCTTGTGCTATACAAGCCAAATAACAATCAGTTAAGAAGATCGTTCCTTCGCACAGATGTACAGGCAAGCACTTTATGACAAATGTGATTGGATCACATTCAGAAGAGAGGGAACTCTGGCTGTAAGCTTTTCCTTTTCACTATGGAGGGCAACCACAGTGTCTCTTCATTACGGAGATCAACTCACTCAAAGCTGAGGATCTTTTGTAAATCTGAAATTGAAACAAAGTCCTGGAAACACAACAAAACAGGAGTAGGCCATTCAGCCCCTTAAACTTCTACCTGACTATTCAATGTGATCATCACTTACTTGCTTCAGACCTAAACTGTTCCACATTGCTCTTAATTTGTGGAAAGAGAAACACACCTAACATTCCAAGGTTGCCGGACAAAGGCCTGAAACGGTGACTCTGATATTTGATTAGATGGTCAAGTCTCCTATCTCAGCAGGCAACTTTGAGTGGATTCAGACTCGAAGCAGCGATTTTACCTTTTTGACCAACACAAAAGCCACGAGTTCAAAGCAGAAGAGCAATGTTTGTGCATGTTCTGCACAGACGGTAACAAATACAGCAAGTATGAAGACATGAGCACATGTGGCGATTCTAAGAAAGAACGACTCAGATGAGGCCAACACACCTGCTGAAACCTTAAAATGCCGATGATTTCCCCAGTGTTCTGGAACTACCTTGCATTTTCTCTGTGAAAGCCTTCTATAGCAACTGAGTAACACCAGACAGAGGGAGAAGTGAGTGCCTGTGCAGGTCAGGCAGCACCTGTGGAGAGAAAGAGAGAGAAGTTTTCATACCAAAGTCCCTTTGTCAGAACAGAACAAATGAAGGGACTTTGACAGAATATGTTGTCGTTCTCGCTCTCCCTCGATTTCCAGAACCTGCAGTTTCTTTTAATGATTTGAGCACTTCTCCCTCCACAATGAGAAAGGCAAAAGAGGATGTGATTGATTAATTAAAACTGGTGGGTTAATTGGCCAAGGTAAATTGCCCCTAATGCATAGGTGAGTGGTGGAATCAGGAAGGTGGGGGGGGGGGCAATGGCTGTGTGTGGAAAATAAAATAGTTAGCTGTGTAGGATTAGTGTGAAATGGTCGGCATGGACTCTGTGGGCCGAGACTCTGATTAGGCTTCAAGTCAACTGAGCCCCATGATGAAGCCCATTGTCTTTGTGGCATCAGCGACTAAGATATCAAACTGTTTTAACATCAGCCTGTGGCAATGAATAGTTCCTATTCCAGTTCTATCCATTTACTTCAACACCTGTTCAGGAGGGGAAAAAGTCAAAGAGAGCAAGTTTTTGAAATGTTAATGCATACGAATGAACACAGACGTGGAGGAGACAAATGCAATTACTCCAAGCAGTGAACCATTAAAGCAAGATTCAGGCAGATGGCAACACTAAGATTTTAACATCCTCACTATACACAGTGCAAGCTCAGACTTCAAAAAGTTAGACTCAAAGCACCCCCACAGAACAAATCACAGCACTGCCTTCTCAGCTTTCGTTCAGTGCCACACTTCTCTGTAGTTCAGAAACTTCAGTCACCTGCACCCAACAGTAAGCATTGTTAAACGGTGTATGAACTCCATTCTGAGAAATATTTGATGAAGTGCCCATCACTGTTCTGTAGTCCCTGCTATAGCAAACACTCAACATCAGTTCCAGCCTGAAGGCAATGAACACAGAAAACAGTATTGAAGGCTCTTGATTCACGAGAAAATTGGGCTGCATACGAAAACTAGCTACATACACAAAACCTGGCAAATGAGAAGGCCGAATCTTCTCCCAGGACCAAGCCACATCAACTTCTTTGGCCTAATCATCTGAGACAGCAATGGCTGTGGCATTCTTTCCTAATGTCAAATACAATTTAAATTCAAATATTCTGAGACAGGACTCAGGCACTCTCGTCAGGTTAAGACTAGCATGGGGGAGGGGAGGATAGGTGCTTTGGTGTTGCCATGACAACCATAGAAAAAATGAAGTCGGTGCTGACAGAGAAAAGGATCCTGATGCAGATCCATAAAGGTCTGATTTGTTCAAAAACTACGTTCCTACAAACAAATGCCACTGAATGTGGAGACTTATTTCTCCTGGTCTATCAAATGACTCAATAGATTTCAAATATCTGTCTACCTTGAGGAAAGAGGAGTAGGGGGAGTTGAAGTGAAAGAGAAGATTCTTTGAAGCCACAAAATGGAGTCTGTGGGCAGCAAAAATTTAGGGCTGGCAAAATGGACAGATGGCTGCCACAGGTGGGCGCAAAGAAGAATTATTTTCCTTGGCATCTTTCTGTGAAGACAGTGCCAGGAAGATGGTATTGCCAAGGTGAAGTACCAGTACAGTACCATCATTGACCTGGGAACACTGACGCCCACTGGAAATTCATCATTGGGATGATGTACTTCCTCTGTCAGAACATGATGCACTGCAAATGCCCTTGGCACTTGCTTGATGTCTCTGTGGATAGTGGACCGATTTAAAACTATGACAGTCTTGCAGTGTAAATGAAAGAAAATCTTCAACACACCAAACATTTAGATTGGTTGGTGATAAAGTTAACAACTTGAAACAAATATTCTCTAATCAGTTTTTTTTCTTGTAAACAAGAACCAGTCTCCAATCCATAATGTAAATTGCAAGCAGCAATCAGTTTGAAGTTGAAGTTGGAGGCGCAGCTGTGCAAAGAGAAGTAACCAGGAAACATCTTGTCTGCATTAGTTTAAACTACTTCATTAACTGGAAGTATCTGCTCCCTGATTGATTGGAGTGGAGACCCACCACTCAACTAGTGGGTATTGGCAGCTAAACTTCACTCAGAGGCTAGACAGGGATGTCAGCTAGTCCTTGAAGAGTAGGTGGATATAGTACAACCTCCCTACAGTGAGAGTAACCATAGATACCTATATCAGATGGGGTGTCAAGGATTGAAAGGCTTGTCATATGGAAGAGCATTTGATGGCACTGGGCCTGTATTCACAAGAATGAGGGGTGACCTCATTGAAACCTATTGAATGTTGAAGGGCATTGATAGAGTGGATGTGGAGAAGATATTACCCATGGTGGAAGAGTCTAAGACTAGAGGACACAGCCTCAGAATAGAGGGGTGTCCTTTTAGAATGAGGATGAGGAGGAATTTCTTTAGGCAGAAAGTGGTGAATCTGTGGAATTGTAGCTGTGGAGGCCAAGTCATTGGGTATATTTAAAGCAGAGGTTGATAGGTTCTTGCTGGTCAGAGCATGATGGGTTACAGGGAGAACTCTGGAGATTGGGGCTGAGAAGAAAATTGGATCAGCTATGATGAAATGGCAGAGTAGACAAATGGCCTAATTCTGCTTCTACATCTTATAGGATTATATTAAAAAACAGAAATGCTGAATAACTACATAGGCAGCAACTGCAGAAATAAGAAATTAATGTTTCAGGTCAAAGACTCTTCCTCATAAACAGTGAACACTTCAGGGTGAAGATCTTTCTGATAAAAGATCTTCAGCCTGAACCATTAATTCTGATGTTCTTTCTATAGATTGTGCTCGACTTGCAGAGCATTTTCAGCAATCTTAGCTTTTATAAATGACTTCTTACACGCCAGCTTGCAGTTACTGGGAATATCCTCTCAGAGATTGGGACAATGGGGTTTATATTTTGTACACTATTGCAGTGTTTCTAATTGTGCAGAGTTGTCAACAATGGAGAAGTGAGCAACCAAAAAGAACTTTCATTTTGTCAAACCTTTTCAGGATGTTTTCAGTGTGTCACAGTTCCCACTTTTGTCCATCAGAAGGTAAAGGCATCTTCTGAAACCAACAGGGAAGAAACATTTAACACCAGTTGCTAGTGTGATGTGGTTTGCTTATACAACAGCACAACCTGCTCAGAGGATGGTGGGAACACAAACTGGGAGATGGGCATAAAGGAGAGAAGTTAATCTTGCACAATTATGCATTGAACATGCTAGGCTGAATAATTCCCTGTTCAGAATTAATATGCTTGATACTGGCATCTCCAGGGAGTGTGCGTGTCAAGAAACTGTGCAGCATTTATTGTTTGAATGCAGTTCCTGTGAGGTGCAAAGGAAACACCTAATTGCTAAATTGAGATCTTTGGGACAGACAGTTTAACATGGGAAGTTTGTTAGAGCATCACTGCCATTGTAATGCATATAACAGCAAGTGAGTAGATGACTTTCTGAAAAGCATTAGACTTTTTGATACTACTTGAGTTTATTTGGGAGGGGGGGTGGTTCTGTCTCTTTGCTCCACACTCCAACTCAACAGGTGGTGGTAATGCACCTTATGTTGGCCTAACAACCACCATTAAATTTTACAAGTAGTAAAAAAAGTCAGTCTTCCTCTTTACTGCAAAATACAATACATTGTTCATTTGCAGAATGGGACCACAAGCAAGGCAGAAAAAAGGATGAAAAGGATCCATTAAAGCAATGCTCTTGCAACACAGAAAGACCTTACATTGCCGACCTACAGAACAAAAACACTTGCATTACAAAGAATTTGTGGCCAGTGGTGTAGTGGCATCAGCCTGGACTTCGAGGTGAATGGTCCCAGGTTCAATTCTGGCCAGCTCCTTGAATGCTTCCTATTCGTGCTGGGTTGAGTATTGAGCTAGCAACTTGACCTCGTTTAAAAAAAAGACAAGTTTAACAGGCAAAGATGCCACCCGATATGCCACAAGAACAATGACATACAGAACAAAAACGTTTGTATTAGAAAGAATTGTAACCCTAATGATCCCGGCAAAGTGTTAGCAAATCCTGAGCAGCTTTAGAAATGAGAAAGGCTGGGATTTCTTCACCTCCCTTTTTAATTACATTTTAAAGGATTTTACAGTCAATCCTTTGAGGTGTAGTCATTGTTGATACAGGAGCCAATTTGTGCTCAGCAAGATCCCACAAACATTACTGTGATAATAACCTGATTATCAATTTTAATGATGTTGATTTAGGGAACACCTGGCAACAGATTAGTTAAAATGCTTTATGCAAACTTGACACTTTTGACAAGGGGGTACTTCCTCACTCCTACATAGAAGCATCAGCCTAGATTTTAGTGTTACAGTCCCTGTACTTCAACCTAGAAGTCAAGGGAGGAGAGAGCTGCCAACTTCACTGGACTGTTGGAGAGCTCACTCTAGACAGATAACCCTGGCTGTCAATGTGTCATCTGGGCACTGGTCTTCTTCCAGTCTTGCATTATGATGAACAGCAGGTTCACTGTCCCAAAGGGCACTTATCCACCAGCTTGTCCTTGCTTCTGGACAGACAGGCAGAATAGAATATAAAAAAAACAGGTCAGGCAGCACATAAACAGGAGTGTCTTCAGATGCTGGAAATCTTGAGCAGCGCACACACTGAACTCAGCAAGTCAGGCAGCATTTAGAAACAGTCAACGTTTCAGGCAGAGACCCTCCTTCCTGGAAAGGAGGGGGCAGAAGTCCCACCCACCTTCCCCTTCATCTGGTTTCACCTATCAATTGCCAGCTCGTACTCCTTCCCTTCCCCCCCCCCCCCACCTTCTTATTCTGGCTTCTGTCCCCTTCCTTTCCAGTTCTGATGAAGGGTCTCAGCCCAAAATGTCAGCTGTTTATTCCTCTCCATAGATGCTGCCTGCCCTACTGAGTTCCTCCAGCATTGTGTGCATTAAGGGCCAGGCAGCATCTGTTGGGAAGAGAAATAGATTTGCAATCTTAGCTCAATGACCCTTCTGCACAGATGTTAACAAAGAAGAGTACAGGCCATTCACCCCATAACCATGATGCCAATCAAACTAATCCCATCTGCTTGCATGTGGTCCATATCCCTCCTTTCCCTGACTGCTCATGTATCTACCTAAACCTTGCTGTCATATCTGCTTCTACCACCTCCCCGGTAACGCCACCTAAAACTATATTTAAAAAAAATAAATCGCCTTGCCAATCTCCTCTAAACCTTCACCCTCTAACCAGAAACCTTGCCAGATGTCCACTGTTTTCTGTTTTATCTCACATTTCCTGCAACTGCAGCATTTGGACACTGAGACAGAATTATATTATCAAGGGTCAGAGGATACAGATACATTTAGAAGGTGAAATGTAATCAGCAGAAAAATGCACCCAATGGGATTCATATTTTTCTCATTTCCCCGGCTTTATATCTCTTGACAAGTATCAAGTAAACGTGGCTAATATTGATTGTGCTTCTATTACAGACGGTGGCGGGTCTGCTGGATGTGTTGTATGAAGTGCGTTCAGGAGGTGGCAGGCAATTGTGTGCCTTGCAGCAGAAGCTAGTGTCTCGGGGCCAAGCAAGTCAAGCACTGATTCCCATCAGCAGTGGGAGATCAATATTTTGCATGCAGTTAAAGTTAATCCTTTCTCACATCCCTGATGCAAGTTGAAGCAATCAGACTTGACTGAAGTGAGAAATAAAAACAAATAATTTGGCAAACAGCCATAGCCAACTCCTGGAGGCTGCCCCGAAAAAGGACATAAAGAAAATGTTTCAAAAGAATCACCGAGTCCTTATCAGAGAGCTTTCCTTCATGTTTAGGTGCAGCCAAAGATGATTACTGGTGCCACACAACTTCCAGTCGCCCTGCTTGCAGATGACCAAGCGAGGTTTGAACTGGAAACTGATCCAATATGGATGTCAACGTGGTGCCGTGGATGCACCAGTTGAGCACACAAAACTCAGGCAGCTTCTAAAGCAGGACCTGCCTGTTTTATCAATGTTTGGTGTTATTAGGTTCCCTCTGTTCCTAACCAGATATAGTTTATTGGGCAATCAATAGACTTGTTCCTCTTCTCAGGAAAATCCAGCTAAAAGTCTCTTCACGGAATAAGAAAACAAGAACCACATCGAGAGACATGTAGAGAGAACTTTTCAGGTCATTCTAACATGCTTTATAGTCAACTTTTGAGGCATCGTTGGAAGAAACAGCAGCCAATTTACATAGAGAAAGCTCAGACATCATTCTTTTCAGAGAGTCAAAAATTGGCCGGGGAGAAGCCCCTAAACTTTAAGGTGGCGCTCAAAGATTCTTCTACACCCACCCGGAGAAGCAGATCAGATTTTAGTTTAACTTCGGCTCCGTGGAACAGCATCCACACAGTGCCACACTTCATCAGTACTACACAGGAGTGCTGGGGGTAGCATGTTCTCTGGACTTCTCCCAGGAGGTAGTCAATATTGAGGTCTGTAGAATGCTTTAATCCTTAGGGTTAATCTATACGGAGGTCAGTGGAGTTTGATAATACTGAGTTCCAGGAAGAGTTCTCTTCCCTGGGGTTAGTCTGAGATCTGTGGAGTGGTCCCCGAGGCCAGTGTAGCAGGTCACAGACCCACTGAACCACCACACACTGGTCTGCTCAAAGCCATAGACTTGCTCAAGTGATGCTATAAACTTGAGACCGAAAGAGATTGCATCCATGCCATTGTAACACAACAATTAACTACAGCTTTTACTGAATAAAATGCACTCACGAAGTGTGAGATCACACAGGGGGATTAAAATAAAAACCGTCAGAACAGGCAAGAAATGTTACATGAATCTATTGAACATTTGCACACCAATAACACATCTTCGCCTCACTGCCTTTGCATTACATTGAAAATATACAAGTAATGAACTGCATTTATTGCTTTAGCAAGTTCAGATAAAAGGAACTGACAAAGTGGCTTTATTCCCAGTGAGGAGGAGTAGTAAAAATTATTTGTAGCCCACGGCTGCTGGACTGCCTTTTTTCTAGAATGTTTTCCTCCTTTTCTTCCACGTTCATCGATTGAATGTGGGACAAGTATTGATGACAATGCATTGGATAGGTTTGCAGTCGAGCCTCTGAAAGTCGGGGCAAGGTGTGATTCCTTGCCAGAAAGGCAAACAGCTCTGCTCTCTCCGGTGGATATAAAAGATCCCTTGGTGCTATTCTGAAACAGAGCATGTGATTTCAATAAACCACACCACCCCCCCCCACACCACCCAGTGTTCTGCACAGTCAGAGTAACACAGCATGGAAACAGGCCTCTCGGCCCATCCAGACCATACCAACCAAGATGCCCATCTAAGCTAACCCCATGTACCCATGTTTGTCCTACATTCCCCTTAAGCTTTCCTATCCATGTGCCTGTCCTTACAAATGTTCTTTAAATGTTGTTTTTGTACTTGCTTAATGTTATTGTATCTGTCCTTAATCCACATCATTAAACAAAAACATCCTGGTCATTATTACTGCTGTTTGTGAGAGCTTTTGCTGTGTATAAAAATGGCGGCTCCACTTCCCACATTGCAACAGTGACTACACTTCAAAACGACTTGCCCTAATGTGGTGATTTGTGCCTGATCACCTCATGTGAAGTAGCCAGAGACACATATTAAAATATTTTCTCAATGGATATTCTGAAACATCAACTGCCTCCACATCTTGCCCCTCAAAACTAAAATGCTGGATAGATAAGGAACAGGAAAAGGAATCATGGATGTGGTGAGGATAGATGTATTTACTCTAACAGACAGGGGATCAAAGCTTTGGGTATTTTCTGATCTGGGAGATGCCACCAGTGTTTTTGCGAGGAAACAGTCTCCCTCAAGATTCATTTTGAAAACAGGCAACAAGTGAACATCCTATTAAAGAAATAATGCCCCATTTAACCCAGTAGTTCCTTCTGGGTGCTGCACCTCTTCACAGCACGTCGTAAATTTGAAATTTCAAGAACAAAAATCTGCATACTCAAAGAAAATTATTTGGTACAAGGTTTACTCCAAGGTGAAGAACTTAATTGAGGAAAACGTGAAAAAAATATTAGCCTGGCTTGTCCTTGTATTGCTGCTCATTTATCAGCTATTCACTGCAACTGTGATCAACTACTTAACAGCTGGTTTTCAACAAAAATCATGTTTGTCGCTTCATTGTCTTCTGGAGGTTTGCTTAATTGGGGTCAGGGCATCCAATACACCCACATAGCAGTTGTGTTGACAGCCTTCGAGAGATGCAGGATCTGGATATATTCTGCATTTTGATACATAAAGCTTGTGTCTTCTTCGTCCCCTGAAGGGCTACTTACAAGTGAACAGTGATTTCTAAATGTTGCGCAGGAAACTGCTGCATATCTACTGCCTTGTACACCCTTCTGCTTTGTGCATCGGAACGACAATCTGAATTTGCTACTCCTCCCAAGCTTCAATTTTCTATCAACCCCATGTTCTTATCGTGGAATTCAAAACTGAATTTTCCAAACTCCGCCTTGACCGATACCCAACCCTGAAGCAGCCTGATAAAGCGGACAATGTGGTCATTAATGTTGTGGGAGCTGGCTGTGATCTTAGATTGCAAAGGGGCAATAGTGACACACAAGTTCAAGGAAACAGAAAATTGGACTGACTAGGCTATTTGACCCTTTGTAACTGCTCTGCCACTCAATGTAATCACACCCAAGAATCCAAAAACAGAATCTGTATTCCTTCAGCTATTTAGCCAATGGGATCATTTCTAACTCCTCCTTAAATATTATTTGGCTTCAATAGCTTTAATTAGTAGAAAATTTTATCACTTTCTGGGACAGGAGAGTCATAGTACATAGGAATAGAACACTACATCACAGCAGAGGCCCTTTGGCCCATTATGTAGTGCCAACACTTAAACCTACTCCAAGATCAACAAACCCTTCCCTTCAACATAGCCCTGCATGTTTCTATCATCTAAGGTTTTCTTAAATGTCCCAATATATTTGCCTTTACCACTGCCCCTAGCAGGGCATTCCACGCACCCACTATTTTCTATGTAAATAGAGTCCTCAGCACTGAATGAAAATTTCCTTGTATCCTTCGGCTGTGATCTCTGGTTCTTGGACTTCAACACTTAATATCTTTCCTAAATCTAGTCTGCTCCAATCCTTCTGCATTTTAGTAATTTCATTTTACTTGAGTTGACGAAATGGGGCAAGGAGTGGCAAATGGCTTTCAGTGTAAAGTGATGCATTTTAGACAGTCAAACCAGGGCAAGACAAAGGATTCTATGAATGGTAGGGCACTAGGGAGGGCAACAGAACAGCAATACAAGTGCATAACACATTGAGAGCAGCATCATAGGTAGACAGGGTAGTGAAAAAGACACTAGCCTTCATTAGTCAGGGTACTGTAGCTGTAACGGTATGCAACTGTATGAAACGTTGGCAAGTCCACACTTAGAGTACTGTGTACAGTTTTGGTCACCCTGTTAAAGGAAAGACATGGTTAACCTGGAAACAGTACAGAGAAGATTTACGAGGATGTTGCCAGAACTGGAAGGCCTGAGTTATAGGGAGAGGCTGGCCAAGCCAAGTCTTTATTCTTTGGGACGTAGGAGAGTGAGGTATTATAGAAGTATTGCTCTGTGACTAAGATACAAAATCAATTGTCCTATTCTCTCTGTAAGGATGTTCCAAATCATCACGGGCTGGTCAGTTCAATATCAGTATTGAGTGATGTTTTAGAAATAATAATCTGGGTGGGGAGGGGAGGAGAAGAAAAAAAAATCAGCATTTAGGGGAAGTTTCAGTTCATTAAGGAGACATTTGGGAAACATCTGAGTGTTTTGATGAAGTAACATAGGTTTCATATTTTTGGGCAATATGGAGGCCACTTAGCCCATCAAATCTATGCCAACACTCAGAATAATATTCACTCTCATATGCCCATCAACTGCCCCACCCTCCAATTCTCCTGCCATCCACCTACACTCAGGCGAGTTTACCACAATACACTCAGCACAATTTTGGGACATGGGAGGAAACTGAAGCACCCAGGGTCACAGGTGCACACACCACATTGACAGTACTTGTCAATAAGACCAAGAGACTGATTGTAGACGTCAGGAGAGGGAAACCAGAAGTCCATGAGCCAGTACTCAGAGGATTAAGACAGTAACTTAAACTCCTGAGTGTCACTATCTCAGAGGACCTGTCCTGGACCCATCATATAAATATAATTGCAAAGAAAGCACAACACCTCTGCTTCCTCAGGACTCTGCAGAGATTTGGCATGTCATCAAAAACCTTGACAAACTTTTAAAGATGTATGGTGGAAAGTGTGCTGGCTGGCTGCATTACAGCCTGGTATGGGAACACCAATGCCTTTGAGCAGAAAATCCTACAAAAGGTAGTGGATTCAGCCAAGTACATCACAGGTAAAATCCTCCCAACCATTGACCACATCTACATGAAACGTTGCCGTAGAAAAGCAGCATCCATCATCAGAGATCCTCACCACCCAGGCCATGCTCTTTTCTCGCTGCTGCCATCAGGTAGAAGGTACAGGAGTCTCAGGACTTGCACCACCAGGTCCAAGAAACATAACTACCCCTCAACCATCAGGCTCTTGATCAAAAGGGGATAGCTACACTCAAGGACTGTTATATTGTTATTTCATGCTCGTTATTTCTTGCTATGTATATCTGCATTTGCACTTTTTTTTTAAATAATGAAGTTAACAGTTCCTGATGTTTACAGTTACTGTTCTATAGATTTGCCGAGTATGCCTGCAGAAAAAGAATCTCGGGGTTATAAGTATTTGTATGTACTCTGACCATAAATTTCACTTTGAACTTTAAGGTCAGGATCAAACCTGTGTTTCTGGAGCTGTGTAGCAACAGCACTGACAGCCACACCACTGTGCTGTCCTCACTGGGAGTACACTGGATAGATAAAGGAAGCACCATGTAAAAAGCTAGTTAACAAAAGTGGGGCTCCTGAATGAGAAAGATCTGTCTTAACTTGGATAAAAAGCCAGTCAGGAAGCAGCGAGTTGTGGTTGTGTAGACACAAGAGTCTGCAATTGCTAGAACCTGGGGGCAACACACAAACTGCTGGAGAAACTTAGCACATCATAAAGGGATCCTTTTCGGATTGGCTGCTGGTGACTAGCACTGTTCCACAGGGGTTGGTCTTGTGACCACTTCTTTTTATGTTGCATGTCAACAATTTGGATGATGAAATTGGTGATTTTGTGGCTAAGTTCACAGATGATACGAAGATAGACGGAGGGGCAGAAAGTGTTGAAGCAGGGAGTCTGCAGATGGGCTTGGACAGATTAGGAGAATGGGCAAAGGAGTGGCAGATGGAATAATGTTTCGGAAATGCATGGTCACGCACTTTGGTAGAAGGAATAAAAACAGACTAGCTTTTAAACAGAGGAAATTCAAAACCCTGGAGAATGTTCACAAAAATTATTCTGGGATTTAAAGGCTTATCATATGAGCAGCGATTGCTGGCTCTGGGCCTATACTCACTGGAATTTAGAAGAATGAGGGGTGACCTCATTGAATTTATTGAATAGCAAAATGCCTTGCCAGAGTGGATGTGAAGAGGACATTTTCTTTGACTCGGACCAGAGGTCACAGCCTCAAAATAGAGAGACGTCCATTTAGAACAGATGAGGAGCAATTTCTTTAGCCAGAGGGTGATGAATCTGTGGAGTTTGTTGCCACTGCCAGCTGTGGTGGAGAGGTCACTGGGTGTGTTTAAGGTTGACAGATTCTTGATCAAACAGAGCATGAAAGGTTACGGGGAGAAGGTAGGAGAATGGAGTGGAGAGAGAAACGAATCAGCCATGATGAAATGGCAGAGCAGATGCAATGGGCCAAATGGCCTAATTCTGCTCCCATGTCTTACAAAAAATGGACAGTAAACATATTGGGTCAAAAGCCTTCACCTGGACTCTAAAAAGGGGAGCCAGTCAGTACAAAGAGGTGAGCGGTGTGGTGGGGCAGGAGCTGGCAGGTGAAAGATTAATTACCTACTGAATATTAAAAGGCCTTGGCAGAGTGGACATAGAGAATGATGTTTCCACTAGTGGGAGGCTAGGACCAGAGGGCACCGCCTCAACCTAGGACATCCCTTTACAGAGATGAAGAGGAATGTCTTTAGCCAGAGGTGGCTCAGCTGCCATCGACAGCTGTGGAGGCCAAGTCACTGGGCATATTTAAAGCAAAGGTCGACAGGTTCTTGATTAGTAAAAGTGTCAAAGATTACGGGGCAGAGGCAGGAGAATGGTATTGAGGGAGATAATAAATCAGCCTCGACGGAATGGCAGAGCAGACTCAATGGGTCAAATGACCCAATTCTGTCCTATATCTTATGTATTCCACATGAGGAAGGGTTGACTGTCAGATGGGGTCATGTGCGGGAGGGGAGGGCAGAGATAGCAACAGGAGGCTGGGAGGTGATAGGTGGAATCTGATAGAAAATGAAAGTTAAGAGTGGAATCAAATGAGGGAGGTGGGGGGGAAGGGACTCATTGGGAGGAGTGTGTAGATGATTTGCAGATGGAGTGAGTAGAGGAAGGAAAGAGATTGGAAGGTTGTAAAGAAGCTTCCCTTGAGACAGAACAGGGATACAGTTCCCTCGGTCCTCACCATCTTCACCATTTCTGCCACCACCAGTCACACCTTGCCTTCTCAACTGCTTTCCTGCCACAGGGACCACTCTCTCCATGACTCCTAGTTCACTGATCCCACTACCAGCCCACTCTCCCCACACACTTCCCCCTGATACCATAGAAGTTGCAACCCCCTGATGCCTACACCTCCCTCATCTTCATCCAGGGACCAAGGCAAAGCAGGCATTTACACACATCTCTTCTAACCTGGTCCATTACACCCAGAGCTTTCAATGTGGCCTCTTCTACACTGGTGAGGCCAATACAGATGAGGCAGCTGTTTGGCTGGTCACCAGCAATGGCTACCTGGAGCTCTGTTTTAATGAGCTCCCATTTCTTTTGGTCTAGATGAAGGCCTTAACTCAAAACATTCAGTTCCCCTCAGATGCTGCTTGCAGACTCGATGGACTGAATGGCCCAATTCTGCTCCTATGTCTTATGACTGAGTTCCCTCAGCAGCTTGTTTTATGCTCTCGACCACATTTGATGCATATAAAGAACAGGAAAGAGGACAGATAGACACACTCAGTGGCCACTTTATTAGGTACACCTGCTCGTTAATGCAATATCTACTCAGCCAATCATGTGGCAGCAACTCAGTGCACAAAAGTATGCAGACGTGGTGAAGAGGTTTCGTTGATATTTAAACCAAACATCAGAATGGGGGAGAAATGTGATTTAAGTGACTTTGACTGTGGAATAATTGTTGGTGCCAGACGGAGTGGTTTGAGTATCTCAGAATCTGCTGATCTCCTGGGATTTTCACACGCAACAGTCTCGAGTTTACAGAGAATGGTGTGAAAAAAACAAAAAAAAATCTAGTGAGTGGCTGTTCTGTGGGTATAATCACCTTGTTAATAAGAGAGGTCAGAGGAGAATGGCCAGACTGGTTCAAGCTGACAGGAAGGAGACAGTAACTCAGATAACCACACGTTACAACAGTGGTGTGCAGAAGAGCATCTCTGAAAGCACAACACTTTGACCCTTGAAGTGGAAGGGCTACAGCATCAGAAAACCATGAACAGACCCAGAGGCCACTTTATTAGATACAGGATACACCTAATAAAGTGGCACTGAGTGTAAAGAGATTGCTATTACCTGTTATAAATCGAGAACTGAAATGGATACATCTCTTCCAAACTAGATACAATTGGGCTCTCTTTGCATATGTTCACAGATTACCCAGTCACGAACTTCTCTCGTATAAAAGTCAACTATAATTTAAAACTGGTGAAACTTGTGCTTGGCTGACTTTTTGCGATGAAAGTGGGGGGAGGGGGAAGCAAGAGTATTTGTGGTGAAGACATCACAGAGCACAGTGCATCTTGAAAGGGTTTTAAATTCAGTCAGTATCGGGAGCAAGAAATAGCGAGAAAGTAATTTAAAAATGGAAGAATGCAACACTGTGGTGACTGTGCGCAATCTCACAAGCAAAGGGAGAGATAAAGTATGCAGTTGGGCTGTAAGCTGCTTATCAATGGGAGGTTGGCCTCACAGATACATTGGGAACAAAAGTTTTTCCACTGTGACTCACTATATTTCTGAAGTAGGAACACAAGCAATATGCTTGGAGCCCAAGTGTATATCTACCCTTCTCCAACCAAGCACGATACAATTAGTAGCATCTGGCCAATTCTGCCAAGTTTAGATAAGACCCAACGCTAAATTGCCTAATTATTCAGTTAACTCTTGACTGCGAACAAAATTATTGCTTCGATATTCAAATCTCTGCTCGGCAAGTATTAAGGCCAGTTCCTATTTTGCAGCTGCTGATTGTCTTTTGCATAGACAAGTGGTCAAAGAACCATGGATATACAATTCCTGACAGGTTTGACCATTAATACAAATGGATGAGGGATTGGTGGGGTAGCTAGGGATGCTGGCTGGCTGATATTCCCCCCCCCCCCACCCCAATTGCAATCCCCAAAGCCCTGTCCAACTATGGAGTTAATTGAATCTTCCTGTTTACAGTGAACCCAGGTCATCTCCATTTCCCAGTTTCAGATGGGTAACACCAAACAAAACATAGCCAGGAGACTCATTTCTAATGTTTTCTGATGTAGCTGGCTGGAATCCCACTTGCTCATTCTCATTCTTGTCTACATGCTCGTAACCATTGTCTTCAGGGCCAATCTTTATCTCCCTCCCATTTCCCCTCCAATTGCACTTCAGCAGCAACTTTACCCACAAGCAGAATAACACACACAAAATGCTGGAGGAATTCAGCAGGTCAGGCAGCTTCCATGGAGGGGAATAAATAGTTGACGTTTCAGGCTGAGGCCCTTCATCAGGGCTGGAAAGGGGAAGAAACCAGTGTAAGAAGGTGAGGGGAGGGGGAAGGAGTACAAGCTAGAAGGGGATAGGTGAAACCAGGAAGGTGGGTACTAATTTCCAGTAATTTTTCCCCTCACCCCCCTTTTCCATTTCCCATTCTGGCTCTCCTCCTACCTCTTCTCCTTACCTGCTTATCACCTCCCAATAGTGCCCCTCCTCCTATGGTCCACTCCCCTCTCCAACCGTTTACCTCTCCCACTCACCTGCTTCACCAATCACCTTCCAGCTTGTATTCCTTCCCCTCTGTCCACCACCTTATTCTGGTTTCTTCTCCCATTCTTTCTAGTCCTGATGAAAGGCCCAAAACATCAACCTTTTATTCCTTCCCATAGATGCTGGCCGACCAGCAATTTTTATGTGTTGTTTTGGATTTCCAGCATCTGTAGAATCTCATGTCCCATAAGCATAGGTTCAGTTTCCACTTATACATGATTGACTCCAAGCTCAAGATTACCCCCACCTCTTTGTCCCTCTACCATCCCTACGTACAACCACTAATCTGACACTCCAAAGTTCCTTGCAATATAACACAGGGAAGACCAAAAGCATAGTGCTCACTCCCCATCACAGCTACATCCCTCACCACTGACTCCAGATCTCTTCTTAGAAAGTGCTTCGAGACCAAAGCAGGTCATTTACAACCTTGGTGACAAATTTAATCGCAAGACAAGTTTCTAACTATATATCCACAGCTAGAAGAAGCTAGAGTCGCCAGATCTTGAAATATTACCGACCTCCTTCAGCTTATCCAACGGTGGAAACTTCATCCATTCCTGTGTAACATTGATGCTTGACTATTCCAACACATATACAGCCAATCCTTCATGTTCTACCCTGTAAATCAATTCCCATTCGCCTGTACTCACTGAGTTAAGTTGTTCTCAGCTAAATTAAGTTTTGGCTTTCAAATTTTCATCTTGGTTTTTCCAGATCATTTTACAGCCTCAGATCGCCAGTCCAGGTCACATGTTCATCCTTGATTTATCTGTCCCACCACTGGCAGCAGAGCACCTGAGCCCCAAGTTCTGCAAGTCTCTCCACCTCTCGCTCCCCTTTTAAAAACCACCTCTTTCACCAAGCTTTTGATCAGCTACCCGAGTATTTTCTGATCCAATTTGGTATCAAAACTGATTACATTACACTGAGGCACCTCAAATGATTTAGCATGTTAAATGTACAGAAGCAAATTTCACACACACAATGAATTGTACTGGATTTCAAACAGACACATAACAGGACACCCACACTCAAAGAACTGTACCAAATTTCATTTACACACACACACACACACTTAAAGAACTACACTGATTTTCACACACCCACACAAGTGTGGCACCTTGTCAATTTTAAACATCTTGTATACAGCAGCCATATTACATGAGCAAGTCAATTCACCAACAGCAGAATGATAAATATCCATTATTTTGATAGTTAAGGAAATTTGGCCTTATGCCACACATGGCCAGAGAGCCTCAATTTATCATCCCATCTAAAAAAATAATGCCTCCGACTGTTCAGCACTCTCTCACTACCACCATAGAGTGTCACTCTAGGAGGTTATCACACAAAGTCTTTAGAGTGACACTTGACCCACAGCTTCCTAACTTGGAGCTAAGTACTTTACCTGTTGCACTAAAGTACTTCTGTGCTTGAGGCTGAATCCAGACAGACTTCATTTCAATCATACATTCCTCAAACCAAGCCACACACTGACATGGCTGGAAGGCAAGGTGGAGAAGGTGACTGGATAAATTTTAATCATTTTCTTGAAGTAAACTAACCACTATTTCATTGCAAGTTGTACAAATAACAGTGTAATTATAAAGTAATTGCAGCATATTAATAGATAATAATAGCTTTGTCATTGCATATGCAAGTAATTGCAGCTTAATAATATGGCTTTGCACCTTAAACATAAGGGTTTCTTTCCCCCTGAACAAAAGAAAGAACACAACAAGAGTAATGTCCTGCACAATCCTAACTTCAGGTCCTACCTCCCTTAGTTCTGCATGCCAGGTTCTTCAAAGCTCAATTTTGGTGTCTGTGGTGTTCACTTCTTTATTTAAAAAAAAGCACACAGATGTTGACAATTTTCCCAATAGAGCTATGATTGAATTAATTTTCAATGTGTTTTAAAACAATGCATTCACATTGGCTGAGGGTAGGGACTGGTAGTTTATTTTCATATTGGGTTCAGCTGTGAGGCTCAGTGCCCCCGGACCATGCTAATTAGTAATTTCTTAAGTTTGTCGTGGCAATTGAGACAACACAAGCCCAGTCTGTTAGAAAGCTACTGATTCCCTTTAGTTCGGTATCATTCAAGCCGCATAATATTGGATTAGAGTGTAAAATTGCTATTTTTCTCATTGTTTTTTCTTTCCTATGCTTGCTTGTATTTTTGTATATGTATGATATACATGTAATTGTTCAGTGAATTTTCCAGTCATTATAGCATAGCTGATTCTGTATGTTCTAGAAGCTTCTTAGATTTCCTGCAGCAGGTGTTACACAACTTGAATCTGGTTATTTTTTTTAACATGGAATGTCTCATTATCATTCTAATTTGAGCTAGTTTTTAGGATAAGATGACCACTAATTCTTTGTCTTTGTTTCATTCTTTGTTCAACGCTTCAATTTAATATCAGAGAATGTATATAGTACACAAACTGAAATTCTTACTCCTTGCAGACGTCCACGAAACAGAAAAAAAACAAAGAATGAATGACAGAAACAAGTTAGAGCCCAAAAACCCCCTCCCCTTTCCCATATACAAGCATAAACCTCCCCTCCCACTTGCAAAAGCACCAAACCTCTCCCCCCACCATGCAAGCAGTAGCAAAGCCCCAAAGAGACCATGACCTGGAGTCCATCAAAAAACTACAGTCCATCCCAACACTTTGCTGTCTCACCAGTGAGGGAGAGAGGTCACTCCTGCAACAAACGGTGCTTAATGAATAGCTGTAACTACAAAGCTTTATCCCTCTTTCTTGACTTCCAAAGACATTTTGATCACATCTTTGCCAGGATCCAACAATAACTCACTGGTGTAGGGTAGCACATTACCGCCATTAGTTCTAATTTGGACAAAAAGTTGTAGATTGGCATCTGTAAACTGGGTCACTCTGTGCTCACCTTTGCTGAAATAAGTACTTCTAGTGCAAAAGAAGGCGCAGATACTCAGGCTAATCATTTATTTTGACCTTTGTCCTTTCATTCAGTGATTGTATTTCAGTTTAATGATATATTCTGGGTTAACTTCCTCAAAACAACAAATTTCCCATCAGTGATAATAAGCCTGATTCTAATTCTGAATTTTCTTTGTTACGTGAGTGAGCTACTGTTTACCTCTAAAACAGGGGTTCCCAACCCCTCAGGTAATGGTAAGGCTCACTGGCATAAAAATGTTGGAAACCCCTGCTCTATAAGATCACCCACTTATAGCTTCCATCAGAAAATGGGCCATTAGGGAGCAGGGACACACTTCTCAACACAATATCACAATAATCAAGAAAATATCGATGCCAAGACCTTGATCCTGCAGCTGGTTCTCATGTCATCTTCTCTTCTCAGTCCTAGTGGTTGCTTGTGTCAAGGGGCTTTAACCAGCACCAAGGAAGAATAATAGCCCACAATGGATCGTAGACCACTACAGTCACTCTGACACCATGGACATACAGCCACAATTTTTACTGAGGCACCCTACCAAATGCTGATAAAATTTACCATTAAATAGATTGGGAGCTAGAAGCTGATGCAACTAAATAAATAAATGCATTTAGTTCATGTCTCTTCAGCACATCCCAAAACCCAAACAATGAAGGAATTGCTTATGAAGTGTGGTCACTGTTGTGGCATCAGAAGGAGTAGCCAAATGATGCACAAACCCATAGGAACTTTTTGACGAGCTTAAGATATCACAGTTTATTAGGGCCTTGGCAAATGCCTATGAAAGGAAGTGAGGTTTAAGTGGAGCAGCCATTGTGGGAGTGACCATTTTTGGAGTGGGTCAGTATTAGTGCAGAGATCTTGAGGCTTTGGCTCAAAAGACCTCAGTGAGAAGAGGGGAAGGCTAAAGTAAGTTTCTTTTTTTTTTATCTATTTGTGCCTAGCTAGAGTAGTGGGAGTGGACCCAGAGTCCACAGTATGTCCTTCATGTCAGATGTGGGAATTCTGGGAGTCCTCCAGTCTCCCTGGCAACTACATCTGTATACATCGAGTTGCAGCTCCTTACAAGCTGTGTTAGGGAACCGGAGCTGCATTTAGATGATCTTCTGTTCATTCAGGAGAATGAGGAGGTGGCAGTTAAGAGCTCCAGGGAGGTGGACACCCCTAAATTGCAGGAGGCAGGTAGCTGGGTGACTGTTGGGAGAGGGAAAGAGAATAGAAGAATCGTGCAGAGTGCCAGTTGCCTGCAACAACTGCTTTGTATAGTGTTGGATGCTGGAACGACTTACCAGACGAAGGCCGCAACCACCAGGTCTCTGGCACTGAGTCTGTCTCTAGCTCAGAAGGAAAGGATGATGATAATTAGGGAGCACACAGGAGATTCTGTGGATGTGAACGAGACACTCGAATGGTATGCTGCCTTCCAGGTGCCAGGATCAGGTCCATAGCATTGTAAAGGGGGAGGGTGAGTAGCCAGAAATCATGGTACATATTGGAACCAATGACATTGGAAGGAAAAGGTCCTGAAGAGAGATTTTAGGGAGCTAGGCAGAAAGCTGAAAAGCAGGACCTCCAAGGTAATAAGATCCTCAAGTCAGAGAAAGGGCAACAACAGTTAACAACTGTGCTGTGTTTAAAGGAGCGGTGCATTCATCACCATCCGGGACATGCCATCGTCTCCTTACTTCCATCAAGGAGGAGGCACAGGAGCCTGAAGACCCACACTCAACAATTCAGAAAGATCTTCTTCCCTTCTACTATCCAATTACTGAATGCTACCTTATTATTCCCTTTCTGTTTGCACTATTCAAATACTCTGTAACTTAGAGAAATTTTATGCCTTTATATTGTACGTCTACAGCAAAAAAAAAATTCACGTTATATGAGACAGTGAAAATAAACCTGATTCTGCTCAGTTTCCTACTGGGAGCAATGAATTTCATTTCAGACCAGACTGAACTGAGCATATGCGCCCCTATAGGCCTGGACCGTTACATATTATGCTTCACACTTAATAATTACTAGCTATTGTGCAGCAAGGTGCTGAACATTTAATGTGAAAGATGTGTTTTAAGTCTTCCAATGATAGCCTGGACAACCAGGAGTTAATGTGATTTGCTTGTGTGTGCCACGTTAACTTTAGGCTTGGAACACAATAGCAGCTCAGCCATCCATGGGAACATCAGTCAAGTGGCTGGTCATTCATCTGCGGATCAGTGCTGACTGCGAGCGAGTGTGCACAGCAGTCTGGGATAAAGGCCTGAAATAAGCTTTCTGATCTGCACCCAGAACAGATGAAAAATACTGGGTCAAGTTTTTGAATCACTTTCCCAGCTACTCAAGTCCTGAACAAAAGTATTGATTTTCCCTGTGGCTCTTTGAATTTTCCCATTGCTACACCTTCCAAAGATAAAATCGCGCATTTCTCCTAGATTTGCAGCCAAGACTTGCCAAGGTTCCTCCTCCCTCTGCATTTTCTCCCCTTCCATTCCAAAATGTGCTGAGTTGTGTCCTTTGTATAAAAATAGAAAATGTGGAAACTGGTAGCAGGTCAGGAGGGATCTGTGGAGAAAATAAGGCAATGTTGTATCAAAAGCTGCTTGACCTTCTGAAGTATTTCCAGCACTTTCTGCTTTTATTTCAGATCCATAGCATATGCGGGTTTTTATTTTTGCTTTGTGTTTGCACTGATTGGTCCATAGTTGGTGTGTCAGCGAGCTATTAAACCATAGGTGACATCATATACACCCAGTGGCCACTTTACTAGATACCTCCTGTTCCTAATAAACTGGCCACTGAGTGTACATTTGTGGTCCTCTGCCGCTGTGGCCCATCCACTACAAGGTTCAGCATGTTGTGCATTCAGGGATGCTCTTCTGCACACCGCTGTTGTAACGTGTGGTTATTGAGTTACTGTCACCTTCCTGTCAGCTTGAACCAGTCTGGCCATTCTCCTCTGACCTCTCTCATTAACAAGGCATTTTCACCCAGAGAACTGCCGATCACTGGATGTTTTTTTTGTTTTCTGCACCATTCTCTGTAAACTCTGGAGACTGTTGGGTGTGGCAATCCCAGGAGATCAGCAGTGTCTGAGATACTCAAACCACCCCATCTGGCACCAACAATCATTGTGCTGTCTTTACGACAGTTATTTAGTTTATAATATTTTCGCTTAGTAATTCATTCAATAGTATTTTCTAGTTAGAATTAGAAGTGTTTAAAGTGTATTCATTGCATGTAAAATATATCGGCATGCGATGACGTCACATCCGGTTTCGCCGCGTCTTGTGGGAAAACACCGGTTTGAAATTAGCGCGAGGGTGGGGGCTTTCCACGAGGCTCACCTGAGCACAAGCAGTTTTGCAGGCATGAGAAATCACAGTGAGAGCAACGCTGTAAGTTAATAGATAATCGATATATTGAACTAAGATGTTAATGCTGATCCTGTTAGAGGTAACGACGGTAGATAATGTTTATGCTTTCGTTAGTTAAAGAGTCGCGGATAGTTTGCATGGAAGTGTATTTAAAGTAGTCAATGGAGCAGGTAAACTCTCCCTGTATACTGCACCTTAGTGTAATGTAGTTATAGTCACCTTTGCAAGTATTTACACTTGAAATGTGATATTAAGGAAGGAACAAATACTGTATCAATCTTGTATTGTTTTATCAACAGTTTTCACCATATGTTAATGTGAAGAGTGAACAGTAAATGGTTAATCTTACTGCGATCTGGTTTGCATTGGCTGTGGTTTATCCGGACGTTAAATTCGGCGTTTCGTTACACCCGAAGGAGAACGTTACAGTGAAAAAGCGGCATTATCAGGTGTTTCAAGTGCTGCAATGTCAGCTCAATCCAGCATCAAGTCAACGCCGCCCAGCGACAAGGGCAGTAAACCGACATCAAGTAAGCCCACCCAGGCGTTATCAGGTGTTCCAAGTGCTGCAATGTCAGCTCGATCCGGGATCAAGTCGATGGCGCCCAGCGACAAGGGCAGTAGAACGACATCAAGTAAGTCCACACAGGCAAGAGCCAAGGCAGAAGCCGCCAAGGTGCGACTGCATTATGCCAAACAAGAAGCAGTTTTGAAAATGAAACTGGCCACCAAAGAAGCCAAAAGGGCCGCCAGACAAAGAGAAGAGGCCGCCAGAGAAGCCGAAACCCAGTTGGAAATGACAAAAATATCGACAGAGTTGCAAGTGCTGCAGCTAGAAAGAGAAGAAGAAGCTGCCATGGCGGAAGCAAAGTACATAGAAGAAGCTGAAGGGTCGCGTGATCTGACCGCAGTAAGATCTACTTTAGAAAGGACCAGACTGGAACGCACAAGCGACTATGTACAATCTCAAATAGACAGGCAGGCTCGTCTCCCCTCTCCATACGTATTCAATAACTTCCCCAGCTACGAGGAACCTCAGAGAGTCACGATTGCATCACATCCATACGAGGAAGGAAATTTACCCTCACGGCTCCGTGATGAAGTCAAGAATGAAAGAACCGACAACGCTCCTTCACCCCCACAACAGGACGGCGGGGAGGGAGAGGTTCACTCCAGGACAACAATTGTCAGCCCGAACTGTACAGAAGTTTGCAGTCAAACTCAGTCAAGCCGTTCTTGTTCCAAGATCTGCCTCACTGAGGTGTACCCTGAAGAAGCACAACAAGACATTACCAAGCGTAAAGTAACCGACGAGACGCTAGGTCAGTCAGTTTTCGTTCAAACCGAGCACGGAAACAAACTTGCACAATCAGCTCAAGATACCATTTCTTTAAAAACCAAAGACACCAAGGTCTTCAGAGATGAAGCAAATAATGGGGTTGCCCCATTGCCTATCAGAGAACCATGCCAGCGCTCACCAGATAACAAAGAGCAGGCAGTCAAACAGTTCACGTCCTTACGGAAAACCCGGAAAAGGAAACCCGAGATGCAGCAACGCACCCGATTGGCCCACGAGGTACTGTGCACCCTAATGGCAGAGGTCACAGCCATTATAAACGCACAATCATTCCTACCTGTGTCTTCTGACCCAGAAAACCCCTTTATACTTTCGCCATCAACGCTCCTTACGCAGAAGGCAGGAGCACCTCCTCCACCAGGAGACTTCTCAGACAAGGATTTGTACACAAAGCAATGGAGACAAGTCCAGGCTCTGGCAAATCAGTTCTGGTCCCGCTGGAGACAGAAATATCTACCCTCGTTGCAACAGAGACGAAAGTGGACAGAACCCCGTAGGAATCTTCAAGTTGGAGACTTAGTCCTGCTCAGGGACAAGCAAGTCGCTCGCAACAGCTGGCCAACGGCCAGAATCACTGCTACATTCCCTATCGAGGATGGACATGTCAGGAAGATCGAATTGAAGACTACCGACCAAGGCGATGTGAAAATTTACCAAGGGCCAGTTACAGAAGTTATTCTACTTCTACCCAATGACTGATTAAGAGACTAAGTTTTGTACTCTGCTCATTGTGACCTTACGAAGGTCAAGCGGGGAGTGTGCTGTCTTTACGACAGTTATTTAGTTTATAATATTTTTGCTTAGTAATTCATTCAATAGTATTTTCTAGTTAGAATTAGAAGTGTTTAAAGTGTATTCATTGCATGTAAAATATATCGGCATGCGATGACGTCACATCCGGTTTCGCCGCGTCTTGTGGGAAAACACCGGTTTGAAATTAGCGCGAGGGTGGGGGCTTTCCACGAGGCTCACCTGAGCACAAGCAGTTTTGCAGGCATGAGAAATCACAGTGAGAGCAACGCTGTAAGTTAATAGATAATCGATATATTGAACTAAGATGTTAATGCTGATCCTGTTAGAGGTAACGACGGTAGATAATGTTTATGCTTTCGTTAGTTAAAGAGTCGCGGATAGTTTGCATGGAAGTGTATTTAAAGTAGTCAATGGAGCAGGTAAACTCTCCCTGTATACTGCACCTTAGTGTAATGTAGTTATAGTCACCTTTGCAAGTATTTACACTTGAAATGTGATATTAAGGAAGGAACAAATACTGTATCAATCTTGTATTGTTTTATCAACAGTTTTCACCATATGTTAATGTGAAGAGTGAACAGTAAATGGTTAATCTTACTGCGATCTGGTTTGCATTGGCTGTGGTTTATCCAGACGTTAAATTCGGCGTTTCGTTACACCCGAAGGAGAACGTTACAATCATTCCACAGTCAAAGTCACTTAGATCACATTTCTTCCCCATTCTGTTATTTGGTCTGAAGAACAGTTGAACCTCTTGACCATGTCTACATGCTTTTATGCAATGAATTGCTGCCACATGATTGGCAGATTGAATATTTGCATTAACATACAGGTGTATCTAATATAGTGGCCACTGAGTGTATCTCTAACTCATGTCTTCTTGCACTCTTCCACAAGGAGTCAACAACAAAAACAATTTATATTTACACAGCATATTAAACACAACCAAAACATTCCAAAGGATTGTAAAGGAGGGTTCCAAAGAATAAGCCACAATAGGTGGATGGTCAAACCTTGCTCAAAAAGATAGATCTAAGGAATGTAACAAGGCAGAGATGTGAAGAGGCTTAGGGAAAGAATTCTGCAGATTCGGGTCTTGGCAGGAGTAGAAATGGCATCAGTTCGTGTGGGAGAACCAAGAGCTTGGAACTGGAGGAGTGTTCTAGGACCAACAGTGATTCTGGACAAAGGACAAGGACAAGGCTATCGAGAGATATGAAAACCGGGTTTAGATTTTCAAAAAGGAGGAATTTTTCAACCTGTAGGCGGCATGGTTCAGCAAGCACAGGGGTGCTGGGTCTAAACCCCGGAACTTTCTCCTCAACAACACTGTGGAATAATGACTGCAACAATTCAAGGTGGCAGTTCCCCCCCCCCCCATCTTCTTGGGGCAATAAGATACACATCCCATCTGAGACTAAAATGAATTAAAATGGAGCAGCTTGTACAATCACAGTCTCCTTGGGCAGATTTCCATCCAAGCAGTGAAGACAAAAATCCACTCCTTTGCTTGTGTGGTGATCCATTCATTCCCAAAAGACATTGATTGGATCCAGGCTGGGCCAGTTTGTAATACCTTCCATCTCTCACACTGCCTGCAATGCATCTTTCTTCATTATTTCCCATCAGCTAAAGCTCCAATCAAATTAGCTCCCAGTTTTCCCTCGAAGTACAATGCCACGGAGACTTAACAAGAAACACAAAGGTTATTTTCAGGCTGACAAATATCCCAGTGCCCACAACCACATTTTTATTCAATTGCTGACAGTTTAAATGAACTTCTAGTCACGCAGTTCTCAAAGACTGATGCTTCACTGCCACTTATTAATGAATCTCTGTTCTATGCTCCTCCCCCCCCCCCCCCCCCACCACCACAAAACTCCATCACCGTAGAAGTTCATTTAAATTTGAAATGAATCCCTTTCTCCCCACTGGTTTGAACAACAGCACTCATTCACTCCATATCAAAATACAAATTTCTTCTCATCTTCCTTACAAATTAGCTCACAATTCCAGATCCACCATGTAGATTTACAGCAGGGAGAACTAAACACATGATTAAAAGAAATTCTGTGAGGTATGTGCAGTAGTTTCTTGCAGGCTAGACCTCTTTAGGTTTGCTTATGTTTGGCAGTTCCTCAGGCTTCCTCGCAGATGCTGAGGCTTCTGAGGTGACTGATGAGGCACAGATTCTGATAGATGGGGCAGGAGGTGGCAGACAGGACAAGTGGGAACTTTGTGAGGCAGTGTGAGTGTGTTCCTTTCAATGCTTGTGCCAGGCCTTCTGTGTGTCCCTGAAGCACGGGCACAAGGTTCTCAATGACATCCCAAATCTCATGCTTCAGTTTGAGTGGTCAAAGGCCAGTGGTCAAAGTGTCAGTGGACTGACTGGACTTGCCTGTGGGTGGTTCTTGTAATTTAAGAATCCGGACTGAAAATTCAGAGTATCAGGTCAAATGAATTCAAATTCTGCTTAAAACTAAATCTGCTATCACTGAAACTAAGCATGAAACTGCTAAATAATGATAAACATCCAACAGGATCATTCACGTCCTTTCAGGAAGAAATCTTCCCATAAGAACATTGTAAGCCACTCCACAACTTATCTCAATAGGTCATTCGGTTGTATCCAAGGGCAATGAAAAATATTCACTGGCAAGGAAATAGCTGGCTAAAGCAACTGGCCGTGTGATACTCACATTCTATGAATGAATTTAAAAGTTGTTTTGACGCCTCACTAAGTGTAGCAACTTACATATTACAGATCGGCATAATAGCGGAAACAGACACTTGCTAAAAATCTTCACATGCATATGAAAAATAATTCTCCTTTAGCTTGGAGAAAAGCACTGGACTCCTGCAACAAATCCAGTCAGGGCATCATGACATTGGGATTTCATTTCAGAGCAATGGAAGATGATCATATCACAATAGGTGGATCTCGTAGAGCCTCTTTGAATGAATGGTACACTTTTTAATTTCAATACTCAGAGTTGGCCTTCATGTGTGGCTCAGCTACCAAGCCCAGTGGAACCATTTCTACTGACAGGAGAAGGTGGGTTACTGGTGCCTTAAAACCAGTTGCTTCAGGCAGCTGTGGTTGGCAACTCACCTAGGAGAAGGGAAACTCTGATCTCAAACCTCTGCTGCCTTGCAGCTGTACCCACTCATGGGGAAGGCTTCAGGAGAAAAACCTCGAGGGAAAAGTCCGGAGCTGGAGTCCCTAAGGCAGTCCGACATTGAGTTCAACGCTGACTGGCAACTCCCGTGACGCTGCTGATGCCAAACTGTATCGGTCTTTGCCGTTCCTCTGGGTTCATCATGGTGTGGCGAGGGAGAGCTTGCTAAATGGGCAACTGCTTGCTCTCAATATCATACTGCCCAGGCTTGCATATTACAAAGACAGCTTGGATGCAACTTCCATGGTCAACCATGACCAACGGAGGCTCCAGACTCACTCACTCACTCAGAGTTTCACTAAACACTTCTGGAGCAAGTATAACACAGGTTAGATTCGGAGTAAAGTTCCCTCTAAATTGTCCCATCAAATATACCCAGGGCATGTGTCAACACAGGTTAGGTATACAGAATGCTGCCCATCACCATGCTCTCAGCACAAGGACAGCATGGATTAGGTAGAGAGTGAAGCTGCATTGTCCTGTAAAACGCTACACCGTCGCATCACACAGAGTGAAGGTCCTCCTACACCATCCCATCACTCAATCCCAGGGAATGGGTTAGACGGCAGTGTCAACCCTCCTCTACGTTGTCCTATCACACAATCCCAGGGAATGGGTTAGACGGCAGTGTCAACCCTCCTCTACGTTGTCCTATCACACAATAGCATGGCACAGGTTAGACGCAGAGTGAAGCTCCCTCTACACCATCCCATCACACAAGCCCAGGGCACGGGTTAGACGGCAGTGTCAACCCTCCTCTACGTTGTCCTATCACACAATAGCATGGCACAGGTTAGACGCAGAGTGAAGCTCCCTCTACACCATCCCATCACACACTGTCAAGGCATCAGCTAGACAAAAGCAACATGCACAAAATGCTGGAGGAACTCAGCAGGCCAGGCAGCATCTGTTGTAAAAAGTACAGTCAACGTTTCAGGCTGAGACCTTTTGGCAGGACTGGAGAAAAAAAGATGAGGAATAGTTGTAAAAGGGGGCGGGGAGGGGAGAGAGAAACACGAGGTGATAGATGAAACCTGAAGGGGGAAGGATGAATTAAAGAACTGGGAAGTTGATTGGTTAAAGAGATACAGGGCTGGAGAAGGGGGAGTTCAATAGGAGAGAAGGCCACGGAAGAAAGAGGGGAGAAGCACCGGAGGGAGGTGATGGGCAGGCAAGGAGATAAGGTGAGAGAGGGAAAAGGGGATGGGGAATGGTGAAGGAGACGGCGGTGGGGGGTGGGGGGCACTACTAGAGGTTCGGGAAATCGATGTTCATGCCATCAGGTTGGAGGCTACGCAGATGGAATATAAAGTGTTGTTCCTCAAACCTGAGTGTGGTCTCATCATGAGAGTGGAGGAGGCCATGGACTGACATGTTGGAATGGGAATGGGAATTGGAATTAAAATGGATGTCCACTGAGAGATCCTGCTTCTTCTGGCAGATGGAGTGTAGGTGCTCGGCAAAGCAGTTTCCCAATCTACGTCGGTCTCACTGATATACAGGAGGCCACTCCGGGAGCACCGATTTGATTGTCCCTCAAACTCTCAGCACACAAGTTAGATACCAATTAAAACTCCCTCTCCACTGTCCCATCAGCAGTCTCAAGGCATCGGTTAGACACTTAGTGAAGCTCCCTTGATATTATCCGGTCACACACGCAACAAACAGGTCAGATACTAAGTAAAGCTGCCTTTTCACTATCCTGCCACACCATCTCAGGGCAGAAGTTAGATACCAATTAAAGCTGCCTCTGCACTTTCTTACCCTTTGAAATGGATTGAGAGATTTCCATTGACCTGGGCTGTCATCCAGTGGCTGCATAGTGAAATTGTCATTTTGGTATTATTTTCTCAAATCGCTAACCTCAGGGCACTGTTAAACAATTTTCATAAACAAGAATCAATTTTATTGGGTCCGTAAGGCACCATCAAATTTGAATTTGATAACATTTTAGCACTGCATTAAAGATGAAGCACTGACAAAACTTTGCATGGCTTCCTGACTGTCAGACAAGAAATACAACGTGTAAAGCTCATACAGCCCTACAGAGGCCTTTTGCCAGCCAGCAAAACAGACAAGAGGCTATAAAATTGTAGTCACTTTGGCAAAGGAAACTCATTTTGATCTATGACACTCAATAAACACAGCTTTCGTTTTATAAATGCCTTTCGTTTTCACTTGTCTTTGGCTGGTTTGCTTGGGTACCAGAGGCAGTGCCAGCATCTCCTTTAGTAAACAGCACAGCTTTGTCGGCAAGGTCAGTGGGCGTTCTGCAAGGGAAATAGTGCACAGAATTAACTAAGGATTGATAGGTGGGTTGAGGAGAGGGTGGGGTGCTGGAAGGTTACAATGAATGTAGAGGTTGAGGGCTTTCAAAAATCAGCAAAATACAGGATTGAGTGAAGAAGAAAGGGTGTGAGGTAAAGGTGGAGGAAAAGGACATAGAAGGACATTGGCAACATTAACAGCTTATTGTGGAAGACCCCATCTGTCAACAGCAACAGCTGCCACTAATAAAAGTCTTGTTCTTTTATATATAATGTTGAACCCATGGGGAGACTACAGTCAGAAATACCATCTTCTTGCTTGCAATCAACACCAGGGCACCTCAAGGGTGTGTGCCTAGCCCACTGCTCTGCTCTCTCTACACCCACGAATGTGTGGCTAGGCACAGTACAAAATTCGCTGATGACACAACTTTCATTGGCAAATTCTCACATGGCGATGAGGAGGCATACAGGAGCAAGACAGGTCAGCTGGTTGAGTGGTGTTGCAACAACAACCTTGCACTCAACGTCAGCAAGACCAAGGAATTGATTATGGACTTCAGGAAGGGAAGAACACGCACCAATGCTCATTGAGGGGTCCGCAGTGAAAGGGGTGGGCGTCAACATCTCAGGGAAACTGCCCTGGGCCCACCATATTGATGCAATCATGAAGAAGGCATGCCAGAAGCTATACTTCATTAGGAGTTTGAGGAGATTTGGTATGTTACCAAAGATTCTAGCAAATTTCTACACAGGTACCATGGAGAGCATTCTGACTGGCTGCATCACCACCTGCTAAGGAGGCTCCAATGCCCAGGATCAATAAAAGCTGCAGAGTGTTGTGGACTCAACCAGCTCCATTATGGGAATAAACCTCCCTATCAATGAGGACATCTTCAAAAGATGGCATCCATTATTGAGGACCCTCACCATCTGGGACATGCAGTCTACTCATTATGACTATCAGGGAAAAGGTACAGGAGCCTGAAGATCCACACTCAATGCTTTAAGTACAGCTTCTTTCTTTCCGCCATCAGATTTCTGGATGGTCCAAGAACCCATGAACACTACCTCACTATTCTTCTTTTGCACAATTTATTTGTTTATTTTTATTGTAATTTATAGTAACTTTTTATGTCTTGCACTGTACTGCTGCCACAAAAGAACAAGTTTCACAACAGATGCCAGTGTGAATAAACCTGATTCTGAGTATATAAGCAGAAGATAGTGCAAATGCTGAACAGGACAGGCAGCATCTTCTGCTTTAATACTACTGGTTAAGAGGGTACTACTGAACACGTGAGACGGCTCTCTTGCAGTTAAGAAGATAAGAAATCCGACTAAAAGCTTCACTAAAAATACCTTTTCTGAGGTAATTTGTGTTAAATTATCACTGCAAGCAGTGAAGGGGTGAGCGATGGTGAGGTGAGTTTGGGGGATGAACTGAGATAGCGTGTTGCAGAATCACTGCAGATGGAATTCTGATGCCCATTCAACCTGTTTGGGTGTAAGGTTGGGTTGGTCTGGCTACTGAGCTGATTCAAAGAGCATAAGAGTGCTTCGGGTTGGCCGGCAAAATCTGGTCCTGGAGCGAGTAGCTAGGCAGCGTGGCCTAGGCCCAGAGCCTTTCACGGCAGTGGTGCCTGGGTCCTAGTGCGAGGTACAATACACTATTTGGACAATTTAAACGCTGGCCCAGAACGGAGGCAAGAACCAATTTTGCTTGCTCTCCACAATGTTCACTCCTCTCTCCAGGGTGCCAGAGTCTTTTGCTGTCCATTGTTTGGTCAACTTAAATGCCAGCTCAGATAGACTGAAAAGACAAGGTGTTGGGATCCTGGACAAGAGCCATTTTGTTCATTCTCCATGAAGGTCTCTCCTCTCTCCATGGCACTGAGGCTACGAAGACTGACCTGGCTGCTGTACTCCATGCTTGCTAACACGATGAGCAAGCTAACTGATAAGCAAGGCTTTGGGCCTACTCGGGGCTGCTCCAGGGTTTGGATCAATTTGGTTCAGAATGTTGCTGTTCGCTTCAATTGCTTGTATGATTTGTATTTTTTTCCCTTTCTCTTGCACATCAGGTGTTGGTGATTTATTTTTATTTTTATTCTTTTTTTTTAGTTGGGTTCTTTCAGATTTCTTGCTTTGTGGTTACCTGTGAACAAGCAACTCTCAGGGTCCTTTGATAATAAATGTACTGGAATCTTGAAGAATCAGAATCGGTTTTATTCTCACTTTTGCCAAACTAAGAAATACGTTGTAGTTTGCAGGGAAGGGAGGGGGAATGGGCACAGAGAACAAACTGAATGTCTGATTGGAAGAGACTGAATGCCACTGGTGGTGTTGGCGCTGGCTGAGAGTGCTAATCACAGCTGATCTGTCTGCCTGCAATGTAAATAGAAGTAAATAGAAGGGGGTCAATGAGAACAAAGGATAAAAAAAATGTATCGATTCTCTTGCACTTGTTACAATTTAATGGATTGCATTCAGTCTTCTCTTCACTGTTGATTGTTGGTTTCAAAAGCAAATGCAGATTGGTTGACCAGATCAGTCTGCAAGGGCGACCTTGAGCCTCCACTATATTCCTTAATTCTGCACCCTCTCTGACTTCTCAGTCTTTGGCCCCTATATTGTTTCAACAAATTTTAACATAAGCTTAAGGAACAGCATATCACCTTCTGCCTAGTCACGTAAGTCTTCGGGGCTCAGGATTGAATTCAACAATTTCAGATAAACAGCCCTTCCAGTTTGAGTCAAAACTGGCCATTTTTGATGAAAGAGCATCAATGTGTAACAATGGATCTGTTTCTCTCTCTCTGCAGATTCCGCTGAGTATTCCCAGCACCTTTGGTTTTATTTCAGACTTGCAGCATCTGCAGTGTTTTATTTTACTTTCTGGGCATTATGGCAGTTAGTTGACACAGGACAGCTGATTGCAAGAAGCCATCCATCCGCAAATATTAATGGACATACTCAGTTAAGCTCAGTTTCTAAGTATAATCTACTTTTATTTCTCTCTGTACTGATCAATAGCAATTCACACTTTCTAACCAAACACTCCAGTAATCACTTCTCATGCTGGCAGCTAGCAACAGTTCAAAGCTCTGTTCAACAGCTTCAGTTGGGAAGCATCAATTAATTTTTGTGCAGATGTAAATGCACATCACAACTTGCGAGGTCGGGGTAACGACTCATTGCACACACCGATATACAATGAACACTCTCAGATCAGACAGAGACAGATGCAAGTTAATGCTTCTGAATAGCTCTAGCTTTTTAAATCACACTTACAAGGAATAGCATTTATTCACATTTTGTGTTCTGACCAACTTATAATGTAACTCACTTTTACAAAAAAATACAATCCTCTCCAGAGTTTTAAATTCTAAATCTAATTTTCAGTATTTATTTGGAGTTCACAACTCATTACCAATTCTTAATGCTTCTACATTGCAAGCTGTATAATTTACAGCCAATGGTCATGAAAACCGTTGTGCGAATACTACAGGTTCAGATTCAGTTTATTGTCATTTATAACCACAAATACAATGCAGTTAAAAATGAAACAACGTTCTCCGGAATGATATCACAAAAAAGCACAAAACAGACCTGGATCTTTGTAAGAACAATCCTCTTATGTTCCCCAGTCCTCTCACCTTCTTTCATGTGATGATTCCGGGTGGGATATGGTTTCAGCACATCGCACATTTGAAAAAGTCTTGTGTGCATCCGCTCAGATGGGGATTCTTGTTGTTGACTAACCATGTCTAGCAGACCATCACTGGTTAGTGGTCACAAGCAGGACACGTTGGTTGAGATTCTCTCAGCACATCAGCACAGATCTAAGACTGAACACAAGGTCTAGTAGTTGCCCTACTCTGTGCACCTCCTAGGGCAACTAGGGATGGGCAATAAATACTGGCTTAGTTGGCAATGTCCACATCCCGGAAATGAATAAATATATTTTACAAAGCCTCTAGGGACATCAAACCAGAGTCATCCAGAAAGTGTATCAGCTATTCGAAGAGTTTAAACTCCCCCTCCTTTTTTTTAATATTTTAGTTTTGTAAAGAGGTGTTTTTGTTTTTGTATTGACTTTCAACAAAATCTGTATTTTCTATCACTGTGAAGATAAACCAACATTAGACCTCTATAAAGCAGAAACAAATTAAAATCAGAATTCTTAACAACTACAGACTGGTTCAGGCTTTACCAGAATTATTTCTTTGACAAAAGCTTCATTTTCTTTTACTCTTCTGCCATTTTTCAACCCCATCATCCCACAGACCAGCACATCCCACTGACAATGGATTTGGTCACTGGATTACAGAGACATTTTGCAAGCCGAGTTGGCAATCTTTGAGCAAAATGAATGAAAATATAAATTCTGCATGGTTGGCATGGAGCTTTATCAGTGCAAACAAAAATCAAAAATTCCATGTAGGCCGCCATGGTTAACACCTGAAAATGCAAGCCCAAATTGTGCACAAAATGAACTGGAACAGATTTTGCTGACAGATAAAATGTCGAGACCTGGTAGTTCATTGCATTAGTCAGGGCATGAAGGGATACAGGGAGAAGGCAGGAGATTGGGGCTGAGAGGGAAATGGATCAGCTATGATGAAATGGTGGTGCAGACTCAATGGGCCAAATGGCCTAATTCTGCTCCTATATCTTATGCTCCTATGGTATACTGTTTAGTCTGTGAGCTACATGTGAGCAAGGAATTTTATTGCACCCTGGTGTATGTGACACAGAACACTGCAGCACAGTTGAGGCCCTTCAGTCCACTTTGTTGTGCCAACCTTTTAACCTACTCTAAATTCAATCTAATCCTTCCCTCCTACATAGCCCTCCATTTTTCTATTATCCATGCCTATCTAAGAGATTCCTAAATGGCCCTAATATGTCTCCCTCTACCAGTATCCCTGGCAGTGCAGCCACCACTCTCTGTACACAAACTTACCTCTGACATCCCCATTATACTTTCCTCCAATCACCTGAAAAATTGTACTTCAAATTATATTAAAATTAAGACTACAAGCTAATCTGAATCTGAATGTGCTGTACACACTCTAATGTTTCTTCTGACCAACAACACATTCACTCCCACTCTCAAACACTCATTAAGTAGATAATTGAACTTGAATGGTCTGTTCCCCTTGACAAATAACATTTTGATTTTTTACATTATTTACGAATTGTGAGTTAATACAGTTTGCAAGATTCAAAGCAGTGTTTCAGGAATTTCTCTGCAATAGGCGGTATTAGAGTTGAACCAGGCTTGCTAATCAATAAGGTTTCTGTCATGGAAGGCGTGATGCTAGGAAGGCCTGGAGTTCAAGGCAACGTGTGTGTGGAGTGTTTAAAGAAAGTCTGTCTCACCTCCTCCAAAACTCACATCACTGCCAGCTTCTTTGGAACAGAAAAATATTGGTCAATCAAAACAATGAGAATGTTCTGGAAGGCAGTGAAAAACTCCAGCACTCATTAAGCAAGGGTGTCTCAGGGCAGTGCACTCGAAATGGGATCAGTTGGTCCTGATGCTCCTGATGCTCCAGCCAAGTGACAGGTATTAATTTCGCACTACTTGCACTTTGGGAATTAAAAGCTGAAATTTGCAATGAGCAGGAGCCTTTGTTGGTAATAATAATAAACGAGGAGGCAAGGTGATTGTGATTAGGTTTCAAATTGAAATCTGTTAGTGGAGTTCTGCTCATATGGCCAAGCAGCCAAGTTATTGTGTGGAACTCTGGGAAGCCATACACCATGCTAATATGGCTACGTAAGATGACTGTTCTGTAGCAGGGATTCTGGATAAGCTGACCCTTCTTCATTAAGAATGTGAAATGGTTGACACGTTCTTTCACGCAGTGGAATGTGTGCCAATATGCAATTTAATTGCTTGACCTGTTAATATCACGAGTTCAAAGCCCAGTACTAATCAGCACTCATGGGTAGTTGTCTTGTGGAGATGGTGTAAGAAGCAGTTGTTTCGAGCACAGTCCGCAGATGGGGCAGAGAACACTTTGTGGCACATTGAAAGGGTGAAAGTTAGTCCAAAACTTGGACGGAGGTCTTACTAGAGCCCGAATATCAGGGAAATTCCAGGGGGTCATGTGATTCTCAGCTGGCATTCTGAATGGTGCTGTTTATTGCAGAGAAATTTGGATGAAGCCTGGGAAAGTGACATTGGAGAAGATGGAAACCCCCAGCAGCTGCAAGGAACTCCATTTGTTAAAGATAGCACCAACGTATAGAGCATGCACTGGATTGTACCAAGAAATCAAAACATCATTTACAGGAATTAGAAAGGCACAGCCAAACCTTTGGTAGGTGAAAGCATCAAGAGATTTGGAGCTAGGATGCAGATCAGTTATGAAATGTGAACGTCGCAGCAGGACTGTAGAGCTGAATGGCTTGTAGCTAATGAAGGGAAGGGCTGCTTCATTTTCTCCATCAGAAATCTGCTCAAACGAGCACTGGTGCTGGTATGTGTGCCGACACTTGTGGCTGCCCCCCCCCCCCACACCCTTGTGTGTGTTGGTTGTTAACGCAAATGACACACTTCACTGTATGTTTCGATGGACACACGGTTAGTAAATTTGAATGTTGAATCTTGAACATTTCTGCAGCTCCAGGGTTTAACCTGCAAAGAAAAATACACCCCACCAATTGTCACTGCATCTTCCCCCCCTAGATCACTAAATAAAACAACAGAGTGATGGGGGCAGCACAGTAGCATAGCGTTTTACAGTACAGGAGACCTGGGTTCAATTCCCATCACTGCCTGTAAGGAGTTTGTATGTTTTCCCCGTGACTGTGTGGATTTTCTCCAGTCACTCCGATTTCCTCCACTGTCTAAAGACCTACCAGCTGGTAGGTTATTTGATCATTGTAAATTGATTAGGCTAGGAATAAATTGGATGATTGCTGGGCCCTTCCACACTGTATCTCAACAAATAAGTATGTGTGTTTCTTTACAGATAACCTGCAGTGCCCAGCTATTCAGTGTATTCGGCCACAAACCCAGGAAAAACTCATCTCTCTCTGTCCAGGTTCTTCATCCCTGACTTCAAATAATTTTCATGCCTTTGCAGCAGTTCAGTTGCGTGTGATATTCCACACATCACTGAATGAATCTGATATAACCTTCAGGCCTACTCCAGGCAAATGTTTCTCTGCCTTTCTTTGGTGCCTGTATCATCCAAATGGAGTGGTTGGACAAACTTGGGTTGTTTTCTCTGGGGCGGCAGAGGCCAAGGGTAGACATGTTAGAGGTTTATAAGGTTCTGAGAGGCAGAGATAGACAATATCCTTTTCCCAGCTTCAAAATATATCAGAGAGCATGCATTTAAGATGGGGGGGGGTGGTAACAGTGCTGGGTGCCTGGAGTGTGTTGCTGGGGTGGTGGCAGAGGCAAATATGATAGGCACATGAATGTGCAGTAAATAGAAGGATATGGACACTGCATAGGCAGAAGGGATTCATTTAGGTGGACATTTGATTACTAATTTAGTTGGTTTGGCCCAGCATAGTGGGCCGATGGGCTTGTTCCTGTGCTGTACTGGTCTATGCTCTGTGGAACCTTGTTGATGGGTTCATCGCTTTTAACAATGGATTTACTTGGAATAATTTATTCTGCAGTGATTGATCTAAGAGGATATGTTGGAAGTCTCTTATTAAGGCAAGTTAAACAAAATAATAAACAAGTGGCAAGGTTTAATTGAATTACCTCAAAAACTTAGTCTCATGTTTGCAGTTACCGACTCAAACTCCCCTGTACTTTTTAACATGAGCACAGTCAGTTGAACATGAATTTTGACAAATTGCATTTTCCACCATGAGACATCTTCCTCCTGACAGGATAGGAAAATAGCTTGAAGCTGCTTATTGACTGAAATATCAGTGTACCTGTGGAGACAAACGTGCGATAGGATGGCATTATCGTCTTCTCAACAAGGTTACATTCTGAGCACCATTAGTATTGTCATTCTGCTCTTTGTGAACGTAATGTAGCAGCAAGGAAAACAACGTTATTATGTAAAGAAATTAAATTGGAACAGCAGACTGATAATGCCAGGCACCTGATTTGCCACAATGAAAACAGATACAGCTTCTCTTGGTTATAATGGGCATGGGTCTCTCAAGGGTCTGACAATTGATTTGAATTTCAAACATATCGCACAAGATTATACAGGGTGGCTTGGAGAGGAGCTGGCATGACTAACTCCATCTCAGCTTCTAAAGAAGCAGTCTTCAAAGGAGGAAAATATAAAGAAATAACGCAAGAATAATTTCACCAGAGGCCAGTGTATTCTTGTGGAAATAAAATTAACCATATTTCCTCTGGAATCCTGAAATCCACAAACTCTTATTTAGAGGATCATTTACAACCTGATGAAAGTGGTCATCACTCAGCTGGAATGTTAAGTCTGTTTCTCTTTCCCCAGATATTGTCTGGCCTGCCGAGACCTCTGGCACTCTCTGTTTATTACACTGTGGGTAGTTGTGGGGGTTGGTAAGTTCTCCACAGTCGCACCCTAGTGAGGAGGTCGCAGCACAACTTCCAACCTGATATGCCACAGATGAGCAGCTGGGGAATTTAAAATTTAAAATCTATTCAATTATAAATCTGGAATTGCACAAATAGCAGCAGCGACCCCCTAAACTGTTGGAACTCTGTAAGAAAATCCATCCGTTTCATTTATGTACAGTGCTGTGCAAAAGTCTTGGGCGCATACCTATAGCTGGGGTGCCTCACACTTCTGCATAGTTCTGCACATAATTTTATAGACTGCTGTGCAAAAACAACATATTTCATGACCTATGTGAGTGATGATAAACCTGATTCTGATATGGGTCTCGATTGTGAACTGAGAGTCGGAAGGAGGCAGGGAGGGGGGAGTCATGGACCTTCTTAGTGTAAGGGGTTTAGATCGGTCGGAATCTGTTAAGTGTATCCAGGAAGGTTTCTTAAGTCAATATGTGGAAGGTGCAATGAGAGGAGAGGTTGTACTGGACCTAGTGTTGGGTAATCAGTGAGGTGACCGACCTTTCAGTGGGTGAAAAATTAGGGAGCAGTGACCTCAACTCCTTAACTTTCAGGATAGCTATAGATCAGGATAGGTTATGGTCCTTGTGAGAGAGTTTTAAATTGGAGTAGGGAAAACTATGAGGGCATTAGGCAAGAACTAGGAAACGTTAATTGGGTACACATTTTCTCTGGCAAGTTCACATCAGATATGTGGAGGGTGTTTAAAGATCAATTAATTGCAGAGCAGAGGAAAGTTATGTCCCTGTTAGAAGGAAGGACAGGGATGGAAAGATAAGAGAACCTTGGATGTCGAGAGAGGTGATGAATTTAATTAAGAAGAGAAAGGAAAAGTATGTAAAGCTTTGGAAGTCAGGATCAAATGAAGCACATGAAGAATACAAAGAAGCCAGTAAAGAACTCAAGAAGAGAACTAGGAAAGACAGAAAGGGCCATGAAAATTCCTTGCCAAGTAGGATTAAGGTGAATTCCGCGGCATTCTATGCATCCACCAAGAATAAGAGGATAATTGGGGAGAAGGTGGGACTACTCAAGGACATCACTTGCTTGGATGTAGAGAATGTGAGGGAGGTATTTAATGAATACTTTGCTTCAATATTTACCAACGAAAAGGATATGGAGGACTAGGACATCATTGTTGAGAGCATAAATATGTTAAGCCATTTAGAGGTTAAGGAGAAGGAAGTGTTGGGCGTCCTAATGACTACTTAGGTGGATAAGTCTCCAGGGCCAGATGGGTTTACCCCAGGTTATTGAAGGATGCAAAGGACGAGATTGCTGTGCCCTTGACCAGTATCTATGTATCCTTTCAAGCCACAGGTGAGGTTCCGCAGGACTGAAGAGTGGCTAATGTTGGCTACACAGGTCGATAAGGTGGTTAAGAAGGCTTATGAAATGTTTGCTTTTGTTAATCAAGGCATTGAGTTCAAACGTCAGGAGGTTATGTTGCAACTTTATAAAACTCTGGTTTGGCCACATCTGGAATATTGCGTACAGTTCTGGTTGCCCCACTGTAGGAAGGATGTGGGGCTTCGGAGAAGGTGCAGGAGAAGTTTACCAGAAAGCTACCTGGTTTAGAGGGCATGTGCTATCATGAGAGGCTGAATAAACTTGGGTAATTTTTTCTGGAGCTTCGAAGGCTGAGGGGAGATCTGATAGAGGCTTACAAGATTATGAGAGGCATAGATAAAGTAGACAGATAGTATCTGTTTCTCAGGGTTGAAATGTCTAATACCAGTGGGCATGCATTGAAGATGAGAGGGGGCAGGTTCAAGGGGGATGTGAGGGTTAAGTTTTTTACTCAGAGAGTGGTGGATGCCTGGGATGCACTGCCTGGTGTGGTGGTAAAGGTTTTTGACAGCTGTCTGGATAGACACATGATGTGGGGAAGATGGAGGGATATGGACGTGGTGTAGGCAGGAGGGATTCGTGTTTGGGTGTTTTTGATTTGCTTTTTAGCTGGTTCGGCACAACATTGTGGGGCCGAATGGCCTGTTCCTGCGCTGTACTCTATGCTCTATGTTCTATGGTTCGGAAAGTGAGAAGGGAGAAGGGAAGCACCAGGAAGGCATTCTGCAATGGTCAATAAACCAATTGTTTGCCTGGTGTCTCAGGGCTATTTGTGTCTGCGCCCGCACCACCCCCTGCCCCGGCACTCCTTCTATGTCACCTGTCCCACACCCCTCCTGCTGCACTCCACCCTCACCATTCCCAACATCCATTGCTCCCACCAGATTTACAAACTTACTCTCTGTTCCATGTTGACAAATACAGTACTGTGCAAAGGTCTTAGGCACCCCATATGTGCCTAGGACTTCTGTGTAGTACTGTACTTCAGAGTTATGATGCTGCCGATCGGACCTACAGCAGTGTGGCTGACTCTCAGTTATCCCCTGAAATTGCCCAACAAGCCACAGATTTGTATCTAACTGTCTCATTAATGATATTTTAATAATTCCTGCCTTTAAAGAACTGTCCTTTCTGGACATACCACCGGAACTCACAAGGGGCAAATTTACTCTGAGGTCAGATTTCGCAAGCCTTCCAATAACTCTGAACTTTTCAGGCTTAATATTTCAAGTTTACAGCACTCACTTGGTTAACTTTTGTGTCTCCAACATCATCCCAGCTTCCTTATGGACATAGGCTGAATTCAGTGCCTTAAAATAAAGATCCACATTTTCCTGGATCAGGGGAAGGAGGTGAGATGTAACGTGTCAGAGTGCAGTAATTCAACTTTCCATCTCTCAGGGAGTGTACTTTCTTTACCTGCAACAGGACTATTTCAGATGGAACGTCTGTCAGACATGTAGATTTTAGACAGTGGGGTGATTTTTCTCTTAACAGATTTTCAAGGTGAAGGTATTTGACAGGGCCTCATCATTGCACGATGATAGAGTTTGTACACCAATGACTTTTCATGGCAATGAAGCAGAGCTGGAGTTGCTATTTCCGATAAATCAAGGAGCTACTGGCACACTGGGAAAGAAAGCAAACTTCTTGATTAGGAGACTGTTGCATGCTAGTGAAATACAATGCTCAGTCCTGCCAATTAGCTGCTGTTGTCTTCTTTCAATCACTATTTCATACCCTGCAGAACCAACTAAAGTCAGTTCACTCCTGGGTTGTGCTTTGTTTGCAGTTCTGTTTCCACAAAATATCGATACATACAGACATATATACGTTCTATGTAGCGCATTCATGAATAAAATATGGGCAGCTGAAACATGGTAATATTGCTCATTGTTGTATCGCCTGTGCTAGATATGATGGTGAAACACATTGGCTGAAAATGTTACAACCTGACGAACTGAAAGCTCGTACACGCCTCTGTTGTTTTGCCATTTCTAACTCCCCTCATGCCCTCTCTATTAAAACTAGAAGTTAAAAAGATTAAAAATTAGCTTTATTTGTCACATGTACATCGAAACATCGAAACATACAGTGAAATGTGTCGTTTTGCATCAACCACCAACACAGTCACATCATCAGCTTGCAGGCTACCCAGACAGAATATAAGTTGTTGTTCCTCCACCCTGAGCATGGTCCATCTTGGCACAAGCAGAGGCCATGGACACACGTCAGAATAGGAATGGGAATCGGAATTAAAATGTTCAGCCACCAGGAAATTACGCTTGACTTGACTTTATTTCTTACACCCTTCACATAAGTGAGGAGTAAAAATCTTTACGTTACGTCTCCATCTGAATGTGCAATCATAGTGATTTATAATAAATAGAACAGTCAATGTAACATAGAGTACACTCAAATCAGCGTGAGTTAATCAGTCTGATGGCCTAGTGATAGAAGCTGTCCCGGAGCCTGTTGGTCCTGGCTTTTATGCTACGGTACTGTTTCCCAGATGGTAGCAGCTGGAATAGATCGTGGTTGGAGTGACTCGGGTCCCCAATGATCCTTCGGGCCCTTTTAACACACCTATCCTTGTAAATGTCCTGAATCACAGCTACAGATGTGCTGGGCTGTCTGTACTGCTCTCTGCAGAATCCTGCAATTAAGGGAGGTACAGTTCCCATACCAGGCAGTGATGAAGCCAGTCAGGATGCTCTCAATTGTGCCCCTGTAGAAAGGATTTCAGGGCCCATACCAAACTTCCTCAACCGTCTGAGGTGAAAGAGGCGCTGTTGTGCCTTTTTCACCATACAGCTGGTGTGTACAGACCACGTGAAATCCTCGATGATGTGGATGTTGAGGGACTAAAAGCTGTTTACCCTCTCAACCCCAGATCCATTGATATCAATAGGGGTTAGCCAGTCTCCACTGGAGACTGGAGACTGGAGGAGCTCAACGAAGCAGTCCCCCCAATTACATTAAGCCATTGTTTTGAAGCTCCTTGTTGTCCTATAGTTCAGTTTGTGGGTAGAGTTTACGAGCACTCCCAGCAATGTCCAAGGTACACCCCAAATACATTACACATTTAATCCACTTTAAATAGGTTAATAGAGGGAAAATTGGAAGCACTAACCGATACATAGGCAAGGACGTGAAGGAATGGGAGAGAAATTCTACCTGGATCGCATGTGGTATTCAGCTCCATGCATCCAGTTCCAGTGGAGCTTTATGTAAGAATGTGAATTTAACCAGAAACCCATTTTGTTTCCCCAAAAAATACACTCTATTCATAAAATATACAGTTAAGTACATAACACAGAACACTGCCGTCAGTGGCTATACCAGGTATACTATTACGTGCAATATTTACACGAGATCAATTTTGCACCAATTTTTCATCCCAAACATTCCATAGGTAATAAGTTTGGAAGATTATGATATGGGTTCCGACCCCGCAGTGCACAATGGTGTGAGGACCCTCCACTGTGACCCTCTGCGGTGACTCACCATGCACCCCACGACACGTGGTCCTGGATGTTGAGAGATACCAGCCTGTGGCCTTTGGCTGTGGATGGCCCCATCCACTGGAAGCTTTGGGCCAGAGAACATCTTTACCAGATTCATAACCTTCCAGCAGCAGTTGGTATTTGTCTCAGTGTCTCCGGAAACAGCCGGAAGGAGTCCTGGGTTACACAATGTTCGATATGAACCCTGACAGCGCCACAGAATCTCTTTCCTGACCTTTCGGGCAAACTCCCATCCCAGAAGGAGATGGGTGAGTGAGGATCTCATCCCCATTGTAGCCACCTCATGGGCAGCACACAGGGGTTATAAAGCCATAGCATCATAGAGCACAGAAACAGTCCCTTCAGCCCATCTAGTGCAGGCCACATTGTTATTCTGCCTGGTCTCATGGGCTGCACACAGTGGTTCTGAGGCCCCAGCTGTCAGTGAAGGATATGACAGGGAGGCTCCTTTTCTCCACCTGTCAAGCAAGGTCTTGGTGCTTGTTTGTAAATTCTGGTGATGAGGTTTTCCTACAAGTGACTGTGATGGTCTGCTCGGGGGAGGGGGACTATCCAACTGGACCCACCATCGCCTTCTCCCACAGGGCCTGCACAGCATCTTGTGCTGACCTCTGTACTTCACACTTAGAGTCAAAGGTGCTTCCCTCAGAAGTTTTTCTATCAGGGACAATGGAACGTTCGCCAGGCCCAACCCTTTCAACACCAATACAGGCAGAACCTCAGCATGTGACAGCTCTTGATGTTTGCATCCTCCAGCTCAGCGCACAGCCTGAGGTGGCCATCAGGATGAGGGCCCCAAGGAGCACATGTCCCCTATTTCTCCGGAAAACTCTGCATTGTAATGTTTTATTCTCACCCCATTTGTCTGTGAGGAATTACTCCCACACTCAAAATATACATTATAAATGCCTTCCCCATCCTTTACTGAAGCCAAAATATCAGCAGTTTCTTTAGTATAGATCATTAGACCATATCACATAGGAGCAGAAATTAGGCCATTCAGCCCATCGAGTCTGCTCCGCCATTCCATCATGGCTGATCCCAGATCCCACTCAAACCCGTACACCTGCCTTCTCGCCATATCCTTTGATGCCCTGACCAATCAAGAAACGATCAACTTTTACCTTAAATATACCCACATACTTGGCCTCCACCGCAGTCTGTAGCAGACCATTCCACAAATTCACCACTCTTTGGCTAAATAAATTCCTCCTTGCCTTTGATCTAGAAGGTCATCCCTCAATTTTGAGGCTGCGCCCTCTAGTTCTGGATCCATCCCCACAGGAAACATTCTCTCCACATCCACCTTGTCTAGTCCTTTCAACATTCGGTAGGTTTCAATGAGATCCCCCCCCACCCCGGTTTCTTCCTAAATTCCAATGAGTTCAGGCCCAAAGCTGCCTGGGCCTGTACTCAGTGGAATGGTACGGCCTGGCCCTGTACTCACAAATGTAGAACAATTGTGTTTATCCATCTTAAAAATAGTCAAACTCATATTTCAGTGACAGAATTCCACATAGTTTTTTTTTGCTCCTGGTCTAACGTTCCCATCCTTTTTAAACAACATGTGCAATGACCTGTCATGAGCTGTCACAGGGCATTTGCTAAATCAAAATATATTATGCACTGAGATGAGTTAACCAACTAACACTTGAGGATTTTTGTTCCGTAACATAAACCAATCTATGCTTATGCAAATTCTGGCATCATTGAACCTTTCAACTGTATTCCTATTTTGCATTCTACTGATAGATAGCCAATGCTCTTAATTTATATTCAGATTATGCTTCCATTTGCAGAGAATAAAGAGAGTGTGTCATAAAGTCATTTAAATTATGCAGTTGCTTTGCCCTGAATGTGAATTGAGGCCTCTAAAGTAAAACAGAACAAGTCATCTCTAAATCCTCACGTTGTTATAAGGTCTGCAGTGATATTTTGCTTTCAATTGTTCTCAGTTCTGCTAACAGCTCGAAAAATAGGGGTGGAGATTAGTGGACAAATACTTAATGCATATGTTCTAAATAGTCAAATCTTAGTCCATTAAGCAATAGTTGAAACGGTTTAAAATAAATATGATCATGACAATTTTAAAATGGAATAAGGAATTTAACATTGAGCTAATTAGGTGTAGGCAGAAGCGCCTGCAGCAAACCTGACCTGATATTCAGAGCTATCACCTTCGCAAGAGCAACGAGGGATGGGCAAGTCTGCCAGCAACATCCAGGGCAACACACACAAAATGCTGGAGGAACGCAGCAAGTCAGGCGCCATCTGTGAAAAGGAATAAGCAGTCGACGTTTCGGGTCGAGACACTTCTTCAGGACTGAGAGGGAAGGGGGAAGATGTCAGAATAAAAAGGTGGGAGGGAGGGGAAGGAGGCTAGCTATGAAGGTGACAGGTGAGGTCAGGTGGGTGGGAAAGGTCAAGGGCTGGAGAAGAAAGAATCTGATAGGAGAGGAGAGTGGACCATAGGAGAAGGGGAAGGAAGAGGTAATAGGAGGAAGTAATAGGCAGGTGAGAAGAAGTGAAAGGTCAGCGTGGGGACTAGAGGAAGGAGGGCTGGAGACTTTGCTCACTGGAAGGGGACATCAATATTCATGCCAGCAGGTTGGAGGCTATTCAGACGGAATATCTGAGTTGCTCTTCCATCCTGAGGGTGGCCTCATCGCGGCAGCTGAGAAGGCCACGGACTGATGTGTTGGAATGGGAATGCAAAGAAGCGGATGGTGCAGAGGTGCTCGATGAAGCAGTCCCGCAATTTACGACGGGTCTCACCAACGCTGCACTGGGAGCACCAGACGCAATAGACAACCCCAGCAGATTCACATTAGTGAGTTTAACATCCATATTTGTTAGTTTTAAAAAAATGTTGTGTCATTTCTGTGAGGGGAAGTGATACTGGGAGATAAAAGATATGCAAACACACAAAAATGGGGATAAAGGGTTACAAAACGTGTTCAGAAAAGCATTTCAATGTACTTACCAAGGCTAAATGGACCATTGAATGGAAACATACATTAGTAATGGCAAACGACATCAAGTTTACAGGCAACTGCCTCAGCAGAAACAATTCTATAAAAAACCGAACATGCTTAAAATGTAAGTTCAATTTCAAGTGCAAGTTTATTGTCATCCGACTGTGTATACATACAACTAAACGAAACAGTGTTCTTCTGGACCACAGTGCATTCACACAGCACATAAACCAAAATATTACACTATAAGTAAGTTAATAAAATATAATTCAAAATGCATGTAGTTACGCACAACACAAGTAAACAGTAAACAGCTCGCTGTCGTAGGAACAAGACCTCAGTAGCGGCAGGGTATTCATTAGTCTCAGAGCCTGAGGGAAGAATCTGTTACCCAGTCTGGCAGTCCTCGTCCTGATGCTTCTGTGCCTCCTTCCTGACAGTAGTGGGTCAAAGAGATCGTAGGATGGGTGGTCGGGATCCTCAATAATGCTTCGGGCCCTTCGTATACAACGCCCCTGGTAAATGTAACAAATAGAGGGGCGAAAGAGGAAGACCCGGTGATCCTCTCGAACTGTCCGCTGTAGGTTCTTGTGGTCCGATGTTTTGTAGCTTTCATACCACACAATGATGCAGCCAGACAGGACACTCCCACTGGTGTTCTTCTAGAAAGTTGTTAGAATGGGGGCAGGGAGTCTTATACGCCTCAATCTCCTCAGAAAGTGGAAATGCTGCTATCTCTTCTTGATTAGTGAGGCGGTGTTTGGCTCCAGATTAGATTGTTCATTTGTGCACACCAAGTAACTGTGAACAGGAAGGCAGATTACTATCTGAATGGTGTCAAGTTAGGAAAAGGGGAAGTACAATGAGATCTCGGTGTCCTTGTTCATCAGTCACTGAAAGCAAGCATGCAGGTACAGCAGGCAGTGAAGAAAGCTAATGGCATGCTGGCCTTTATAACAAGGGGAGTTGAGTATAGGAGCAAAGAGGTCCTTCTGCAGCTGTACAGGGCCCTGGTGAGACCACACCTGGAGTATTGTGTACAGTTTTGGTCTCCAAATTTGAGGAAGGGCATTCTTGCTATTGAGGGAGTGCAGCGCAGGTTCATGAGGTTAATTCCCGGAATGGCAGGACTGTCATATGTTGAAAGATTGGAGCGACTGGGCTTGTATACACTGGAATTTAGAAGGATGAGAGGGGATCTGATTGAAACATATAAGATTATTAAGGGATTGGACATGCTAGAGGCAGGAAACACGTTCCCGATGTTGGGGGAGTCCAGAACCAAAGGCCACAGTTTAAGAATAAGGGGTTAGGCCATTTAGCATGGAGTTGAGGAAAAATCTTTTCACCCAAAGAGTTGTGGATCTGTGGAATGCTCTGCCTCAGAAGGCAGTGGAGACCAATTCTCTGGATGCTTTCAAGAGTTAGATAAAGACATTAGAGTGAAGGGATATGGGGAGAAGACAGGAACGGGGGACTGATTGTGGATGATCAACCATGATCACAGTGAATGGCGGAGCTGGCTCGTAGGGCCAAATGGCCTGCTCCTGCACCTATTGTCTACTGTCTATGAACTCTTCACTCTCTTGATGGCAGAGCCATTGATGTGCAATGGAGAGTGACCATTCTGTGCCTTCCTGAAATCCACAATCATCTCTTTTGTATTGTCTACGATGAGACTCAGGTTGTTGTCCTGACACCATTTGACAAGCCTCTCTACCTCCTCTCTGTCTGCCAGCTCATCATTGTTGCTGATGACAACCACTGTTGGGAACTTGATGCTGCAGTTTGAGCTGGATGTGGCAGTGCAATCGTGAGACTGCAGTGTGCACATCTGCAGACTGAGCTCACACCCCTGGGAGCTCCAGTGCTCAGTGTGATAGAGCTTGAGATGGTGCTACCAAATCGGACTGACAGGGGTCTTTCCGTCAAGAAGTCCAAGATCTAGTTACAGAGAGGGGTGTTGAGTCCCATTGAGGACAATTTATCCACCAGCCTCTGAGGGATGATCATGTTAAATAGTGAGATGAAGTTGGTGGGACAGGGCGGAGTGGAGGGCGGAGGCTATGACATCATCAGAAGACCGGTTTGAGTAGTAGGCGAAAACCATTTTACTGTTCTTATTTCAGGTTTCCAGCATCCCCAGTATTTTGCTTCGTATTACTATCTCAAAGGGAAAGAATTTGCAGGGCTATGGGGAAAGAGTGGGGCCGTGGGGCTGATGGGGTTGCTTAACAATGAGCTAGTTAGGATGTGATCGACCAAGTTCCCTCCTTCCATGATGCGATGGCATGACTTTGCTATTCAGCAGCAAAGCCCCTCTTTGACTGTATGGAGAATAGGCATGTTTCAGAATCCAGGGCACCATTCCCATGGGTCAATCGCGCAGGAGAAGAGAGAAGAATTTGGTCTTTACTATTTATCACAGCCATTGGTAGGGCCACCCCTATGGCACACATTAGCTGCTAGTGTCTTTGCAACAGATAGCACAGTGTTGCATCCAGAGTCTGCAGCATCCTGCAGATATGCGACGTCTTGTTGCATCTGCAGCCAATCATGTTGCAATGACTTTTGATGAGCTTTGAATGCTTTCTCGTATTGTCACTTAAAGCTTGAAATGCAACCTCCAAAGAAAACATACCCAACGTAGCCCTAATCTGTAAGGCAGCCTTTGTCAGAATGCAAAATCACCAAGAATCACTATATGCTGAGGTTTTACCTGACCTGGTTTGTGAAGGGGGGGGGGGGGCGTAGCCTCTTTGCAAAGTCCGAAATTCATCATGGGTGAGATTTGTAACCACAGTGGGCTGAATAACAACAGGTGCTGTTCACAAAGAGTTTTCACTAATGCCGAATACTCAGGAATAACATTATCTCAGCTTGTATTCATAATCAGCCTGCACACTGACAGCTTATACTGCTCACATTGAAGACACAGCCTGCATCTACAGATATCTTGCTGCCATCAAAGTTACCGTCCAATGGCCATAGGCCTCCAACTAGCACTCCTCCTATGGATGATGCGGGCATGAAGAAGGTTCCTTGCAGCCATCACAGGCATTGGCAGGGACCACATCACAGGATGCAAGGACTAGCACTGAACACAATAACTTCTCAGGCTTCACACTTGCATCCACTTCCCAGAGGAGCAATGCCTGTGTAGACTGCACTTTGCCAACTCCACGACATTCAAAATTTGGCATGTCTTCGCCGACTCTTACCGATGCCTCAGAGGAAGCATTCTGTCTGGGTACATAACAGTCTGGTATGGCAACTGCTCTGCCCGTGACCACAAGAAACCGCAGAGAGTTGTGGACACACCTCAGCACGCCACAAGAACCAGCCTCCAGGGACTTCATCTGTACCTCTTGCTGACTCAGTGGAGCAGCCAGCATAATCAAAAACCCCAACCAACCCCAGACGTTCTCTCTTCTCTCTCCAGTCGGACGTAAGATACAAAAGCCTGAAAGCACAGACCACCAGGCTCAAGGACAGCTACTTTTCCGTTGTTATCAGACTCTTGAATACACCTCTTATAAAATAAGATGGACTCTTGGTCTAAATATCTACCATGTTATCTGGCACTTTATCATTTACTCTATCGATGGTTTTTGCACTTTATTCTGCATTGCTATTGCTTTACCTTGTTCCACCTCAATGCACTGTGTAATGATCTGATCTGTATGAACAGTTTGCAAGACAAACTTTTCATTGTATCTTGGGAAATGTGGCAATAATAAACCAATAGCAATAGCAAAGGTTCCACTGGCTGTCCTCTCTCACATCCCATAAAACCTCGAGTACGAGCTCACACACCCGTGGCCACACAGTGGAAGTCATGGTCACCCTTGCCCCTGACTTGCTATTAACTCTCGGGTCATTCCAGCTCACATCTGCCGATATATACACCAGCTCTCAGCTTGCTAATCACTACTGCAGCCGGGAGTCATTGGCACTCTCTCATGGAGGAGACCAGACTTTATGGTTCTCTATCAACCCAGAGGAGCAGGCAGACCAACCATGGGCAGTTGCTGTCAATACAGGTGCAGGCATTCATAGAGTCCCCCGTGTCCCTTGCGGCCTCTTGTCAACAACCTCTGGCTGCAGCCCGATGGGTCTCTTTTTGGTTATTGTCAGTCCCATACCAAGAGGGATGTTCCATACTTGCATTAAATATTGTCTGGTTCTGTACAAAGTCTTTTTTTCTCTGTGTAAGAAGATTGAGAGTTGGTAAGTGTTGCAAAGAAACAGCAAGAAATATTCCTGGGAAATGCTGGCTTCATTATTTTTGGTTTTGGTTTTATTACTGCTAACTATTTTTGTCAACAACTGCCTGGGAAAGTGAGGTGGGTCAGAATGTTGAGACAACTGCCCCTTGATGTTGAAACATGATGTCGGAAACCCTAGTCTCTATGGCACCTTTGAACTCGGGGCATTGCTCCTGCAGGTTATTTGATCCACCAGCCTCTCCACGTCCCTGTGAAAATGTTCCCTGCCCTCAAGTGTCTGAGGTAGCCATGGTGAACTTCTCCAGTAGGAAGTGGGCGCCGGTGGTGCCGTGTGCATGCGGCTCTCTACCATGTTAACTGCTGGCTAACTGGATCACAGCTGCTAAAAGGTGAACTTCCAATATCCCAATCTACCTTATCATGGCTCTTGTATCTTATTGTCTGCCTGCACTGTACTTTCTCTGTAACTGAAACACTTTATTCTGCATTCAGTTTTGCTTTTACTACCTCTATGTCCTTGTGTATAGAACAAAAGCTTCTCACTGTATCTCAGTACACGTGACAATAATAAGCCAATTACAATGTTTAAATGCCAGCAGTTGCCAATGGCGAGTTTGACTGGTAATGCACAGTATTCCTAAAACAATGTGGTACTATGAGGAAACCTGACAGCCCTGTTTACAAATTTTGCAGTCCTTACAGAGCTATTTGCAGCAATGTTAGGAAACCAGACAACAACATTTCCACTCTGGAAAGCTGTGTAGCTAACTTCCTGTCAATGAGTGACAGGACATCTCAAATGGTCCCTTCTGTTAATATGAAAAGAGACAGCTCCTGAAAATTTGCCACTAAGATTTAGCAGCAGAGGTTGGAAGAGAAAATATCTGTATTCATGACATCACCTGGCAACCATGGATGGTCATTATACACAGGCATCAAGATCACTCAAGCACAGCTGTTGGAAAACAACATGCAGAAAGAAATGACATTTCCCTTTGGCCCAATTTGTAAAGGCCACCAAAATTCCATTCGATGCTTAATGACCGCCTCGAAACAAGGGCTAATTGGCAAGCAATTTTCAAACGCGTCCCCCGAGTTAAACCAGTGCTGATCATAAGGCTATAGGTAGAGTGAAAATGGAATAGTTCCTTTAAGAAACGTAGCTGCCCACCTACTAACAGGCATTCCAGCTAAAATGAAGGGCTGAGCATGACTTATATATACATCCTCAACTCTGCACACACCTCTCCATCATCTATAATAATCACTTGCCAGCTACTCGAAAAAATATTATAACAGTTGAAACAAGACCCTCAAGTACCTTCAGCCTCATGTATCATACCTCCTCCAGAAGACTCAAGAAGCACCTTTTAAACTTTGAAGTCACATATACAGTGGCATGCAAAAGTTTGGGCATCCCTGGCCAAAATTTCTGTTACTGTGAATAATTAAGTGAGTAGAAGATGAACTGGCCTCCAAAAGATATGAAGTTAAAGATGAAACATTCTTTTCAACATTTTAAGCAAGATTAGTGTATTATTTTTGTTTTGTACAATTTTAGAGTGGGAATAAAAGGAAAGGAGCATCATGCAAAAGTTTGGGCACCCCATGAGATTTGAGCTCTCAGATAACTTTTGCCAAGATCTCAGACCTTAATTAGCTTGTTAGGGCTATGGCTTGTTCGCAGCCATCATTAGGAAAGACCAGATGATGCAAATCCCAAAGCTTTATAAATATCCTGACTCCTCAAACCTTGTCCGAACAATCAGCAGCCATGGGCTCCTCTAAGCAGCAGCCTAGCACTCTGAAAATTAAAACAAATGATGCCCACAAAGCAGGAGAAGGTTATAAGAAGATAGTAAAGCCTTTTCAGGTAGCCGTTTCCTCAGTTCGTAATGTAATTAGGAAATGGCAGTTAACAGGAATGGTGGAGGTCAAGTTGAGGTCTGGAAGACCAAGAAAACTTTCCGAGAGAACTGCTCATAGGATTGCTAGAAAGGCAAATCAAACCGCCCCCCCCCCCACCCATTTGCAAAAGAGCTTCAAGAAGATTTAGCAGACTCTGGAGTGGGTGCACTGTTCTACTGTGCAGCGACACCTGCACAAATATGACCTTCATGGAAGAGTCATCAGAAGAAAACCTTTCCTGCATCCTCACCACAAAATTCAGCATCAGAAGTTTGCAAAGGAACATCTAAACAAGCCTGACGCATTTTGGAAACAAGTCCTGTGGACCGATGAAGTTAAAATAGAACTTTTTGGCCACAATGAGCAAAGGTATGTTTGGAGAAAAAAGAGTGCCAAATTTCATGAAAAGAACACCTCTCCAACTGTTAAGCATCTATCGTGCTTTGGGTTTGTGTTGCAGCCAGTGGCAGAGGGAACATTTCACTGGTAGAGGGAAGAGTGAATTCAATTAAATACCAGCAAATTCTGGAAGCAAACATCACACCATCTGTAAAATAGCTGAAGATGAAAAGAGGATGGCTTCTACAACAGGATAATGATCCGAAACACACCTCAAATTCCACAATGGACTACCTCAAAAGGTGCAAGCTGAAGGTTTTGCCATGGCCCTCACTGTCCCCCAACCTAAACATCATTGAAAATCTGTGGATAGACCTCAAAAGAGCAGTGCATGCAAGACGGCCCAAGCATCTCACAGAACCAGAAGCCTTTTGCAAGGAAGAATGGGCAAAAATCCCCCAAACAAGAATTGAAAGACCCTTAGCTGGCTACAGAAGCCGTTTACAGGCTCCGATACTTGCCAAAGGGGGTGTTACTAAGTACTGACCATGCAGGGTGCCCAAACTTTTCCTTCAGCCCCTTTTCCTTTTTTGTTATTTTGAAACTGTAAAAGATGGAAATAAAAAGTAATCTTGCTTAAAATATTAAAGAAATGTGCCATCTTTAACTTTATGCCTTTTGGAAATCAGGTCAGCTTTTACTCGCTTAGCTATTCACAGTAACAGAAATTTTGACCAGAGGTGCCCAAACTTCTGCGTGCCACTGTATCTTAAGTATCCAATTGGTTGACATAAAATAAGTAATCATCCATTTTAGAACATTCTGTGTGATTTTTCTTCCCTTGTCCCTTAATGGAATTTCAAATAGCCTAGTTTCCACAGTCAGCAATTACAGTCTCTAAATCATTTCCAAATGCTTTAAAAAGAGGTTTAAGTAACATTTCAAATCAACAAAGAAAAGCAATTGGAGAGATAGCTAAACAGCTCCATGACGGAAGGACACCAGAAAATGTTTCAAGGCAGAATGGAGAAAAAAAAACTAACAGTCTAAACAATTGCTTCAAGATGCTTTAAAACTTTTTTCATTTCTAAAAGCTGTAAGGGTTCTCATGGAGCCATAAGGCAATGTAACAAATCATCATAGCATGAACAAAAAGACAAAAATATAAAGCTCTGTGTAGAAATATAACCCACAATCAAAAGTATTACAAACTACTAGCAATAAATCAGCAGCTCTCCACAAATTTCTCCATTCTATAGAGACAAGAGAGACATAGTGCTCAACTAAGATGCACATCCAGATCAGGACACATAAATGTGATCTAGTTCTGACTTTGTAATCTTTAAATCTGCATAAATTTTATTTGCTATTGTTTACCAATAATGAGTTAGATTCCCAGTTCGCTGACTAAGATGCAATGGGCTGGTTAGACTCCCTTTGAGGTATATGAAACATAAAATAGAATCAGAATCAGCTTTAATATCACTGACATATGCAATGAAATTTGTTGTTTTGCAGCAGCAGTACAATGCAATGCATAAAAAACTATAAATTACAATAAGAAATATATTAAAAATCAAATAAAGTAAGTATTGCAAAAATATAAGGTTGTGTTCATGGGTTCGTACATTATCCGTTCAGAAATCTGATGGCGGAGGGGAAGAAACTGTTCCTGAAACATTGAATATGTGCCTTAAGGCTCCAGTACCTCCTTTCTGACAGTAGTAATAAGAGAGCATGATGAATGCCGCCTTTTTGAGGTGTTGCCTTTTGAGGATGTCCATGATGCTGGGGAGGCTCGTGCCCGCGATGGAGATAGAAACATAGAAACATAGAAAAACCAACAGCACAATACAGGCCCTTCGACCTACAAAGTTGTGCCAAACATGTCCCTACCTCAGAAATGACTAGGCTTACCTACAGCCCTCTATTTTACTAAGCTCCATGTACCTATCTAAAAGACCCTATTGTATCCACCTCCACCGCCATTGCCGGCAGCCCAGTCCACGCACTCACCACTCTCTGAGTAAAATACTTACCCCTGACATCTCCTCTGTGCCTACCCCTGAGCACCTTAAAGCTGTGTCCTCCTGTGGCAACCATTTCAGCCCTGGGAAAAAGCCTCTGACTATCCACACGATCAATGCCTCTCATTATCTTGTACACCTCTATCAGGTCACCTCTCATCCTCCGTCGCTCCAAGGAGAAAAGGCCGAGTTCACTCAGCCTATTCTCATAAGGCATAAGGCAGGCAACATCCTTGTAAATCTCCTCTGCACCCTTTCTATGGCTTCCACATCCTTTCTGTAGTGAGGTGACCAGAAATGAGCACAGTACTCCAAGTGGGGTCTGACCAGGGTCCTATATAGCTGCAGTATTACCTCTCTGCTCCTAAATTCAATTCCACGGTTGATGAAGGCCAATACACCGTACACCGTACGCCTTCTTAACCACAGAGTCAACCTATGCAGCAGCTTTGAGTGTCCTATGGACTTGGATCCCAAGATCCCTCTGATCCTCCACACTGCCAAGACCCCTGAAGCACTCCACTGGTCACCGACCTCCATGCAGAATATGACCTGTCTACAACCACCCTTTGCCTTCTGTGGGCAAGCCAGTTCTGGATCCACAAAGCAATGTCCCTTTAGATCCCATACCTCCTTACTTTCTCAATAAGCCTTGCATGGGGTACCTTATCAAATGCCTTGCTGAAATCCATACACACTACATCTACTGCTCACATCCTCAAAAAATTCAATCAGGCTCGTAAGTCATGCTGACTGTTCCTAATCATATCATGCCTCTCCAAATGTTCATAAATCCTGCCTCTCAGGATCTTCTCCATCAACTTACCAACCACTGAGGTAAGACTCACTAGTCTATAATTTCTTGGGCCATCTCTACTCCCTTTCTTGAACAACATCCGCAACCCTCCAATCCTCCGGAACCTCTCCCTTCACCATTGATGATGCAAAGATCATCGCCAGAGGCTCAGCAATCTCCTCCCTTGCCTCCCAGAGTAGCATGGGGTACATCTTATCCGGTCCTGGAGACTTATCCAACTTGATGCTTTCCAAAAGCTCCAGCATATTCTCTTTCTTAATATCTACATGCTCTAGTTTTTCAGTCTGCTGCAAGTCATCACTACAATCATTAAGATCCTTTTCCATAGTGAATACTGAAGTAAAGTATTCATTAAGTACCTCTGCTATTTCATCCGGTTCCATACACAATTTTCCACTGTCACATTTGATAGGTCCTATTCTTTCACATCTTATCCTCCTGCTCTTCACATACTTGTAGAATGCCTTGGGGTTTTTCTTAATCCTGCCTGCCAAGGCCTTCTCATGGCCCCTTCTGGCTCTCATAATTTCCTTCTTAAGCTCCTTCCTAGTAGCCTTATAATCTTCTAGATCTCTATCATTACCTAGCACTCTGAACCTTTTGTAAGCTTTTCTTTTCTTCTTGACTAGAGTTAATACAGCCTTTGTACACCACGGTTCTTGTACCTTACCATAACTTCCCTGTCTCATTGGAACGTACCTACACAGAGCTCTACACAAATATCCCCTGAATATTTGCCACATTTCTTCCATACCTTTCCCTGAGAACATCTGTTTCCAATTTAAGCCTCCAATTTCCTGCCTGATAGCATCATTATACCCCTTACTCCAATTAAACACTTTTCTGACTTGTCTGTTCCTATCTTTCTCCAATGCTATTGTAAAGGAGATAGAATTATAATCACTATCTCCAAAATGCTCTCCCACTGAGTGATCTGACACCTGACCAGGTTCATTTCCCAATACCAAATCAAGTACAGCCTCTCCTCTTGTAGGCTTATCTATATATTGTGTCAGGAAACCTTCCTGAACACACCTAACAAATTCCATCCCATCTAAACCCCTCGCTCTAGGGAGATGCCAATCGATATTTGGGAAATTAAAATCTCCCATCACAACAACTCTGTTATTATTACACCTTTCCAGGATCTGTTTCCCTATCTGCTCCTCGATATCTTTATTACTATTGGGTGGTCTATAAAAAAACACCTAGTAAAGTTATTGACCCCTTCCTGTTCCTAACTTCCACCCACAGAGACTCCGTAGACAATCCCTCCATGGCGTCCACCTTTTCTGCAGCCGTGACACTATCTCTGATCAACAGTGGCACACCCCACCTCTTTTGCTTCCCGCCCTGTCCTTTCTGAAACATCTAAAGCCCGGCACTTGAAGTAACCAATCCTGTCCCTGAGCCATCCAAGTCTCTGTAATGGCCACCACATCACATCTACAAGTACTGATCCACGCTCTAAGCTCATCCACTTTGTTCACAACACTCCTTGCATTACAACTGTCCCTTCTCTATCACCTGCCTATCCTCCCTCTCGGACAGTCTACAAACTTTCTCTATTTGTGAGCCAACCTCCTCTTCCCCAGTCTCTTCAGTTCCATTCCCACCCCCCAACAATTCTAGTTTAAACCTTCCCCAATAGCCTTAGCAAACCTCCCCGCCAGGATATTGGTCCCCCTGGGATTCAAGTGCAACCTGTCCTTTTTGTACAGGTCACACCTGCCCCAAAGGAGGTCCCAATGATCCAAAATCTGAATCCCTGCCCCCTGCTGCAATCTCTCAGCTACACATATATCCTCCACCTGACTATATTCCTATACTCACTGTCGCGTGGCACAGGCAGTAATCCCAAGATTACTACCTTTGTGGTCCTGCTTCTCAACTTCCTTCCTAACTCCCTGTAGTCTTTTTTCAGGACCTCTTCCTTATTCCTACCTAATATGTACCACAACCTCTGGCTGTTCTCCCTCCCACCACAGGATATCTTGGACGCGATCCAAAACATCCTGGACCCTGGCACCTGGGAGGCAAACTACCATCCGAGTTTCTTTCCTGCGTCCACAAATCGAACTGTCTGACACCGCCCCTAACTATAGAGTCCCCTATCACTACTGCCTTCCTCTTCCCTTCCCTACCCTTCTGAGCCACAGGGCCAGACTCTGTGCCAGAGGTACGGCCACTGCTGCTTCCCCCAGGTAAGCTGTCCCCCTCCAACAGTACTCAAACAGGAGTACTTATTGTTGAGGGGTACAGCCACAGGGGTACTCTCTAGTACCTGACTCTTCCCCTTCCCCCTCCTGACGGTTACCCATTTCTCTGTCTCTCGTGGCCCCGGTGTGACCACCTGCCTGTAACTCCTCTCTATTTTACCTCCTCGCTCTCCCTGACTAGGCGAAGGTCATCGAGCTGCATCTCCAGTTCCCTAACACGGTCCCTCAGGAGCTGTAAATTGACACAGCTGGTGCAGATATGGCCGTCCAGGAGCCTGGGAGACTCCAGGACCCCCCACATCTGACACTGAGCACAGAAAACTGGCCTCACACACATACTGGCTGAGTTTACAACCCTCTGCAGCTTTTTCCAATCCTGTGCAGTGGCCTCCCCTGTACCAGATGGTGATGTAACCGGTTAGCATGCTCTCCATGGTTCACCCGTGGAAATTTGCGAGTGTCTTTGGAGACACACCAAGTCTCCTCAAACTCCTAACGAAATATAGCCACTGTCATGCCCCTTTTGCAATTGCATCAATATGTTGGGCCCAGATAGATCTTCAGAGATGTTATCAGCCAGGAACTTCAAAGACGAGGTTTCTTTGCTGTACTAGTTGTAGGGCCAAGAGGGGGCACAAAGTTGAGATGGAAGAGTGGAAGTATCTCATGATAATATTTATATATTATAAATATTGCAAGAATATCTCAGGAATAAAAGTTGACACAATGTGTGACAAAAGCATGTCAGCAAGACTCTGCAGGCAAGAAGTGCACACAAACATAATTATTTGTTAGGATGTACTGTGGCAAGTATTCTTACAGGTTGGTATGGAGGGGCCACTACACTGGATCAGAAAACGCTGCAGACAGTTGTAAACTGAGCCATCTCCATCATGGGCTCTAGCCTCCCCAGCTTCCAAGACTCATTACTACCATCAGTAAGGAGGTACAAGAGCCTGAGGATGTTCCTCAGTGTTTTAGGAACAGCTTCCTTTCATCTGCCATCAAATTTCTGAACAGATAATGAGGCCATGAACACTACTTCATTATTTCTACTCTCCTTTTGCTCTACTTATTTAATTTTCTTATATATACTTATCATAATTTATAATATATTTTAGGTATTGCATTGTGCTGCTGCCACCATGCAACAACAGATTTCTCAACATATTTTGGTGCCTAAGGAAAACGTGGTGACCTGCCTTATTGACTATCATCCAGTAGCACTTGCATCCACAGTGGTGAAGTGTTTTGAGAGGCTGGTGATGCAACACGTCGACTCCTGCCTGAGAAGCAGCTTGGGTCCACTCCAGTTTGCCTAGCGGCACAGCAGGTCCACAGCAGATGCCATTTCATTGGCTCCTCACACAACACTGCAACATCAAGACAGCAAAGATGCATACAACAGGATGCTCTTTATCAACTACAGCCTGGCTTTTACACCATCGCCCCCCCCCCCAAAACTAATGAATAAGCTTCAAGATCATGGCCTCAATGCCTCCTTGAGCAATTGCAACCTGGATTTTCTCACTTGGTGATTACAGGTAGTCCGGATTGGCAGCAACATCTCCTCCACAATCTCCATCAGCTCAGGTGCAGCATAAGACTGTGTCCTTAATCTCTTGCTCTACTCGCCTTACACTTATGAGTGTACGGCTAAGCACAGCTCCAATGCCATATTTAAGTTTTCTGACAACACCACTGTCATTGGCCGGATCAATGATGATGACGAATCAGCATATAGGAGGGAGACTGGAAATCTAGTGAGTGGTGCCACAACAACAACCTCTTACTCAATGTCAACAAGATTAAGAAGCTGATTATTGGAGGAAACCAGAGATCCATGAGGCATCGGGGGATCAGAGTGGAGAGGGATAGCAACTTCCTTGGTGTCATCATTTCAGAGGCCCTGTCTGGGCCCAGCATGTAGAAAGCATGGCAGCGCCTCTAATTCCTTAGGAATTTGCGAAGATTTGGCCTGATATCTAAAACTTCGATAAACTTCTATAGATGTGTAGTGGAAAGTACGCTGACTGGCTGCATCACGGCCTGGTATGGAAACACCAATGCCCTTGAATGGAAAATCCTACTAAAATAGTGGATATGCCAGTCTATCACGGGTAAAGCCCTTCCCGCGATCGAGCACACCTACACAGAGCACTGTCGCAGGAAAGCAGCATCCATTATCAGGGACCCCAACTGCCCAGGTCTTGCTGTCTTCTCGTTGCTGCCATCAGGAGCCTCAGGACTCACATCACCATGATCAGGAACTGTTATTACCCCTCAACCATTAGGCTGTTGAATGAAAGGGCATAACTTCACTCAACTTCACTTGGCCCATCACTGAACTCTTCCTACAACCTATGGACTCACTTTCAAGGACTTTCATCTCACGTTCTTGATATTTATTGCTTGCTTGCTTATTTATTTATTGATTTTCTTTTTTTCTTTCTGTATTTGCACAGTTTGTTGCATTTTGCACACTGGTTGTCTACCCTGTTAGTGTGGTCTTTCATTGATTCTATTATGGTTATTGGATTTATTGAATATACCCACAAGAAAATGGATCTCATGGTTGTATATGGTGACATATACCATATGTACTTTGGTAATAAATTTACTTTAAACTTTGATAATAAACCCAATTCTGATCCTGGTAAGTGATATTATAGGCTATGCATCCAGAGCAAAAGGACAAATTTAATGTTTATTTTCTAGGCCACACTATCCTTGCATTTTAATCCCAAAACAATGATAACACTGTACCTTCTTAAAAAGTTCTGAATAATTGTTCCACCAAACATAGTGCTGATTCACACTGACCAATTATGCTTCAGCTTCTAACTGGGATCAAGCTATGATAATTATGGTGCGATATTTGACCTCTGCATCTCTGTGCAAGTAAGTCAGGAAAGGGCTCCAGTCCTGTATGAGGCAGGCAGACAGCTCACTCTGCCACCAAATGTGTTATGATTTTTTTTGATGACTCAGAAAAATATGCCAGGATTATTCTGCATGTTTCTATATCAATGATGCTGTCTAAACGCTGCCAACCACCTTCCATAATATTAGATTCCATAGTACTAAAAATTCTCAGACTTAATAGAGAGAATTGCCAAATTGACCTACAAAACTCTTATGAAACAATTTGTATTCTAGCGCAATAGAACTGTTGTTGGTTGACATCGCTACTTTGATTCTACCAGGTGGGTCCCACCACAACTAAATCATAAGCAAAAAATCAGCTGTCCTTCCATAATGTTACATTGCTTGAATATCGATGACTATGCAGACATTGTAAAGGATTGTGAAAGTTATTTGTTGCCTTCTTTAAATTAATGGAGTCTGTTTGTTTGATAAATTAACAATATTATGTTTTTTAAGACTACCCTGGCTGTGATTCATGTGCAGTAACAAGAAGTCTCTTGTGATGTATGAGCCAATTACAATGTTAAGCAAGCATTACAACTGTATTCCAATCTTTACAGTTTTCTTAAAATAGTAAATTATTTCCAATGTGTTTTTCAGGAAATTACTGCAAAACTACATCTTTTAAAATATTTTACTTCTGAATTTCCAAATGACCCACACTAGTTTTCCTTTGTCCATTTATGTTATTAAATCAACTGAAGCTGCTTTGTGATATCACCCGTGCTTGCAAAATTCTTTTATCCTCTATATAAATAGAGTTTCTATCCTACCAATGTTAAACGGAAGATGCCTCTGTAGAAATAAAGAATAGGATAATTTTACTTGAACTTGCAGAATACAATGCCATCACCCATTCCTCCCCTCCCAGAGGCATGTATTGCTCAAAATACAAATTAAAACTAGAAACAGCCTCTTGTTTTCTGCACATAATTATATTTGGGTTAGTTACTGAATTTTGGGCCAGGAAAATGGCAAATGTGTGCTGAAGCACAAGGGAATTACCTATACCACAAGAGCACCTCCTGGTGGTGGTATCTAGGAGCTGAACTGAATTGACTGCAGCCCAGGCCAGGCATTGCAGCTTAAGTGAGCCCCTGCAGAGGTCTCATCGAAGAGGAGGGGCAAAAGGCATGAGAAAATCTAAAATAAATGTGACATTTCAAAGGCAACTTGCTTCCTGCTACCTTTTAGCACTTATCCCTGCATGAGGTTAAAAAAAACGACGGCAACTGAAAATAAGCTGTTGCTTAAATAGGTTGCTTTCTACCAGAAGCGTTGTTTGTCTCTATTGAAATAATAGAAAGCAGACGGAAAGCTCATTCCCCTGAGCATGGTGATACGCATATGAGCGCCCATCTCCGCCACCTAATCATTGCAAAATTAAATGATTTCCAGACTAGTATAGATTTTTAAAGTAATCCCTCATAACAAGATGGGAAAGATGTAAAATTGAGGATGTTGCACAACTCATCGCCAACCTGCCTTCAATCTCAAAATGACATCTCTGTCAATAACCTATTACCAGTTGCCATAACTCCTAGCTAATTTAAATGATTTGCGTGATGATTTGCACGCAGTCTTTGATATCGAGTCTAGACCACTTGTGCAATTGAGTTAACACCAGGAGAAACTATGTTCAGCACCTTTACAGGGACATCCCAACAAGTGTTCTTGCTGACACTCTGAAGTCCAATGGAGAATCATTTAAATACCACACCACATGTACGCAGCAAGGGCATTGTAGAGTATTCCTCTGGTCCGGTTGTATGCTATTCAGTACAGCCTTGGTTTCTGTTAGTTAACTTTCCTCATGTGTTTACAGTTTTGTTCATATTGATTACAATCTCAACCTGCTTCTCCTTTGACAATCAATCACTGTCCACAGATAGCACAATCCTTCAGTAATTATAAAGGTGTATGGCCTCAGTCACATTTTACTCCAAATCTGTTCACTAAAGTAATGAGCTTCTCAAAGCATAACCACAGCAGACAGATTTACTTCTAAAAGTGATGCAACTTTTACCCAGCAAGATACAGAGACACTATTTAATTTCCAGTGATTCACTTCCACCCCAGTTCCAACAGCAACACGTCCACCTCTGCTCTGTTCCATCTGTTCCGTCCACTCTTTGTTCTTTGGGGTCACTATCCAGCTGCAGGATTGACGGTAGCAGATCATCTGACCATGGTGGGAGGGGGAGGGGCAACACACCTGCTCCAACTGATACCCATGCTTACAGCACAGCTCGATCAAAAACTGATGATTAAGAGTGGAAAACCTTGTCAATTTACCACCTCTTGAACTAAGGAGAAGCTTAGCCAACTGAGCAGAAGTACAGAATCAAAACTGGGATCTTCCCTTGCTTGCTAGGTTACCACAACCAGTGTTCAGTATGTAGATTTTCAAAAGACTGGGAGAGAGGACAAACACATGGGCACAACAATGGGAGCAGGGAAACTCCTTGAGACTGTTCTGCCCCCAAAGAGATCATAGTTGATCCGTGTGCAAACATTACATGCCCGCCATTTCCCAATGTTCCTGCGTACCTTTGGCCTCAAAAAATCTCAGACTTTGTCAATAAATTGACCAAGTAATGACTTCCATTTGTGGAAAAGTTCCAAGCCACCATCAAATCCTTAAATCATAAGAAACACAACCCTTGTTTATGAGATCTCTCCTTGTAATTAGCCGTTGGGAGTCCAGCTGCCATTCTGTTGAATCTCTGTCAAGGTCTCCAAGGCCAACAGTTCCTCCTGAAAGTGCAAGGCTCAGAACTGCTCATGGAGCTGCCTGCCCTTTGCAGGGCTACAGTTCTATCAACTCCCTGATCAGCTGTAACCAAGGGTGACACACCAATTGTGCCAAGCACCACAACCATTACAGCACACAATATATGAAATTCCTATTTCCCCACACCATGAATCGTAAGAGGCCAATTATGGATTCTAAGCCAGGTTGAGGGAGAAAAAACAAACCAAGGTACCTGACAGAAAGAGAAATGTATATCCTTACAAGAGCCGGAGCCTTCAAGGTTCCAAGAGCCTTCCCGCTCTCCTCACTCCATAAATTTTCAATGAAGATCCTTAAGTGACAGCAGTGCCCCTCAGTAGCAGGTGAAGGGATGTGCCACTGACCTTAAACAGGAGGCCACAACAAAATGACTGCAACTGAGCGGCTCGGGGAGCAAGGAGAGGCATCTAAGAAATCTGCCCCACCCCATCCTCATCATCACCTACACCCTTCTCTGCCCACCTCCATAGCACTATTTAAATGATGAATTCATTTTGCTTTCACCCAAGCCCAATGAAACCTGCCCACGACAATGGAACCCTCTGTGAAAACCAACAACAGATCCTAAGGATGATAGGAGAGGGTGTCCTCTCAATCAGATGACAGACATTGGTGGTGGACATGCTTCTCCAGGTTTCTCCATGCTTCTCCCACCATGCTCTTCCCATTGGTCAGCAGTCACAAAATTCACTGGAAAGAAAAGAGACTTGGTGTTCCTAAACTAGTCGATCGGTCAACCAAAAACAGCCCTCTCATTTTCCTTAACACCATCTCCAATACTTGAACAAGCAGAAAGAATTTTTTTTCCAGTGCTGTTGACTTGCACTCATTTAAAAATGAGTGGAAAGTAACCACAACGTCATAGCCTATTTACATCAAGCGTCTCCTCAGAGGAAGGGAGAAATCATCCAATTCAAACATCCCTTGGACTTACCATTCTTGGAAAGTACGTGAAGAAAAATTGGTCATGTTGATATGATGTAAATCCTACAAGCTAACAGAATGATGTACTGTGAACGGTGATGACATATATATTTGCAAATTTTATGAATAATATATTTTGTTTCTAAAGTATATGGTCCATACAGTATACTGTTTACATTGTAAATACATGCTGATATTTATGTATTTATACACGTTTTATTCCATATCCATACTTTAACCTCTAACTTATTTTTATATAATTTTTTATTCGTTATAATTGTTGAATGTTGTGGTTTTTTTGTTGCACGTCATGCCAACACAACAAAGCAAATTCTTAATCCATGTAAATAAATGCATAAGGTGAATAAAGTTGATCCTTGATATTGGGGGAAAGGATCCTCATATCTGAAAGGTTGGTGAGCAAACCCATGTATGCACATTTCTGCTTCTGCCTTGAGATTTCACTGCTCCTCCGGCTTGCTGCGGCAAGGTCCAGTTTTAATTGAGGAGTGGAAGGTTAAGGGCACTTTCCTCAATCTCTCTCAGTCATTCACCGAACAGCAAACTGCAATTGCCTCTGTATGGACAGCAAATGCACGGCCATTTGATAGTGCAAGGGGGACAATTCCTGAGTGCAAAGGTAAATGAATAGATTTCACTTTTGGAGCTGAAAATGATTTAAGCCAGTTGATAATAGGAGGTAGTTCAGACACAGAAATGCCAGATGCATGGAGACAGAAGAGACTGCAGATGCTGGGATCAGGAGCAGCACACAAAAACTGCTCGAGGAACTCGTTGGTTCCGGCAGCATCGGTGGAGGGACAGCGGGGAGGGGGGGGGGGGGAGGCGGTAAATAAATTGTCAGTGTTTACAGTCAAAGAGGAGGGGGAGTGGTGAGACAGTGGCCAGAAGGTGACTGATGGACTGAGGAAGGGTGAATGTTGACGATGAAGGGCAGCTGGATGCAATATTTGGATGGGCAGAAAGTATACCTCAAACTTTGATGTCTACCTAAAACATATCTCATTTAATTAACATATGCAGATGAGGTGAGGTGACTCTGCTTTGAAGCATATGATTTACTCCTGACAATTAACCTTCTAAACCCCTCATCACTTCTTCATAAAGCCAAAATCTGATGTATTGCACATGTCAGAAAGCTTGTAAACATAAGGCTCCTGCCAATCCCCTATTGAGGTAGTTTCCAGCTTTTGGTGGAAAAAAACTGTTTTATTGGCGTGATCCACAGCAGTAGCAACGTGTTACTCAAATGACAGTCACCACTGTTCACACACACACAATGTTAGTTTTAAACAAAGTAAGGGGCACTAAAGACATGTGTTTACAGAGATTGCTTGATCTAAGATTGCAAAGCACAACTCAGCTGCAATGTACGACTCACCCTTCCTCCCTCCCATGTCACTTATGCATCATTGTAGGAATTCACCACAACAGACAGCTCATTGTAACCCCCAAAATTCAGACTCATAAGCCTTGAGTTGTAAAGATGGGAATTTTCACAAATATAATGTTTGAACACTGCAGCTTGCACAAGCATTTTAGAGCTTTGCTGATAGAGCGTCACAGTACAGCACGTTAGTATTTTGAAAGGTTTCATGACTATGTGTAGAACTGCAGCCTACTGCTACCAATAAGATTTCACTATTTTAATTTGTTCCTCCGGGGGACTTCAGGCAAACCTGGTCTTTTCCTGGGATGGTGGAGGGGAGGGAAACTGAAATCTGCCTTAGGACTTCTTCTCCCATCAATACAGGGATTTTTCCATCACCTCTTGCCCGCCCAAGGCTGCCCTGATATATTTTTCCAGCATGTTCTGCTCTATGTCAGTTATTTTATCGCTTCTTTTTTCTCCTTCATTTTCATCCTCCACCACCTTCCAAACTTCAACCCCCACCTCAAGATGCATAGGAACCTGCTCGACTCTGTTCACTGTCACAAAGAGGAAAGCAGAAAGCAACAAATACGCTGCTTCTCACAAACAATCAATTGCCAGTTGGTCAACATCAGCGGTCAGCGTGTGCACTAGACAACTTCAGGGAGATGTACCTCGGAATACCCCCAACACGCTACCCAGGAGCTGAGGCAGGTCCTCCAAGCACACCCTAACAACTCTCCTCCGATCACAACACACAAATGACTGCAATGTCAGGGAAACTTTAATTTCCCGGCGGTACTCACTACTTGGAAGTGCTGGTGGGTGCACTCTTTCCCTCTGTATTTGCAGTCCAGGAGCATGTCTTTCATCTCATGGCCGGCTCGGTCGTAGAACTCCCTCATGTTAAAAGGCTTGGGCTTGAAGTTCCCGAAGTTGGCCTTCTCGATCAGGACATCCAGGACGTGTTTCTCCGCCACGTAGGGGTCGGGAATCTCGAACTTGTTGTTCAGCAGCGCTAGGAGTTCCCCTGCGTGGTACAGATCGTTCTTGGTGATCTTGCTAAAGCGAAACTCGTTGAGATTGCAGATGGTGATGGCGGGGAAGGTCAAGTTATAGGCGCTGATCTCGTCCAGTTTGGTAACATGCGGGTACTCGAAGTAATACTTGATTCTCTGGACGAAGACGTGGATGAGGAAGGATAGCGAGCCGAGGAAAGCCAGGGTCCAGATAATGCGCCTGAAGGAAAGGCGCTCGTAGGTGAAGATGTGACTGATTCCGTGCAGAGTGGAGCTGGTTGCGAAAGCCTGAAAGCTGGAAGGCTGCGTCCTCTCCGCATCTTCGGGCTCTCCTTTCAAATCCATCGGGCAGAGCCTCCGGGAATAAAAAAAAAGGGAGTCAGGAAAGGAAAAAGCACGAAGCGGGTCCAAGGGAGGAGAGAGGAAAGAGCGGGCAGCTCCTCGCAGTCTCACTGCTCTGCGTGTATGATGTGTGTGTGTGTGGAGGTATACAGTATATATATATATACAGGAATCGCTCGCAGGTCCCCAATTTGAGTATATGCCGCTTCAGATGAATGACAGACTGCTCGTACTCATCAGCGAGGGCTTTGCAAAGCTCGCTCCCACGTTAGGTTCCCCCGATGATCATAAAATTATCATAAACAGCCCGTTTGACTGTAGAAGCCGGAACAGAGAGCAGCTCTTTGGCCGACGACTCGCTGTACTCTGTGTCGGGGGAGGGGGTGGGGGTGGAGGGAGCGGAGAGACTAACCGGAGTGGCTATCTGTACCGAAATTGCAGACTGATCATTGCCCACTTGCAGCAAGTGATTTTTAAACCCATCTTTTTAATTTTCGTCTTACCTGCCTGGTCACGCAAGATACTAATTATAACTGCACTCCCTCGTTTTTATTTGCAGATGATTTAGAGATTGACTTTTATTTAAATAACCTGGTTTGAGTTGGGAGGTGGTAGGTGCCGTTGGTAAAATGCTGAATAAAAATAACGATTTAATCAGTATATACTCTCATATTATAGAAAAACAACACATTTGGTGCAATAATAAAGCCATAAACCGATTTATCAAAATAAAGTCTTGCATTTCTCATATCCCAGAGCTCCCATGGCGTTTTCTAGTAATTGAAGTACTTTTGAAGTGTAGTCGCTCGTGTTGTTGCAGGGGAGGGGGAATGGGGGTGGGTACCTAACTTGCGCACAGCAAGATCCCGCAACAACTGATAATGGCTCAGTCTAGTTATTCGGTAATGCTGGGTAAAGGTAAAATAACGAGCAGGTCACTGGGGTACCTGTCCTGCCCTTCTTCAAAGTGGGATCTTGCACACCCATGGCAGGAGGCAGTCACGTCCACTTTGAAAAGTGGCATTCTGGCAGTGCAGAATGCAGGGGATTTAGTACTCATACAGTATGTCTGGAGTCGGGGATCGAACCCATGACCTTCTGAATTCAAGGCAGGGGAGCAGCCATTTAACCCCCAGATAATAGCTTTAAACAGCCGATTGACGTGTTGCGGCATACAACACACAGAGCAGATGTTTTGTTCTATTGCGTGAGGCAGATACTGAGCCCAGCACAGTCATTGGAAGGAATGGAAATATTAGTTTAATACCTGGTACATGCTGATATCAAACACTAAGCATCCTCAATTCATGTTGGTAAGACATTTATAGTATTACTGTTTAAGTATATCCCTCTTCCATGATATACTACCTACTCATCCTGGAAGTTGGAAGGGTATGTCCTTGCCAAATCTTGGGCAGGGTCTCTGAGAATAAAAGGGTTAATGTATGAGGAGCGTTTGATACCTCTGGGCCTGTACTCCCTAGAGCTTAGAAGAATGAGGGGTGGGATGTGGAGGGAAATCTAATTGAAATCTGCCAAATATTGAAAGGCCTGGATAGAGTGGATGTGCAGAGGATGTTTCCAATAGTGGGAGAGTCTAGGACCAGAGGGCACAGCCTCAGAATAGAAGGACGTCCCTTTAGAACAAAGGTTAGGAGGAACTTTAACAGAGGGTGGTGAATCTGTGGAATTAATTACTACAGGTGACAGTGGAGGCCAAGACATTGGATGTATTTAAAACAGAGTTTGATAGGTTCTTGATTAGTAAGGGTGTCAATGGTTACAGGGAGAAGGCAGGAGAATGGGGTTGAGAGGAAAAATCAATCAGCCATGATTGAATAGCAGCACAGACTCAATGGGCCAAATGGCCTGATTCTGCTCCAATGTCTTATGGAATAAATATGTTATAATATGGTAGGGTCCAGTAGTGCTGCTGGAGAGATGTTGCCTTTTGCCTGCTCAACTGCCTATTGGCATCCGGATTTTACTGGGTTATCTGGAGCTGTGTGTGATGGAGCCTGTGTCCCAGTGATGGGTCTGCCAGCCAGGCTCATGCCGAGCAGAGGGCCTGACTCATTTCTACGGCTTTTAAGAGGTATGCGCCTATCAACAGGAACCCAAACCTGTGCACCACAGGCCAGCATGTACGAACTATTCCCTTATCTTCCCCTTTTCCTCCCCGTCCTGGAATTGCATCTAATATCTTCCATCCTCTTCCAACCCTCTGCACAATGACCACCTTGCCAACATGTTTCCAATAATCTCCATCAGAGATTAAAGCAGGAATAGACCGTTTAGTGCAGGAAAATGATGCTGGGGGGAAAATGTGACCTCATGAAATACAGAGATCACACCTTTACCCCAGCATCTTTTACCTGCATTGACCCTATTCCTCTTTATTCTCTCTAATATCCCAGAATCTATCAATCTACAAATGTCCTGCCTAAGACCATAAAAAAATGGCGGTTGGAAACACAGCCCAATCCATCATGCCAACCAGCCTCCCTCCATTGACTTCCACTGCCTCGGGAAAACAGCCAATATAATCAAGGACTCTGCCCACTGTGATGTTATTGGGTTCACTGTCTGTAAAGCCCTAAACTCAAAAGAAGATTTTAAGCCCTATCCGATAAAGGTATCCATGGTTACACTGTATCCACCTACCCGCCAAAGTTTAGCTTACTTCCCTGTCTAGCCTCTACGGAGAGATCTAGTTGCCAATACCTCCCTCCCCACCAAGGAGATATTTCCAGCTCGTGAAATAGTTCATACACAGTACATTTTATATTTAATGATATACATTTAAATGTAGACGAATAGTTCTAAACACGCATTTAAAATTCACAGAGGATTTCTGATTTATAAAATACTTTGAAATAAGGTGTATAAACTACAAAGGATTTCCAAACACAGGTCCAGTTCTTACAAACTAAAATATCATACCAATGAGTTGCAGATGAACACGTCATCAGTCACAGAAACCAAAGGTTGAGGAATGAATTCTAGTTTTTTGTTCTGTCACCTCACCTTCCCATTATTCTCCTTGTAATTCCCAACAATCCCCAATGCTTTCCAATATTTATACTCGTTTGCTACTAGTTGACATTATCTGCATGTAAAAATGTTTTTCAGATACTTTTGCTGGGACAAAATAATTCGCACAGATGGTCTAAAATCTTCTGGGGATAAAGATCCTAGACATCCAAAACTAATGTTTTGAGCACTGACTCTCTGAGTACACAAATATCCCGACCATTGATTGATCAACTATATCTGTGACCATGTTTGATGTGCTAAGTGAGAATATCAGTCTGGTCTACGTGCTTCCTTGAACTTCATCACAATGGTGCTAATAATTTAGCCAGTGTTGTCTGGTTTGTTGCAGCCCAATTAACATAACACCATTATCTTATGTTAATTTAACGTAGGCCTACAAGACCTCAATGTTGACTTGTTTACAACAAGAAGCTGAGTAAGGAATATTGGTTTGAAGTTTATCCTTGTCAAAAACAACTCGAACCCTTTGGAAAGGTCATGCTGATGTGCTAGAAAGCTGAGCCTGGCCTCTTGGACCCTGGAAAGTGAATATCCATCGCACCACCTCTCTCCTGCCCTCTCCCAACAGATAGAAGAACCAAATTCAACCAGGCTCAAGGATAGCTTTTATCCCACTGATATCAGACTCTTGAATTGACCTGTCAAACACTTTTAAACTCTTCATCTCTTAATCTATCTTAGAGAGCACCTTGCATTTTATTTGTCTACCTGCACTGCACTTTCTCTGTAACTACACCACTATATTCTGTGTTTTCTTTTTATGTACATATGGAATTATCTGTCTGAATGGCACAGAAAACAAAAGTTTTTCACTGAATCTCAGTACGTGCGGCAATAATAGGCCAATATTATAATAAACCAGGATCACTAGACTCAAAAACAGTTACTTCCCACAAGCTGCCAGGCTGATCAACATCTCCACCCATTAACCCACCCCACCACACCAACACCACTTCATAGACATCACCTACTACCATGATTATACATACAATCAGTATACGTATGTAACAGTTACTTGTAAATTGTACACTGTGTTTTATAGGATTGCCTTTATATTTATGCTTTCTGCTTATAGTGTTTTTTATGTTGCATCGGATCTGGAGTAACAATCATTTCATTTAAACTTGTGTACTGAAGAACAATAATAAACAATCTTAAATCTTGAATCTTGAGATGAATATCAGTCTCTGTCTTGAACATAATGAGTGACTGATCCTCAGTATAAGGCTGAGTGTGTTCCATTCTCCTCTCTAACATGCCCCACTTGGTAGAGAATTCCAAAGATTCATCACCTGCTGAAGAAATTTCTTTTCATCTCATTCCTGAATGTCTAGCTCCTTATTTCAAGTCTGATTCCTTCTTTCAGACATCACAACCAAGAGGAACGTCATTCTTGCAATTTACTCTGTCAAGTCCCGTAAGAATTTAGTATGAGTACTGCAGCCAAAATTAATGCCTCAGAGAAATTCCACATGATCAATAAAGTCATGAGAATATTTTTACCTTGTCAAGCCTATGAGCTGTTTCAATACAAATATCACACTGGAGCCCTGTGGTTGTCTGATTTTCTTTTTTGTTTTCTAATATTTGTTTAAATACAGTTTGCAGAAACAGAGGAATTTCATTATATTTAGATATGTCATTGACAAAAGTACAAATCTGAAAAACCTAAAGGTCAAGTGGCAGAATAATTGAAACAAAAACTGCAGATGCTGGAAATACTCAGCAGGTCAGGCGTCATCTGAGGAGGAACAAGAGTTAAAGTGCAATTCAATGACCCTTCATCAGAACAGGGGTGCAGAGATCAAGCCCATGAGTTCAGCTTAGTCTTCAATCCCTTCTCTATGCAGAAACACATTTGACTCTTTGCTCTATATCAGTTGTATCAATCAATCTTCTTCCCTCTGGGTGAGAAAGCCCTTACTGATCTCCTACCTCACTCCTCATTTTTCAGTTGAATATGGTGGTTCTGCATATTTACAGCACCTGTCACTAGGTTGCATTTTTGGTTTGTTCGAGTTTTTATTTCTAAGTCAACTTTCTCACATAACAGCATTCTGCACAGTGCCTTGACCAACATTCACCCCTCAACCAACAAAAACAGACTCTGCTCCCTACCTAAGTGATGTTGTTGACAGACAGACATACTTTATTGATCCCGAGGGAAATTGGGTTTCGTTACAGTCGCACCAACCAAGAATAGTGTAGAAATATAGCAATATAAAACCATAAATAATTAAATAATAATAAGTTAATCATGCCAAGTGGAAATAAGTCCAGGACCAGCCTATTGGCTCAGGGTGCCTGACACTCCGAGGGAGGAGTTATAAAGTTTGATGGCCACAGGCAGGAATGACTTCCTATTACGCTCAGTGTTGCATCTCGGTGGAATGAGTCTCTGGCTGAATGTACTCCTGTGCCTAACCAGTACATTATGGAGTGGATGGGAGTCATTGTCCAAGATGGCATGCAACTTGGACAGCATCCTCTTTTCAGACACCACCGTCAGAAAGTCCAGTTCCACCCCCACTGGCCTTACGAATGAGTTTGTTGATTCTGTTGGTGTCTGCTACCCTCAGCCTGCTGCCCCAGCACACAACAGCAAACATGATAGCACTGGCCACCACAGCCTCGTAGAACATCCTCAGCATCACCCAGCAGATGTTAAAGGACGTCAATCTCCTCAGGAAATAGAGACAGCTCTGACCCTTCTTGTAGACAGCCTCAGTATTCTTTGACCAGTCCAGTTTATTGTCCATTCGTATCCCCAGGCATTTGTAATCCTCCACTATGTCCACACCGACCCCTTGGATGGAAACAGGGGTCACCGGTGCCTTAGCCCTCCTCAGGTCCACCACCAGTTCCTTAGTCTTTTTCACATTAAGCTGCAGATGATTCTGCTCACACCATGTGACGTTTCCCACCGTAACCCTGTACTCAGCCTCATCTCCCTTGCTGATGCATCCAACTATGGTAGAGTCATCAGAAAACTTCTGAAGATGGCAAGTCGCTGTGTTGTAGTTGAAGTCCGAGGTGTAGGTGGTAAAGAGAAAAGGAGACAGGACAGTCCCCTGTGGAGCCCCAGTACTGCTGACCACTCTGTCTGACACATAATGTTAGACCTTGTTCTGTGTGAATTGTGCTTCCTATTGGGCACCAATGGCTAAACTGGTGGGTTAAGCAGTCCCTTCCATCCTGAGTAATCATTACAAACTGAAAGCATGTACTATGAATATGGATGCATATAAAATAGGTCTGTCAAATAAAAATTTCTCCACTTGCCCCTAATGTGTAACAGTTTTGGATGGCCTGGGGATGTTAAGTGCTCTAGAAATGCAAATTGACCATGTTTTCCTTTTAGTGCCTGGCCATGGTATAGATGAAAAGAGCCAAATGAGCCTATAGTGCCACACCCATTGTGTATATATATATGCAAATTACATTACACCTGGTTGGAAATCCTAGGATTCTAAAAGCAATGATTCAACTTTAAGGTTCAGGATATTCAGGGGCAGCTATTTTTGTGCTCATGAGACTTTTGGAGACTTCTGCGCCCATCGTTGAAATTAATTCAAAATGGCAAGTTAGGTAACTAATCAATTTTACCATGCATTTTGAGATCATAGGCAAAAGAGAGTGCAGATGCTGCAGTCTGAAGCAACACACTATCCACGCAGTAGGGCAAGCAGTATCTGGGAGGGCAAAGGAACTGTTGACATGTTGGGCCAGAGGCCCAGCAATAAGGTGGTGAAATAAGAGCAGGATGCTTTGTTAACACTCAACAATAACTGTGGACAGAGAGACAGAGGTAACGGTTTTGTCCAGCAGAACTGGGAAAATTTGGAGATGCAACAGGTTGCAAGCAAGTACAGAACTGGGGAAAGAGAAGACAGGAGGAAGAAACAGAAATGAGCATGTGCAATAGGATGGAAAGTTGGAGAGATCAAAGGATAAAGGGAATGATGATGCAAACCAAAAGAAGAGAAACAATAACATAGGTCGAATTGAGCTGTAAGTGGGAACAGTAGAATTATTGCCAATAGCTTCCATCAAAAAAAAACTGGAGCAATAGCTGTGATCAGAAACTGTTTAACTTAAAATTATGCCCTTGAGACTCAATCAAATCAAGAGATGATGTACTGTTCCTGGGGATTCTGTTGAGCTTTGTTAGAACTGGATAGGAGGACAAAGACAGAGAAGTCAGAATATAAGGGGAAAAAATGATTGGTACTTCATCCTCCTCATTTCCTCTGCCACATATGCACCTTGGTTGCAGTGTGTACCATCCACAAAATGCACTGCAGAAATTTTCCTAGGCCACTCTGATAGCACCTCCAAGCACACAAACCTTATGATCTGAAAGGACAAAGACAACAGGAAAATGGAAACACCACAAACTGCAGGTTTCTCTCCAAGTTGCTCTTCATTGTGACTTCTACATCCTGGAACTCTTTTCCCCGAAAGCACCTACACTAGAAGGCTCATCACTTGAGGTCCTTTGTTGTTTGTGATTGACCATGGATGTTGCGTCCTAGTTGTCAATGTGATACTCAAGCCAGTACACAAGTCAGGGTAGTACGATACAGAGAGTGAGCTGTGCCAATGCAGCAGGCTCCCAGTCTCTACACAACTGATGAATCCAAAGGAATGGCAGAGACCAATGCGGTTTGGCACCAATGGTATCGCAGGAGTTGCCAGTCAGCATTGAACTCTGCTTGGGACTGCCTTAGGGACTCTAGCTCGGGGTTTACTCCTGACGCTTTCCCCATGAACGGGTATGAGCGGGAGCTTTGAGATCGGAGTTTTCCTCCTCCTAAATAAGCTGCCAACCACGGCTGACAAGCCCCATCTCCCCAAAGAGACTGGTTTTAAAGGTGCCAGTAACACACCTTTGCCCTGTCAGTAGAAATGGTTCCACTGAGCTTAGTAGCTGAGCCACACATCATGGCCAGGAGCCGGACTTGCTTGTCAGAGGCTATTTGAGATGTATGCCATTGCGAGTATTTAGTAGATAGTGGGAGGTTATCCTCACTATCACTCCGGCTGTGACAACCTTAAGGAACTTTCAAGGAAGGCTCCTCAATTAAGGATGGACAATAAATGAGCCTTGCCATCCACAGCCATGTCCCATAAATGATTAAAAAATGGCAAAGAGATTTAAATTACCTGTTCTTTCTTTTTCTAAGCATAGCACAAGAGACTGTCTAGTTTTAAGTAATAGGGCAGTTTCAATAAGTACAAACATTTTTAGATTTGAAGTCTGGTGAATATAATGCATTGGAAGTTCAGGATTAGCGATGGTGTAGTGGGCCAGAGAATGTGATTAGTGATTTTCTACAGAGTGTCTCCTTCATCATCGGTGCATTGTTGGGACAGGACATGGAGCAAGTGGAATCCAGTCACTTCTCTGCCGGAATTGGCCACTGAAGATATTCTTAATACTGTGCCCTTTTTATAGTTGCTTACTCCACCTTGACGGAAAATCCTGAGCAAAGCCTGCTTGCTTTTAAAGTGTAGTGAAACAAAACCCTTGATTCCCTTTAAGTAGGTCTCCTTGAAGCAAATAAGCACATGGAAAAAAAACCTGCTTTTGCATGAAACTTAAATAATAAATCAGCATATTCTTGCTTCTTTTCTAACACTAAGAACAAGTCTGATCTGTACTGGGGTGGCGAGATTTTAATTAAAATTTCCAGCCCTTCTCCTGATCTGATCACATCTTTACTTGTCCATTGTTGGATGCAAAGCATTCTAAAAGGAGAGGTGACAAACAGAGTGATCGGGTTTTGGTGGACTGTTTATAATCTCTGTGCTATAATCCAAGAAAGAGTGGGTGTCATTGGGTAATTCCACAGTCAGCCAAGACCAGTGACCACATTGTTGCAAATAACTGAACTTGATGTGAGGTGCAACATTCAAGGGTATTTATCCTGCACTCCCTGAAGTTCTGGTGAAATTGCAATAAATTACTGTAGAGTTCTTTGTAATTTTGTTTCCCTTCACCTTTTAAATAGCCCATTTTCTGAATAAATAGTCTATTTTCCGAGTAAATTAGTGCTGTTAGCTGTACAATTAATTAATTGTAGGCCCAGATAAACACCCAGCCCTGCCACTTCCAAGTCGCAAACTGCATTAAAGCTGGCAATAGAGAAATTATGTCTTCAATAAAGGTTCAACCTTAAAGTGATGCTTGATATGTTGGAGGAAGAGGATAATTGCTTCTCATGCTTGACTTGCTGATGGACTTGGTCACTCTTTCTTCATTGTTGGAACTCTGAAACTCAGTTCCCTCCTCGGAAAGATGCTGGTGTTTCACTTGCATGTATTATATATCCTCCTGCATTATTAAGACCTCTCTCATTGTGATTAATAGCAATTGTGCTGATTGGAAAGCCAGCTTTGTGTTGTGTATCCACATCTACTGGGAAATTGAATCAAACTGGTCAATTTCAGTTTCACTTAGTATACCAGCTCATCGAGGGAGAACAATCTCAGCTAGATTCAAATCCAGGTCTCAAAGATGAAAGAGCAATGTTCTTGCTGTCAGCATCTTCTTAATAATGTTCCCCATTAGACTCAATTTTCATATTCTTGGCATTAGGTGGCAAAAATCAATACACCTAAAGAGGTTGAGGAGCAAAATTGAGAAGTCTGTATTTCAAATTTTAGTGGCAAGATTTACTGCTACATATTGGATTTATAAGAAAAGCTTTTCTCTATATGTAGTTCCAGAGAAGACCATACCCCTTCAGATGTCCAAGAACTCCTTTATCAGCCTGGCTCTTTCCAGGTTCTGGGACTCAAGGCGAGTCAGTCACTCTGTACACATTAACCTATTTATAGAATCACAGAAGGAAGGAGGCCATTCAGCCCACTGATTCTGTACTGATGATCTAATCTTCTGGATTTTTCCCTGCTTTCAAGTATCTTTTCCAAATCTCTTTTGAATGCCATAATTGAAACTGATCCCATGATTGATCTGCACACTTACCACACCAACACTGAACTCCAGTCTTGAACCATTTGCTGTATGAAAACACACATTATATCTTAATATCACTTGTTTTTTTTACCAATCATCATAATTCTATGGTCCCTGATTCTCGACCCTCCTACTAAAGGAAACAGTTTCTCTCTATCTACTTTCTCCATTCCTTTTGTATTTTAAATATCTCTGTCGGATCCCCTTGCAGTCCCCTCTATTCCCATGCCAGCTTCTACAGTCCATTTGCATAATCATTTTGGTAAATCTTTTCTGTGCCCTTTTCAAAGTTTTGCCATTTTTCCTGAAAGTGTGGTTCCCAGAAATGGCAGAATCCTTCAGTTATGGCCAAACCAGTGTTTTATGAAGGCACAACAAACAATCCTGGAGGAACTCAACAGGTCGAGCAGTATCTGTGGGAGGGAAATTGTTGATGTTTAATGTCAAAACTCAGCATCAGGGCTGAGAGTGAAGGGAGGAGCTGACTGGATAAAGAAGAGAGAGGGAGGAGTGAGACACAGGCCAGGAGGGAATTGGTGGGCCGAGGGCAGGTGGGATGGGAGGGAGGGTAGGGAAGGACCTTGGGCAGATCAAGCTGGTGGAGTTGGAAGACAGTGGCAAGTGGGTGATAGATGGAGGCAGACAGAACAAATAGAGAAGGGCAGGTGGAGCTGGGCGGGGCAGGGAAGGGTCATTGAGGAAGTGTCTATAGCAGGGGTTCCCAAACTTTTTTATGCCATGGACTGAGTGGTCCGTGTACCCCAAGTTGGGAACCCCTGGTCTAGAGGGTGATAAGCAGGAATATAAAGTTACTAACACTTAATCTGTTAAGTAAGAAAGGTGACACATCAATACTCAGAACCTACGGATGAGCAATTGAGAGCATCCTAACTAGCTGCATCACTGTGTAGTACAGAAATGCACTGCGGCAGACAGGAGGGCTCTGATGTGTTTTTTATGCTGCATGGGATCTGGAGTAACAATCATTTTGTTCTCCTTTACTCTCGTGTTCTGATGAATGACAATAAACAATCCTGAATCTAGACAATGGGAATGGTTAGGGGAGTGGTTTGCTTGGAGCCGGAGGTGACCGGTGAACTGAGGAGAATTCATGAAGCTTCATCTGGTTGACCAGATAACAGATTTTGCCCAACTATATGCACTCTGAATTGGCAAATGCCAGGGACCAAACTGTTGTATTTACAAGCCGTAACAATGTAATGCGGTGTAAAATTCCAAATGGTTCAACTACATTTTATAAAAAGCTTCACCAGAAAGTAAAAGCTTTTCGGATAACTTCCATGCATTTTGGCTGGTAACACATTTGCCCATGTATTCCAACTATCATGTGTGAAGAATGGCCCTGGTTAAATTAGTATAATTTACCATTGCCTTCCTCAATTTTTGCCTTATGATTCGATGATGTTGGAGCATGTTACTGAGGTTTATAGATTTGGACTATGGACTGTGGGCTTTTTTTTTGCACTCTTATAGTTCTGATATTCTGTGCTTTCACCCGTTCTTTCTCATTTTTTGTGCGTGAGAAGGAGATTTGGAGGTCGATGATCTTGTTGCATTTCATGCAGGAGGAGGGGTGTTTGAGAGTTAACGATCATGTTGCCGTTCTTTTCTGTACGAGAGGGGTGGGTTTGCTGTTTCTCTCGGAACTGACATCCATGGTTTTTCTTTGTTTCATAGCTATCTAGAAAAGAAACATTTCAGAGTTGTATATTGCATGCATACTTTGACAATAAATAAACCTTTGAAATGCCTCTCATATGATTCCAAGCCTGTTTCATTGACCTGCTGTTAATTGTATGTAAGTTTTCAAACAAGCTAAACAATAATTATGGCCTGGAAGTTCACCTTTGCTTAAAAACATGCACAAAAATGGCACTGGGTGAAGGGGCCTGCAGCAAGTTTCTGCAGCACCACTACGGAATGAGTATTGTGCACACACAACATATAAGTTGCTGCTGGCATTAGAGAGGCAATTTGTGGGTCTTTGCATGATTGCACACAAATTTGGTTGTTGTGTGCGTTCTGTATTTAATATTTCAGTAATATTTGAGTAATCTTGTAAATATATTGTTTGATTAAGCAATCCTTGTTGTTTATATAATTCATTATGGTTATATGTAAAAATACGTGAATTGCATATGATACCGCCTGATATGTGCGTGCCTCCTTGAAGTAAAGAACGAAGTTAGACTTGCATTCCCGGCTCTCTTGTTTTTTTTTCTAATTAGTTTAATGTTGTGAAGTCACAAAACATAGCAGTCTATATACTGTAGAATTCACTTGTGTGCTGTGATGTCACGGACTGAACTTTCAAAGGGACAACCACAGCTGACCTAAGGAATGGCAGGTTGGACATGGGAGCATCACATTGCATCACAGAAGTCAATTCCAGGAGAGAGACTTGGGGCATTCAAGCTTCCTCCCCACATAAGTAACACAAATAATACAGTGAATAACACTGAAAAAATCTGCTCCTTTACTGCACTGGGCTTGAATCTGTTGCTCTCTTCTGCGATGGACCCTCCAACAATAATGCAAATAAGGCCTCTTCCCTTAGGATGAGTTTGCATGCTTCCGACCCATGCAGTTTCTTCAGTGCATATCTGCACCTCAGTTCTGCAATAGTGGTAATCAAATGTACAGAACATTGGTACTTACTCGGTTCCACTTTCAGAGTTAGTCCTGGAATTTTAGGTGATCTGTATAGCTGAGGCTAGTGAACATCATTTACAAAATAAAAGTGAACGATTTGAGGTGGATGAATGTTTCTCCAAACCAGCTTGCATAAAAAAAGCATCTTCTTTACTTCAGCTGGAGCAGCACTCAGCAAGCTGAGATAAGCAGTTACAAATACATTTGATGAAATGGTAACCCTGTTAGCCAATCAGTTAATAACCTGAAATGTCGACTCTGCTTCTCTCTCCACAGATGCTGCCTGACCTCTACATTTCCTTTAGTTTTTACTCCAGATATCCAGCTTCTGCAGCATTTTGCTTTATAACCAGTTAATGCATTTTGGAATGATTGGCCAGAAACTCAGGAGCGTTCCCTATTTCCTTTATGAATTGTTCTGTAGAGCCACTAACATCCATCAACACACACCATTTTAACATCTGTACTCCTTTTAAAAGCAAACTATCAACAAAACTCACAACACCTTCACTGCAGCCGTCTTAATGTTGTTCTTTAAGCATTTCTTTGTAATGATGTCTTCAAGGGGCACTGACTTGGAGGAGGCAGTGAACTGGTTATGCTAAGGAGCTGAATTAATTTTAGTGGAGATGGTCCATTAACCTAGGGTGTTTTAAAGAACCTGTCAGTTTAATTGCATTATTAATTTAGCTTCTCTCACGGTGTTGGTTCCAGTAATTTCTCTAAGCTGAATCCAAATGATCTCATTCTTAATCAGCATTTAAATAATTTTCCAAAAAAGTCAACATAAAGATAGAGAAAACAGAAGGTGCAACTTTAATCTTCTCTTGCGTTTCATCCAGCTGCAGCGGGCTCCAACAATCTGCCACATTTTCCCTCCCTACCCCTTTCCACCTTGCACAGGGACCATTCCGCCTGTGAGTGCCTGGTTTGCTCAGACCTCCCCACCCATCTTTCCCTGACCCCTGGCAAGTTCCCCCGCGCACGTAGAAGGCGCAGCATAAGTTCATACAACTCTTCCCTTGGGAGCATAAACAGCCCTTCCAGGTGAGGAGAATATTCACGTGTACCTCTTTTGATCCTGTTTATTGCTCTTGGCTCTCCTGATGTGGCCTCCTCTTCATTGGCACAACCATCTGCAGGCCAGGCAACTGGTTTGCAGATCTCCTGAGCCCGCTCCATAATGAGCTCACGGGTAGAAGCCATTGCAATCCCCTTTCCCATTCTGACATTGACCAATCTGTCCTCGACCTCCTCTACTGCCGAGGATGCAAATCTAAATGCAAACTGGAAGAATAACTCTTCATATTCCAACTGGAAGATGACAGCACAGTGGTATGAACACTTCCGGTAACCTTTACCTCTTGTGTTGCCCCCACGCCTCTCTCTCTTTCCTCTGAGCCACCTCCAACCTTCCCATTTTTGTTCCTTTATCCATACACTTTCTCCAGCGCCCTCATCACCCTGTTTTTTTTTTATTTTTATTTAGAGATACCGCATGGCAACAGGCCCTTTTGGCCCAACAAGCCCGTGCTGTCCAATTACACCCGTTTGACCAATTAATCTGCCAACCCGAACATCTTTGGACTGTGGGAGGAAACCAGAGCACCCAGAGGAAACCCATGCAGTCACAGGGAGAACGTACAAACTCTTTACAGACAGCAGTAGGAATTGAACCCCAATCAGGGATTGCTGGCACTGTAAAATGTTGTGCTAACTGCTACGCTACTGTGTCACCCTCTTCCTCTTGGTTTCATCCACCTACAAACCTCGGACCACCATCACTCGATACTGCCATCAGGGCGAGGGTGCGGCCTAAAGACCCACAGTCAATGATTCAGGGACAGCTTTGTCCCCTCCGCCATCAGATTTCTGAACAATCCGTGAATTTATGGACAATACCTCATTATTCCTTTTATTGCACTATTGATTTTGTAATATATAGTCACTTTTTTGTCTTTGCATTGAACTGCTGCTGCAAAACAACAAAGTTCACATCATATAAGTCAGTGATAATAAATATGATTCTGATTCTGAGCTGCACATTTTGCCCTTCCGCTGTCTGATGGCTCCCATGATCACATTTCTTACTGATCAGATTCCAGCACTGACAACCAACCTGCGTGTCCCCACTTAACACTCTCTGACTCCTCAGCCACCTGGCTACAGTTGCCCATCCACTTCCACCCATCACTCACATGCCTCGTATAGCAACACACTCCCTCCCCTACACCTGGCTCCTTCTGCACATCATCCCTCACCCCTCTTGCCGCTGTCTCAACCCTCCCTGTCCATCTCGTTATAGGATATTTTCCCTCTTCACCATCCTAATGCACAGTCTTGTCCAGAACTGTTGACAGTTCCTTACTTTACCCCCCACCCCACCCACAAGTCTTCTAGCAACAATGAGGGGAGGGGGGAAAGGAGCTGTCACCATTTCACCATCTGCAGCCTCTTGTGTCTCCAGCTTATAGTTGTTTCCTGAACACAGCCTAGGTCAAATTTCATCTTCCCTGCAAAAAAAATGCTTGCATTTATTATTTGTCAATAATCAGTAGTGATGACTAATCTTGCCTATTTGAAATATTTCTTGTGTTGTAGATTCACAGGTTGTATTCAAAAGCAAATTGGCCTCTTGTACAAAAGATCCTTTGTTTGATGTAATGAAGAAAATACAGGAGACACCCAGCAGTACACATAAAATGCTGGAGGAACTCAGCAGGCCAGGCAGCATCTATGGGAAAAGTACAGTCGACGTTTTGGACAGACACACAGCAGATCAGGCAGGATCTAGAGAGAGAAAAATGTCATTCATGTTTCAGCTCAGTGAAGCTTTGTCAAACTTTTCCATTGACCTGAAATATTAACACTGCTTCTTTCTCCATAGATGCTGTACAGCATTTCTAGTGTATTTTCCTTTTATTTCAGATTTCCAGCGTCAAACATTTTTGCCTTTCTGTTCAATAGTTGGAAATGAGATCAAAAACCTAAATATAAATACCAGCGTACTGATTTCGCTTCTGACAGGAAAAGCTTGCATTTATATGCAGCTTTCAATTTCCATTCAAGGTGTCCCAAAGCATTATGCAGCCAAGGTACTTTTGACATGCTTAAAGTTCAAAGTTCAAAGCAAATTTATTATCAGAGCAAGTATATATCACCAAATAGTACCCTGAGATCAGCTTTCTAGCAGGTATTAGCAGTAGAACAGGAAATACAATGGAATCAACAAAAAACTCCACACAAAGGCTGACAAGCAACTGATGTGCAAAAGAAGACAAACTGTGGAAATAGAGAAAAACAAATAATAAACAAACAAACAAGCAAATAAATAATACTGAGAATGTGAGTTATAGTCCTTGAAATTAAGTCCATATGTTGTGTTCAGTGTTGAGGTGAGTGAAGTTAAGCACGTTGGTTCAGAAACATGACAGTTGAAGGGTAGTAACTGTTCCTGAACCTGGTAGGACCAAAGTACCTGCCTGATGGCAGCAACGAGTCGTGAGCTTGGCCTGGATGGTGGGGGTCCTTGATGACAGATGCTGCTTTCTTGAGGCAGCAATCCTTGTAGATGTGCTCAATGGTCAGGAAGGCTTTTCCTCGGATGGACTGGGCTGTATCCATCACTTTTTGTAGGCTTTTCTGTTCCTGTTTCCGTACCAGGCCATGATGCATCCAGTCCTTTGTAACTGTGCTGCAACATGTGGTCGTTGTGCTCATGCAGAATGTGCACCAGCTAGTTTGTGCACAAACAGAGAATGTGTTCATGATCTGATCACCATTTTATAGCAAGTGACATTGTCTTCCTCTAGTGTGTCATAAGCCCAAGGTCACTGTGTGCTTTTAAATGCACTGTGAATAAGAGAGTCCTGAGAATATATGTGAATGAAATGGAAATTAAAAGTTATTGCATCTGTTGGATATGAGGATAAAGGAGAATGACTATCAGCTGTTGATTATGGTGCTGGCCATTGTTTCTTCCATTACTGGCCCCTCTCTCCTCTCCTCTAGCCCACCTGGGTCTGCTTTTGGCTTTCTATCTACACTATCTTTCCACTTGGTGCTCCTATAACGCAGGAGGTAATCCAGTTAGGTTCAACATTGGGTTGGAGGTAATACGTTTTTTAGGTTAAATGGTTTATGATCTTCTCCCAATATTTCCATCCTGACCTTTCATTCTGCCATTGGCAAACACACCTTTAGCTGCATGGTGTGATTGGTTGGGCCTCCCTACTTTTAAGACTCTCCTTAAAACCCAAACCTTAATTATGCCTCCTAAATTCCCTCTTAGTCTCATTGTCATTGCTTTGTGAAGTGGCAGATGTTTTTTAAGGTCGCACCCCTCACCTTCTCCAACTCAACAGCACTCCAAGATTTTTGAGTTCCTCCAATTTTGCATTCAGTATTCTCTACATCCACACACTGGTAGTCAAGCTTCAGCTACCTCAGCCTAAGGTTCTGAAATGCCCTTACTAAACCTTCCCTTTAAAACCACTTTCTTCCTCAAAGACACCCCATAAAACCTACCTCTTGACCAAACTTTTTGTCACCTTCCTTATGTGTCGAGTTCACTCACAAAAACTATTTAGGCTACTATGTAGCAGGAGTGAAACCAAGTTATGGATAGCGATTTCCTGTTCCGACCCACCAACCCAGTAGGAAACGTTTCATGTAGGGATTCTTTACTCGCAACTTAATGCATTTGGGATAGTAAGCAATTGAAATTTCGCAGAGACTCAATAATGCAATATAACTGAGGCAATTTACTCAGTGACCAACAGCACAATGTGAAGTGAAATCTGCTGTTCAAAATGTTATGCCACGGCCTGTTCAATATCTTAAGGGGTCTAAATATTTTGAAAAATCTACTGAGCAAAAATAACGGGGTCAAAGTTTTGGAGATCCAGTAAGATCTGTGCTAATCGCAAATCTTGTTTTCCCGCATGATCCCTATGCCCTCTCATGTCCAAAAATCGATCAGTGTCAGCCTTGAGTGTGCTCAAAGTGACAGCTTGAATTACAATCTCGTCATTAGTGAGTTAATGTACCAAAAGGATCACCCTCAATGGGCAAATAGAATCATAACCTTTCACAGGAGGTCAGTCAATTTATTGTGCCTCTGCAGGTGCCAGACTTTAAACCCAAAACAAACAATTGCATTTCCCTTTAGCTTTCAGATTTTTCCTTTTCAGAAGCTGATCCATTGGCCCCTTTACGGCCCTTTGGCAATGCACTCAGAGTTTAAATAGCTCCTCTATGTAAAAATTATTTTCGAGCATCTAGATTTGATCTGCTTCTAATGATATTTGGTCTCTGCTCTGCTTTGTGGGATGAGAAACTTATTCTTATCCTGATTTTACTACTGTTCGTGACATGACACTATTTCTTTGTAAAGCTAGTTTTAAAATGGCATGAACACCGTCGAATTTGCATTTAAACGTCCTCTGGGGTATAATTTTCACTGTGAGAAAAAAAAATTAATTTTTCATTGAATAGCTTGATATGTTTTTAAAATACTGGTGTCCATGGCTGCACTAACAAATATACTGAGATAGCTTTCGCACAGATATGATTGTGTTAGGCACTTGTGGAGAATTTTAATATGAAGATGAAATTTCATTCCAAAATGAGGCAAGTGTTTAGCTATTATCTTAAGTGTGTACATGGAGTATCAGCTACCTTTATGTTTCCATTGTACACACAAAGACAAGCCAGTTGGATACTATATATCATATCGAAATGTATTTATTTATTTAGCAATACAGCACAGAGAGGTGTTTCCAGCCTTTTGAGCCATGCCGCCCCAGTAACCCCTGACAAACCCGATTAACCCTAATCTAATCACAGGGCAATTTACAATGACCAATTAACCTATCGGATACATATTTGGACTGTGGGAGGAGACTGGAGAACCCAGAGAAAACCCACGCATTCCATGTGGAGAACAAATAGAGATTCCTTACAGAATGGCGCCGGAATTGAACTCCGAATTCTGGAATATGCCAGGCTGTAATAACGTCGCACTATCTGCTATGGTATAGCTGAATGACACAGTGTTCCTCTGGGGCCAAGGTGCAAAAATTCAAAATAGCAAGCAAACATTCAAAAATAGCGAGTAACATAATACAAAATATTGAGCAAAGAAGCATATTCACTCAAAAAAAAAACACATATATAGTTCCAAACCCTGAGCGACAATGCCCAGCAATTGATGGCACAATCTCCTGGTAGTGTACAGATGCATGGAATCCAGTCTGTTATTCCACCATTTGAACAGAGGAGGGTAGCACCAATAGGCTCCAGCTGAGCTCAACCACACTCTAACACTTCTGCATCTCTCAACTGGTCTGCAGCAGCAGGCAAGCCCGAGGCTTGAGGCCTAGTTCTCGCTACAGCCAAGGCTGCACAGCTCCCATGTCAATTGTCCCTCCACCAGGCAGGCCTGCGGCAACAGTGAAATGTCCGAGACAATTTCCTACGGTTATACTGCACCAACTCCGATAGGTCCGAGTATCAGGCAGAAAAACTGTCTGAATTTTTAAAAAAATCACCCTTGATTTCAAGCTCTTCATGGACTTGACCAATTGTATCCATTCTGTCACTCATCTCTCTTCCACCTCCATCTTACAGACTAGAGAGGATGCAGAGGAGATTCACCAGGATGTTACCCAGGATAGAATGCAGGAATTGGAATTGGTTTCTTATTACCACATGTACCAGGATACAGTGAAAAGCTTATCTTGTATACTGCTTATACAAATCAAATCATTACACAGTGCATTGAGGTAGTATAGGGTGAAACAATAACAGATTGTATAATAAATTGTAACAGCTACAGAGAAAGTACAGTGCAGGGAGACAATGTCACCGTTATTTTGAGAGATTGGATGGGCTTGGTTTGGTTTCCTTGGAGCAGAGGAGGCTGGGTCTGAGTGGAGTTCTGGGGGAGGGGTACCTGACAAAGATGTGCAACATCAGATTAGTTTAGTGTCAGTCACCAGGTTGCAATAAAATCCCTTGCTCATGTGAAGCTCACAGAGTAGACAGTAAAAGAAAGAAAGATTAGCACACCAAAACATAGTGTGAATATGTCGTATGTCAACAGCCAATGCTGTCTGAGGATGTGCTGGGGACAGCCTGCAAGTATCACTGTGCTTCTGTTGCCAATGTGTATGTAGGCCTCCGTTAGTCTCGATAGACCATGGATTTGCACCTTGGAAAGTTTCCAGGGCGCAAGCCTGGGCAGGGTTTTTTAAATATGGAAGACCGGCAGTTGCCCAAGCTGCAAGTCTTCCCTCTCCACGCCACCGATGTTGTCCAAGGGAAGGGCTTTAGAGTCGCCAACATAGTGGGCCCACTACTTACTAACCCTAACTCCAACTCGTATACCTTTGGAATGTGGGAGGAAACCAGTGTAACCAGAAACCCACAGGGTCACAGGAAGAATATATAAACTCCTCACAGACAGCAGCAGGAATTAAAATACGATCACTGGCACTGTGAAGTGCTACATTAGCTGCTTGGCAATAATGAGTACCACAATAAGCACAGCCCCTAGCTCTATAATTTATGAAGGGCATAGATGGAGTAAACGGTAAGAAACTTCACCCTATAGCAAAGGTGTATAGGTGTATAGAATGTCAGGTTTGAGGTTCAGAGAGGATCTGAGGAAAGGCATCGTCCTCCAAAGCGGGACGCACTACCTGAGGCAAAGGCTCTCACAGCGTTTAGGAAGTATCTGGACGAGAACTTGAAGCACTTGATGCAAAGAAGGCTACAGACTAATGGAGTTCATTTAGTTGGGCAATTGATGGCCAACATCAACTTTCGGTGGGCCAAAAGGTCCGTTGCTGTGTGATGTGTCTCTACCGCCTGCAAGACCTCTGTGTTCTTGAGCATTTTCATTTCTCCGAAGGTCATTGAGCTAAAATGTTCTAATCTGTTCCTCTTTGCACAGATCCTGCCTGACTTCACGAGATTTCCATCTGCTGCAGAATTTTGCTTTCATTGCAAAGCTCACCCACTGGCAAGGCCCTGAAGTTTGGAATTCTCTTCCTGAACCTTGTTGGCTCTCTATTTCTCCTTCCTTGTTTCAGACACTCCTCAATACCTTTCAGTTTCACTAACCTTTGGTCATCTGTTCTTCATGCCTCTACACAAAGCTGGGTGAATCTCCGAGATGCCTTTTATAGTATGTTGAAGGTTTTATCCTCATAGTCCATGGAGCTGTATTCTACAGTGGAGCTATTCTGAGATGGAGATGTCCAAACTCACGATTTTGCAAAAGACTAGTGTTCAGGTGAGGCAAGTAATTAAGAAAGCTAACAGAATGTTATTGTACAAAGGAATCGAGGTTATGCATTGGTGAGACGACATCTAGAGTGCTATGTACTGTAGATAACGAGCCTCCTTATTGAAGGAAACAGCTCAGGGAAGGTTTACAAGACCAATATTTAGAATGAGCAGGCTGTTTTTTTGAAGAAAGATTGGATGGGGTGGGGTTATATCTGATAGAGATTAGAAGAATTCAAGATTCAAAATTGCTAATTGTCATTTTACAATTGTAAAAGAGAAAGAAATAATTGCTACTCTGGATCTGATGTAGCATAAAAAACACAACAGATATAAATATAAAAGCAATCCCATCAAACACAAGTAACTGTTACATATGTATACTGATTCTATGCAGAATCATGACGCTAGGTGATATGTATGTAGTGGTGGTGGGGGTTAGGGTTAATGAGTGGAGGTGTTGATCACCCTGACGGCTTGGGGGAAATAACTGTTTTTGAGTCTAGTGGTCCTGGTGTGAACGCTGTGTAGCCACTCCCCTGATTGGATTGGGACCAACAGAATGATAAGTACACAAACAAGAGAAAATATGCAGATGCTGGAAATCCAAGCAACACACACAAAATGCTGGAGGACCTTAGCAGGCGGCATCTATGGAAATGAATGAACAGTGGACCACTTACTCTTTTCCATAGATGCCGCCTGGCCTGCTGGGTTCCTCCAGCAATTTGAGAATGATAGGTGACTTGATTGGAGCTTAAGGGACCTCGACAGGCTGGAGGTGGAGAGGATGTTTCTTCCCGTGGGGAGATCAAAAGTGAAGGGTCACTTCTTAAAAATAAAAGGTCACTCACTGAAGATAAATATGAGGCAAAATGCTTTCACTAAAAGCGTCACTTGCAATTCACTTCCCCAAAGGATGTGGAAGCAGAACCTTTGAATACTTTTAAGGATAAGAGAGGTATATTCTTGATAAGCGAGGGATTGGAAGGCTCCTGTGAGCAGACTCGAATGCAGAAGTGAGCTTACCATCACATCAGCCAGCAGCTTGTCGAGCAGTGGAGCGGGATTAAAAGGTCAAGTGGCTGATTGCCACCTTCAAGACCCTGTAAAGAATTGCACTGCCCTTTGATTGTGTCTGTCTGTTAAATGTGTTTGAACCGTGTGTCCTCTCAATACTGGAAAAGGTGATCCCAGAAGGGCAACAAAACAAAATTATCAGCCCTTCTGCAGCTGAACAAATGGGACAATAAGTTTAACCAGAATCTCAGCTGTATGTTAGAAAATAAAAGTACAAAAATAGTGGCTTGATATCCAGCCCATTCATGAATGACACATTTTGTTAAAACAGCAGTGATCATGTTTCATGAGAAATAACCAATAGTAGTCTCTATTTGAAAGCTACATGAGGAGTAACTTATTGTATTGAACTAATTACTTAGTGTAGGTAGAAGCTTGTTGGAGTAATTCTTGGAAGAATCAACTTTTTGATACGAATTTCAAGTTGCCACTGATAGCCATTCTGTAATGAAGATTGTTAGTGCTTTGTCAAAGCTCAAAGCTCAAAGTAAATTTATTATCAAAGTACATGTCATCATATTCATCCCCGAGATTCATTTTCTTGTGGGCATACTCAATAAATCCATAGAATAATAACCATAACACAATCAATGAACATCCACCCATCTTGGGCGTTCAACCTGAGTGCAAAAGACAACAAACTGTGTAAATACCAAAAGAAATTAATAATAATAATAATAATAATAAATAAGCAATAAATATTGAGAACATGAGATGAAGAGACCTTGAAAGTGAGTCCGTAGGTTGTGGGAACATTTCAATAATGGGTTAAGTGAAGTTGAGTTAAGTTATACCCTTTGGTTTAAGATCCTGATTGTTGAGGGGTAATAACTATTCCTGAACCTGGTGGTGTGAGTCCTGAGGATCCTGTACCTTCTTCCTGCTGGTAGTAGCTGGATGGTGGGGGTCCCTGATGATGGATGCTGCTTTCCTGTGACAACACTCCACATGGATGTGCTCAATGGTGGGGAGGGCTTTACTCTTGATGGACTGGGCCGTATCCACTACTTTTTGTAGGATTTTCCATTCAAGAAATTAGAGTTTCCATACCAGACTGTGATACAGACAGTCAATATACACATCTATAGAAGTCTGTCTCCTTCCATAAAACTGATGGAGTACTTCATTACCTCATTACTTGCCTTTTGCACAATTTACTCATTTCGTAACTCATAGTAATTTTTATGTTTTGCATAGTTCTACTACCACAAAACAACTAATTTCACCACATACACTTGGTGGCCTCTTTATTAGGTACACCTGTACACCTGCTCGTGAAAGCAAATATCTAATCAGCCAATCATTTGGCAGCAATTCAATGTATAAAAGCATACAGATATGGTCAAGAGGCTCAGTTGTTCAGACCAAACCTCAGAAGTGACTTTGACTGTGGAATGATTGTTGGTGCCAGATGGGGTGGTTTGCGTATCTGAGAAGCTGCTGATCTCCTGGGATTTTCATGCACAATAGTCTCTAAAGTTTATAGAGAATGCTGCAAAAAACAAAAAAAAAAACACACATCCAGTGATCGGCAGTTCTGTGGGTGAAATGACCTTGTTAATGAGAGCGGTCAGAGGAGAATGGCCAGACTGGTTCACCTGACAGGAAGGTGACAGTAGCTCAAATAATCACATATTGCATCAGTGGTGTGCAGAAGAGCATCTCTGAATGCACAACACATCGAACCTCAAAGTGGATGGGCTACAGTAGCAGAAGACCATGAACATACACTCATTGGTCACTTCATTAGTTGTGTAGTGTAGGCCTCTGTTAGTCTCGATAGAGCATGGATTTGCACCTTGGAAAGTTTCCAGGGCACAAGTTTTTTTTTATGTGGGACCGGCAGTTGCCCAAGCTGCAAGTCTCCCCTCTCCACATCACCAGTGTTGTCCAAGGAAAGAGCATTAGGACCCATACAGCTTGGCACCGGTGTCGTCGCAGAACAATGTGCCTTGCTCAAGGACACACGCGCAGCCTCAGCCAAGGCTCAAACTAGCGACCTTCAGATAACTAGAGGAATGCCTTAACTACTTGGCCACACGCCAACACCTCATTAGGTACAGGGTATCTAATAATGTGGCCAATTAATGTATGTCAATCTGGGTCCATTGGAGGCTGTAGGCTGAAGAATATGGGCACTCTTGTGGTTAGAGGACTGTGTATGTGCTTGGGTGGGAGGAAGGAACAGGGGCTTGTTTCGCTGTTGCTCTCTGGTTGCTTTTTGCATTCTGTGTTGTTCTTCTAAGCATCGTGGGCATTTTGTGTTGGCGTTGGCCTGTGCGGTGACACTTGCAGGCTGTCCCCAACATACGATTGGCTACGTTGGTTGTTAATCCAAATGGCCCATTTCACTTTATGTTTTGATGTACATGTGATAAATAAATCTAAGTCTTGAATTCTGGTTCTCCTGCAAAGTCCTGCAGATGTTCAAAATATGAAATAGAAACAGAAAATGCTGTAAATACTCAGCAGGCACTGCAGCAGATTATGCTACTGCCTGACCCTCATTACTGCCTGTGTGGAATTAGCACGTACTCCAGATTAAATAATCACTTCAAAGTTTGAAGTAAATTTATTATCAAAATATATACAGTATATGTCACCACATACAACCCCGAGATTAATTTTCTTGTGGGCATGCACAATAAATCCATAATGGAATAATGACCATAATAGAATCAATGAAAGACTGCATCAACTTGGACATCCAACCAGTGTGCAAAAGACAACAAACTGTGCAAATACAACAAGAAAATAATAATAAAAAATAAATAAGCAGTAAATATCGAGAGCTTCTGATAAAGAGTCCTTGAAAGTGAGTCCATAGGCCATGGGAACATTTCAATGATGGGGCAAGTGAAGTTGAGTGAAGTTATTCCACTTGGATCAAGAGTCCCATGGTTGAGAGGTAATGACATGGTGGCATAAGTGCTGAGGGCTCCGTACCTTCTTCCTGATGGTAACAGTGAGGAGAGAGCATGCCCTGGGTAATAGGGTCCCCAATGATGGATGCTGCTTTCCTGTGACAGCATTTCGTGTAGATGTGAGCAAAGGTGGGGAGTGCTTTATCCACGATGGACTGGGTCATATCCACTACTTTTTGTAGGATTTTCCACTCAAGGGCTTTGGTGTTTCCATACCAGGCTGTGATGCAGCCAGTCAATATACTCTCCACTACACATCTATGTAAGTTTGTCAGTTTAGATGTCATGCCAATCTTCACAAACTCCTAAGGAAGTACAGGCGCTGCCATGCTTTCTTCATAATTGCATTTACGTTGTGGGTCCAGGACAGGTCCTCTGAAATAATAACACTGTGGAATTTAAAGTTGCCAACGCTCTCCATCTCTGATACCACGATGAGGACTGGCTCATGTACCTCTGGTTTCCTCCTCCTGAAGTCAGTAATCAGTTCCTTGCTCTTACCGACATTGGGTGAGAGGTTGTTGTTGTGGCACCACTCAGCCAGGTTTTCAATGATTTGTCACCAGCTTTAATTGCGCCTACGATAGTGCTGCCATCAGCAAATTGAATATGGCATTGGAGCTGTGCTTAGCCACACAGTAAAGTAAGCAGAGCAGGGGACTAAGCACACAGCCTTGTGGTGCACTTGTGCTAATGGAAATCGTAGAGGATATGCTGCTGCCATTCCGAACTGACTGGGGACTGCAAGTGAAGAAATCGAGGATCCAATTGCACAAGGAGGAATTGAGACCAAGGTCTCGAATCTTATTGATTAGTTTTGAGGGGATGATAGTATTGAACTCCGAGCTGTAGTTGATAAAGAGCTTCCTGATATAGGCACCTTTGCTGTTTAGATGATCCAGCCAATGAGATGGCGTCTGCTGTGGACTTGTTGCTCATTGATTCATTATTTTCCTGGTAATATATACCATTGGATTTAGAACCCAGCAGAGATTTAAAATTGTATCTATAACTCTGCCTAGTTGATATACCTGCCAACACTGCTTCATGCAGAATTACAAGATTCACAGTACATCTTCATGTTCATGTTCTCTGCTATTCCATTGTTTAACCTCCATAGAAGCTGTTTTTCAGGTTAATTCATTTCACCCTACTGCCAAAACCTTGTACTTATCAATCTACCCAATAAGGGCATCACTGCTGTTCTCTCCATTCACTCTTGCCAAGGATCTTTAATTAGATAGACACAACGACTGCCTGTTTCAGGTAGGGAAGTAACTCTTAACACGGAAATCGCACTTCGGAGGAATAATACCACTTTGTTGTTTCGGGATATTGGGTAAGAAGTTTCAGACTGGGATGAAGACATTACTTCATAAGGCATCAGATATATGAGTAGAATTAGGCCATCGAGTCTACTCCGCCATTCCACCGTGTCTGATTTATTATCCCCCAATCCCATTCTCCTGACTTATTCCTGTAACCTTTGATGCTCTGACTAATCCAGAACCTATCAACACATGAAATATGATCAATTACTTGGCCTCCATAACTGTCCACCACACTGAGTTCCACAAATTCACCGCTTGGTCCTAGACTCACCTACTATAGGAAACATCCTTTCCACTCCACTCTCTCTAAGCCTTCAATAGTTTCAATGACATCCCCCTCATACTTCTAAACTCCAGTGAATACAGGCTTCATTTGCTGAAATGCACCTCATACAGGAACCCTCTCATTCCCAGAATCAATCTCGTGAACCCCCTCTGGGCCCTCCCCATTGCCTCACAAGTTTCTTTGCATCTCTGACCAAACACTGCCCTACACTATATTCCATCTGCCATTTCTTTGCCCTTTCTCCCAATCTATCTTAGTCCTTCTGCAGTCTTCCTGACTCCTTAACACTACCTACCCCTCTTCATATTTAAAAAAAAAAGGATTTTTAGTTTGTTTAATCAGTTTTTTCTTATCTGCTGAATACAAATAAAAATCTAGAGGGATATCGATCGACTGGGATTCCATTGAGACCCAAGTAGGGGGGTGATCCTTAACAAAGTAGAACATCCCTGCTCTAATTTGGGCCGCCCAGAAAAACCATATAAGATTTGGTAGCTGTAGGCCGCCTCTATCATACGGCAAATATAATAGGGAAAGCCTGAGTCTTGGTCGTCTATTATTCCAGATAAAGTTAGAAAAAACTTTCTTTAATAAATAAAAGAAAAATGATGGAGGAGAGACTTTGGTAAAATTGACATTTTTAGAATGTTTATGTGTCCAATCAGAGATATAGGTAATTTCGACCATCTGTTTATAAGTTGAATAATTGAGTCTGTGAGACGATTATAATTAGCTGGAATAATTTCATCAATAGTAGGAGTGATTTTAACACCCAAATAAGTAAAACCCTGTACTGACACCATGAATGGAGAGTGAAATGAAGGACTGAGTCTCTCATCTTCATCCATGAATAATATTACAGATTTATTGTTGTTTATTTTATAGCCTGCAAAAGTACCAAAAGTATTTATCAGGTCAGTTAAGGCAGGTAATGTTTGTTTCAAGTTCAAACAAAACAAAATTACGTCATCCGCGTACAGGGCAATGCGATGTTCTATATCTCCTATAGTTATTCTTGCTATGGTAGCCTCTTTTCGAATTGCCATAGCAAGCAGCTCAATGGCCAGGATAAACAGGAGGGGAGATGGGGGACAGCCCTGTCTTGTTCCCCTTTGGAGTTTGAAAGGTGTGGAAAAAAACCCATTAGTTAAAATTTCAGCCTGTGGGTTAGAATAAAGAAGCTGTATCCATCGTAAAAATTTCCCCCCATACCGAATCTTTCTAAAACTTTAAACAAATATTGCCATTCCACTCTATCAAAAACTTTCTCTGCATCCAGTGACAGAATAGCACTATCTGAGCTTCCAGATTTTTCGTAGAGTATATTAAGCACTCTTCGGATGTTGTGGAAGCCCTGTCTTCCCTTAACAAAACCACTTTGGTCAGGGTGGACCATCTTTGGCAAGAGTGGCTCCAGCCTCCTAGCTTACAAAGAATTTTGAGATCATTATTCAGAAGTGAAATTGGTCTATAAGATCCACATAGGGATGGTGATTTTCCAGGTTTTAGTAGTAGTGTAATTACTGCCATATTAGGAGAGGGTGGAAGGGATCCAGTATCAAATGACTCCTGATATATATCAAGCAGAGGTGGTATTAATTTAGTTTTAAAGATTTTATATATTTCAATCGGAATGCCATCAGGCCCAGGACTTTTCCATCCCTTCATATTAGTTATGGCTTCAGACAATTCTTTATCCTCTAAGTTAATCTCCAGCGAGGTCAAGGATGTTTCATCCAGGGGTGTAAATTCTAGCAAATCCAGAAATTCCTTTTGTATTTGTGGAGCTGAATCCGAATATTCTGATGTATACAAATTTTGGCAAAATCTCAAAAAGATATTATTTATTTCTTTTGGGTCAGCAGTTGTCACCCCCTCATCTGACTGTAGGGAGTTTATCGTCCTTTCTGTTTGTATCTGTTTGATACGCCAGGCCAAGAGTTTACTAGCCTTTTCAGCCTGCTCATAATAGGATTGCTTCAATCTCATCAAACTTTTTGTTGCTTTATCAATGGACAATACATTATCTCTAGCTCTCAGTTTGTTAAGTTCTGCAAATAGCTGCTGAGAGGAATTTTGAAAAATTTCAGATTCAGTCTCTTTTATTCTTTTCTCGGGCTGTTCTATTTCAAATCTAAAAGATTTCTGCTTAAAGCTGGTGAAGCTAATCATCTGACCTCTTAGAAAAGCTTTAAAGGCTTCCCATTTTATGGCCGCAGATGTCTGGTCCGTGTTAATTCCAAAATAGTAGTCTATCTGTTCGCCAATAAACTTTATAAATTCTGGATCCCTAAGCCAAATATTTTGAAGCTGCCACCTTGGGGAGTAACGTAAAGTGTTAGGCTGGTTCCAAGTAAATGAAACTGGAGCATGATCCGAAATTAATATGCTGTCATACCAGCAGCTTGAAATTGTAGATATTAAGGCAGCTGAAACTAAGTAATAATCAATTCTGGAAAAGGTCTGGCAAGTGCTAGAATAGCAAGAAAAAGCTAGTTTATCTGGGTACTTCCTTCTCCACACATCAACTAAATTAAAGTCTTTAACACATTGCAATAACACTTGTTTGATTGTGAGATGTATCTTTCCCCTTAAATCTGTCTAGTTCAGGTTGAAGTGCACAATTAAAATCACCACCTATAATAAGGTAGCCCGGCAGAGCAGCTAATGATAAAAACAGGTGTCTGAAAAAAACTGGATTGTCATCATTTGTCCCATACACATTGACCAAATTGAACCTGGTTGAGAAAGTTTCACATTGAATAATAAGGTATCTGCCAGATTGATCTTCAGTAACATTAACAAGGTGAAAAGGCACCAACTTATGTATAAGGGTAATTACCCCCCTTGAGTGTGAGTTAAAAGATGCTGAAAAAACCTGTCCCGGCCATCTCTTCCTTACTCTAACTATATCTTCAGGGGTTAAGTGGGTCTCCTGCAGAAAAACTATTTTGGCTTTTAGCTGTCTTATCCTACTCATTACTTGCTTTAACTTGACTAGTTTTTAATCCTCTTACATTCCAAGAGGTAAACTGAAGTCCGCAGGACAGAGACTATTAGTTATAATTTGAATCATGTTGAGCTGAATTGATTTAGAATGACTGCTAACTGGGATAACAACGTGACAAAAAAGAAAAATAGATAAAAAACCGTGAAAAGTAAATAGAAAAATGTGAACATAACTGAGTGTATTTCCCACCCCATAATGAAAACTTCCTGACGGCCCGGAGGGAGGGCCTGATTATGGAGCTTAACTGGTCCTCCCATGTTATCATGTTGAGGAACAGCATAGCCAGCAACCAGGTCAGAGCCCCCACATTATCAGTAGAAGAAAATCTTACAACTATATTATACCAAGAGACTTAACCTAATCGTAGTTACATTGCCACTGTAGAAGGTGAGAACCGATGCAAATTCATTAGCCTAAATAATGCATTGATAAATATACCGCTAACATTCGTTAGCTTTCCTATATGTCCCTTAGGCACTATGAACATGCCTATTTAAGCAAAAAGTTAAAGAGAAACCTGCTATATTGTCCTATTTGTCCGCAGCCTCCAAGTTATAGTTCTTCAACTCCTGCACGAATGTCTCCGCTGCCGGTGCATTGTCAAAGGTGTAGCGTTTTCTTTTATGAGTTACCAGCAGTGTAGCAGGATAAATTAGACCATATCGTAAGTCCGAGATCGACAACGAGGCCAACTCTTTCTTCACCGAATCAAATACACGCTTTCGCTTAAGTAATTCGGCAGAGACGTTGCGGAAAAACCTGATTCTTTGATTATCGAAAAGTACAGATTCTTTTCGTCTGGCTGCCTTCATAACCCGAATTTTATTGGCGTAGTTTAAAAACTTCATTATCGCTACCCTGGGGTGTAGTCCATCTGGTCCAGGTGACTTTCAGACCTTCAGACCTTTCAGTTTCCAAGAAACTTCTGCTTAGTAATAACAACTAGGCTCACTTCTGCCTCCCGCACTCTCAAATTTCTGGCATACAGCTGGTGTTTACACGAGGACAGACGCAAAATATATATTAAGTTCATCCACTATTTCTTTGTCCCCCATTACTAACTGTCCAGTGAAAATTTCTAGCAGTCCAATATCTATTATTGTCCATCTTTTACTCTTTAAAGTTCAAAGTTCAAAGTACATTTATTATCAAAGTACATATATGTCACCACATACAAGCCTGAAATTCCTCGCCTTGCAGGCATACTGAATAAACCCAGAACAGAATCAATGAAAGAAAACAAACTGCGCAAATACAAAAATCAATCGACCAATAAATAAATAAATAATAATACATAAATAAATAAGCAATAAATATCAAGAACATGAGATGAAGAGTCCTTGAAAGTGAGTCCATGGGTTGTGGGAACATTTCAATGATGAGGCAAGTGAAGTTATCCCCTTTAGTTGAAGAGCAATAACTATTCCTAAGCCGGGTGGCGTGAGTCCTGAGGCTCCTGTACCTTCTTCCTGATGGTAGCAGCAAGAAGAGAGCAGGATGGTGGGGGTCCCTGATGATGGATGCTGCTTTCCTGCGACAGCGCTCTGTGTAGATGTGCTCAGTGGTGGGGAGGGCTTTACCCATGATGGACTGGGCCATGTCCACTACTTTTGTAGGATTTTCTGTTCAATGGCATTGATGTGTCCACACCAGGCTGTGATGCAGCCAGTCAATATACTCTCCATGACACATCTATAGAGGTTTGTCCAATTTTTAGATGTCATGCTGATTCTTCACAAACTTTAAAGGAAGCAGAGGCACTGCCGTGCTTTCTTCATAATTGCACTTATGTGCTGGGCCCAGGTCAGGTTCATTGAAATGATAACACCGAGGAAGTTAAAGTTGCTGACCCTCTCCACCTCCGATTCCCCCAATGTGGACTGGCTTACAGTTTCCTCCTCCTGATGTCTGTCAGCTATCAGTAAGTCTATCCTCCTATCAGCTCCTTGGACTTGCTGATATTGAATATGAAGTTGTCCTTCTGACACCACTCAGCCAGATTTTCAATCTCCCTCCTTTGTTGTTTGATCCAGTCTATAACAGTGGTGTCATCAGACTTGAATATAGCATCGGAGCTGCACTTAGCCACTGAGTCAAAGGGTAAAATGAGTAGAGCAGGGGTCTAAGCACACGGCCTTGTGATGCACCGGTGCTGATAGAGACCATGGAGAAGATATTGTTACCTATCCGAACTGACTGGGGTTTGCAAGTGAGAAAATCCAGGATCCAATTACACAAGGAGGTATTGAGGCCAAGGTCTTGAATCTTATTGATGAGTTTTGAGGGGATGATGGTACTGAATGTTGAGCTGTAGTTGATAAAGAGCATCCTGCTGTATGCACCTTTGCTGTTTAGATGTTCCAAGGTTGATTGAAGAGCCAATGAGATGGCATCTTTGGTGGATCTGTTGATCCAGTAGGCAAATTGGAGTGGATCTAAATTGTTTCTCAGGCAGAAGTTGATATGTTTCTGATGCACCATCAATAACTCACACTGAGACGTAAGGCGAGATATCGGCTTTTATTGACTGGAAGAAGGAACCAGGAGTGAGTGTCCATCATACTATGTCCTGGAGACTGAGGCCAAGCGTCAGGCCTCAGATCGCCTTTATACAGGGGCCTGTGGGAGGAGCCACAGGAGCAGTCAGCAGGGGGCGTGTCCAGACAGGCACACGTAGTTCACCACAGTTTCATCACAAACCTCTCAAAACACTTCACCACTGAAGGTGTAAATGCTACAGGATGATAATCATTGAGGCAGGTTACCATGTTCTTCTTAGGCACTGGTATAATTGAAGCCTGCTTGAAGTAGGTGGGTACCTCAGTCTGCTGAAGTGAGAGGTTAAAGATCTCAGTGAACACTCCAGCATGGGTCTTTAACACTTGGCTGGGTACCCCATCTGGCCGAACCTGCTTTGAAGGTCTGCCCTCCTGTAGGCTGCTCACATGTTGGCATCAGAGACTAAAATCACAGGATTATCAGGGTCTGTGTGGAGTTTGTGATGGTTTCTTCATGTTTTGACAGTCAGTGAACAGAGAAGCAAAGTCCTGTTGTTGCCTATGTCACTTGATTCAACTTTGTACGAGGTGATAGTATTCAAGCCCTGCCACAACTGTTGAAGATCCTTTATTGATTTAAGTTTAGTCTGGAATTGCCACTTTGCCCATGAAATGGCTTTTCAGAGATCATACCTGGACCTCTTGTAACCTCCTTGGTCTTCAGACTTTAATGCCACTGATCTGACCCTCAGCAGATTGCAGATCTCATGTTTCATCCAGGGCTTCTGGTTGGGGAAACCTCTGAATGATTTTGTGGGGACGCACTCATCTACAACTGCTTTAATAAAGTCCTTGACAACCATGGTGTATTCATTCAGATCCACAGATGAGTCCTTGAGCACAGGCCAGTCCACCGACTCAAAACAGTCCCATACCTGCTCCTCTGCCTCCCATGACCACCGCTTTCTTGTCCTGATCTCTGAAGCTTTGCTCTTCAGCCTCTGCCTGAATGCAGGTAGAAGGGCAGCTAAGTGTTCAGATTTCCCAAAATGCGGTCTGGGCACGGAATGGTAGACATTCCTTATCTTAGTACAACAGTGGACAATTGTGATGGGATTGTTCATGCTACAGGCTATAACCTGCTGATGGCAGTTGGGCAGGGATTCCTTCAGACAAGCCTCATTGAAATCCCCGATTATGATTTGAAATGCGTCATGATAAACGGCATCATGCAGTATCTCAAGGCTTCGTTACAGTCAACAGCTGGTTGTATGTAAACTGCGGTCAAGATTATGGAGGAGAACTCCCTAGGTAAATAGAGAGAACGGTATTTGACCGTTAGGTGTTTAAGGTCAGCGGAATACGAGCTTGACTGACTTGAACTTCTTCTAATTCACACACACACACACACACACACACACACACACACACACACACACACACACACAATTTTGCAGTCACAGTGTTGCACACTCCTGGATTTACTGAAAATTCTGTAAGGTACTTGCTTGTACACTTCCTTTAGCAAAATGGGGCATAATTCTAACACGTCAATCAATTTATCTTGTTTTCCTTCTATACACAATATTTAAATGCACAATTTTTATTATGCATGAAATGATCCCCAGTTCTTCATGGTTAAGTCCAACAAACATAATGATTTTGCTGTCCACTTTTACTATAGGAACAGCGGCAGATTTCAGCAGTCAATGTCATTCGTGCTTTTGTCCTGCATTCATTTCTATTGAACTGAAAACAAATGATTTAATGATCTGTCATCATTGTTTGGAAAATAACTTACAATTTATTGAGTTTGGAACAAACGCTGAACCGCACTAAGAACACCTTGTCAAACGTTGAAGGATTGCACTGCACCCAGGTACGTACAATGCACATTCAAAAGGATTCACAGACACATTGTTGCCTATATAGAAGAATTTCTGAAATGTTCACTTGGTAAGGTAAAGGCTTCTATTCACATCATATGAGTTCTGCAGCCAAGACCAATTCTGGATCTTGACTGGAAGCCATTTGCACATTTTGAATCACTGAAACCATTTGAAGAAGGCAGTTTTTCATACTTTAAGCTCCTAGAAGTGCAGGGTTTGCACATTAATACAGGAAGTTTTAGTGATGCAGCTTAGATAGCACAGTGGAGCAACCAGCAGGGCTCCAGTGATGCAGCTTCAATCCCAACCTCCAGTGCTGCCTCTGTGAAGTTTGCGTGCCTTCCCTGGGACTCTGCATGGCTTTCCACGCAAACCAGATGATCTGGTTTCTTCCCACATCCCATAAGCCAGCAGGTCGGGAGATTAATTGGCCACTGTAAATTGTCCCTATTGCATGAGTGTGGGGTAAAATCTGGGGAGAGTTGAAGGGAATCTGGGAGAATAAAATGGGATGAGTGGAGGATTGGGGTAAATTGTCAGCATGGACTGAATAGACTGAAAGGCCTGTTTCTACATCAGTCAGGAGCAGAATTTATCCAGAATATCCATTAAACAGATGTAGAATAGAAAGAATAGTTGCAGGAGTAGGCCATTCAGCCCCTCAAGCCTGCTCTACTGTGATTAAATGGCAAAATGTTTAGTAGACCCTCCTTATCCACGAGGGATTGGTTCCGGGAGCTCCTGTGGATACCAAAGAATGTGGATGCTCAAGTCCCTTATATAAAGTGGCATAATATTTGCATATAACCTATGCACATCCTCCCGCATACTTTAAATCATCTCTAGATTACTTAAATTACCTAATACAATGTAAATGCTATGTAAATAGTTGTTATACTGTAATGTTTAGGGAATATTGACAACAAAAAAAACTGTACATGTTCTCGCTCACAATGCAAGCAACGAACGAACGAGACACAAGGTGAACAATGATGCCGATTCTCCCGTGATCTTTACATTCTTGAGGCTGTAGTGCTTACATAGCCAGCCAGCCATCCCTTATTAGCGTTAAACTCTTTTCTCTCACTCTCATTAACCCCGTCACAGTAGTGCTCATAGAGACTAAGAGCTTTTTCACATATAATTTGGCCATCAAAAGATCGAATATTTCTACTTTCTCGGCGAGAGGTAGCACTTTACGCTCCCTCTTAGCCTTTGAGGAATTGCTTTGACAACCTAATTGCTCCTTAGGAGCTATTTTTTGCACAGGAACAAAGTAGCCAACGAACGAGACGCGAGGCGAACAATGCTCGAACAACAAGTGCTGGAAGAGCACTTCTGGGCTTTCTCGATTCACGGCTGGTTGAATTCACGCACGCGGAACTCGTGAATAAGGAGGGCCGACTGCTCTGAATGAACAGGTGTTATTTGCAGTGTTCTGATGATCTCTGCACGGCTCCCGTCATTCCTCATTCATATTTTGAGTTCCAATTGTCATTCTTTTAAATGAAACTGCCTCTAGATTCTGGGTGAACATTGGCACTTCCAATTGTTGTCTCAGGGTGTGGCTGAGCTTATGTGTGTCTGCCACACACAGATGACGAGGGGTGGAGCGAAGTGGTGATAGCACTAAACGGCAACTCCTTTGCTTGCATCTTCGGAAACAGCTCTATTTCTCTCTTTGATATCTCTCTTTTTTACCTTTTCAAGGTTCTTTTGAAGACCTGGAGTCACACACTGATTTTGGTTCTCTGTGGGAATGGGACCCGCTCTCAGGGCCTCACGACCGGATGCTTTTTGCTATCCCAAGGATATGACCTGGAAGACTAGCACGCCTTCAGGGTGCTGGATTATCGTGGCTCTGGAGATGGGCTGATTCAAGGTTGGTGCCCCTGACTGAGGCATCAGGGAGAACATGGGACACGGGGAGGAGTGGGTTAGCTGCCAGGGATTGTGTGATGCAGAGCTCGGAAAAAGTGATACAACAGACTTTTGTTTGTTATGTCTCCCCTCTCACTGTGAAACAGAGACACCTCCTTTTCCCTTATTAGAGAGGGAGTGAGCCTGTGGTATGTTGAATTACTGGGTGAACGAGTAGTCTTTGGGGTACTGCAAGTCTGTGTCTTTATTGAAGCTTTGCTGCACGCTCGAGTGTTCGGCGGAGGGTGCTGATGCTTTTTTGCTGGTTGGGGTGGGGGGTGGCGTTGCCTTACTGCTGCTTGTGCGTGGGAGGGGGGAGCTGGGGGGGTGCTTTGGTGTTCTAACATTTAACTGTCATTCATTCTTTGGGGCACTCCTCTGTTTTCGTGGATGTTTGCAAAGAAAAAGAATTTCAGGATGTATATCATATACATTTCTGACATTAAATGTACCTTTTGAAATCTATTAGACTGCACTTCACCAATGTTCTCCTTAGCCCTCTCCCACCTCCCACCCTCTATGAACTGATGCTGATCCACAAGCCTGCTGCCCACAGTCTTAACTTACACTGAACCACTAACTTGTGCTCAAGCCACTTTATATCCTTCCCATTTAAAAATCTTAATCTATGTTCAGATCATCCCTTTCTCACCTCTGGTCAAGATGGCACCTGCATACAGCACTCCTTTGGTTGACATCTTCTGGATAGATCACGAAACCAAATATTTTTTATATTGTGTTTTTCACCTGATCATACTCACTTTTTTGTGTGTGGGAGGGGGATTTGAGGGCTGATGTGGCTGTTCCATTTTTGTTTTTTTTGTGTGGGAAGGAGGGATTGGGGGGTTTGATGATTGTGCCACAGCTGAGGTGAGGAGGATCCCAGCCAGGGCAAACCCACACAAAGCTATGGAGCCGGACAACATACCTGGTTTGGTGCTTTGTGATGGTGCAGCCTAGCTAACAGGGGTCTTAACAGACATCTTTACTGTCTCTTTGCAACAGTCCACTCTTCCCCGTAGGCTTTATGGATAGCCACCATCATCCCAGTGCCCAAGAGAGCAGCTGTAATTTACCACCCAGTGGCACTGATACCAACAATCATAAAGTGCTCTGAGCAGCTGGTAATGGATCGTATAAAGTGCCAACTTCCAGCTATAACCCCTATTCTGCCCAGTCCCACCAAGAAAATGATGCATCATAAGCCAGGATGTTGTTCACCAATTTCAGCTCAGCATTTAACACGATGGAACTCAGCACCTCTCTCTGTAACTAGATCTTGGACTTCTTGACAGAAAGACCCTGGGAGAGCCCTGCTGGCAGCCGATGGGGTAACACCTCTTTAAATTTGCTCCTACCTTACCTATCTCTTTATTTCCTACCAGTTTTTTGAAACATTATTATAAGTCTTAACATTGCTCTATTATGTCTTTGAGAAAGACTAAAGCCTCTGCAAAAGAAAAAGTAAAAGATGACTCTCCAACTACTTTGGAATCAATTGGAGATTTCCTTAAAAAGCAAGGAATAGAACTCTGAGGAATTTCAACATCTTAATGTCAAGTTGGACACTATTCAACAAACTTTAATCGAACATGAAAAGTGAATTAAAGAGAATAAAGAAGCTTTGTCGTTACTGGAAGCAGACTTAGAAGACATGAGTAAGCTCTGCAAAAAATTATCATTATCTAATGAAAAATTAACAAAGAAGATTACCAACCTGGGAAGCAGAAGCAGAAGTATTCTGGGTCTTGGAGAATCAGTTGAAGGTGCCCACCCCATGGAGTTCTTTGCAAGCTTTTCTAAAGCAGCTATTCCCTGATTTATTGCCGTCCATGCCTAAGTTGGACCGTACCCATCGATCACTGGTTCCCAAACCAAAGGCAGGAGAGCGTCCCAGGTCGGTCATTTTATGTTTTCATGAATTTCATACTAAGGAGCTTTTAATCCAACATACCCATCGAGTTGGAATGATTGATTTCAACGGGAAGATGATTAGATTCGTGGAAGATTATACACCGGAGGTTATGGCTGAACGTATTAAATACAAAGAGGTCATGTTGCTGCTTTATAAGAAAGGGTTTAAGCCCTCCCTTTGCTTCCCTGCATGTCTTAGAATTGTTTTGAAAAATGGTGATTGGAAACGGCTGGGATCAGTTGAACATGCACAGAAGTTTTTGGAAGCAAGAGATTAAGTCCGTTATATCTCTTAAAAGTGCAATTATCTTTTAAATGTTGGATAGAATAAGGTTTAAATAAACTTACATTTTGACGGTTTATATATCTTGTTTTTTGATATCTTCTTTGAAATTTTTTACTATTTTATTCTTTTTTGTGAGTTTTTTAATATATATTTCTTTTGAAATTGTTAAAATGAATCTTCTTGTTTTGGATTTTTGACCTAAGTTTTTTCTCTGTTTTGTCTGGGAAGGAACATAACAACCTTGAATGTTTCGGAGTTCTGCCAACAGGATTCCTTGGGGAGGGTTGTCTTTAGGGTTAGCATGCCGGCTGTCCTTTGGCCAGCTTTTTTGGCTTTGGGAGGGGGAGGGGAGTAGGGTTTCTTTTTTCTTTTTTTTCTGGAAGCTGGGTTGGGCTACCATCCATCCAAATTTTCTGTTTGAGTACCTTATTTTATGGTCTGTCCTTTGGGTCTAATAACTTATGCTCAGATCTTTTAACTCTTCTGTTAATTAGAATTTAAAATGGAGCAAAATATTAATTTACTTAGTTTTAATGTGAAAGGGTTAAATCATCCTGGAAACAGAATAAGATCTTGCTCATATTAAGAAGTTAAGGACCTCCATTATTTTTCTACAAGAAACTCATGTCCGTAATTGTGACGATGCACACCTTTTTAATTGGTGGAGGGATCTCCAATTTCATTCTTCATTCAGAGCAAAATCTCGAGGAGTCTTAATTTTTATAGATAATACAATTTCTTTTGTTCAACATAAAGTTGTCTCTGACCCTAATGGGCGATTTGTCATAGCGTCAGGGAAACTAGATAATAAATTAATTGTATTGGCTAATGTGTATTTATAATGTAATATGTGTAATTTGTAATGGCAATGTGGATGACCCAGGATTTTTTGAGCGTTTCTTTTCATTCTTGCCAGATTTGAGTTTTTATTCTTTAGTGATGGGAGGAGATTTTAATTGTTCTCTAGCCCCAGCTTTATTTATTCAATCCTTTCTAATGAAATGTGATATTGTTGATGTCTGGCGTTTTCTTCACCCAGCAGAAAGTGAGTATTCATTCTTCTCTCATACCCATCATTCCTATACTAGGATTGATTATTTTTTTTTTATTGATCATGAAATGATCCCATTAGTTCATTCTATTGAACATAAAGAAATAGCTGTGTCCAACCACTCTCCTGTATTGCTATCTTTAAATCTTCTGGGTTTCACTTATATGAACAGATCCTGGCATTTTAATTCAACTCTATTATCTGATAAGGACTTTCTAAAATTTCTGAAGAATCAAATCACTTTTGTTTTGAAAAAAATGCATTGGAAGAGACGTCTATTCTTATCATTTGGGATGCTTTTAAGGCATATATCAGAGGACAAATTATCTCCTATACTGCATATATTAAGAAAAAAACTAATAAAGGCAGAACTGATTTAGTTAATCAATTAAAATAACTAGACCAGAAAAACACGAGGAAAGCTGCAGATGCTGGAAATTCAAACAACAACACACACAAAATGCTGGTAGAACGACATTGCTTCTCCCTGTAGATGCTGCCTAGCCTGCTATGTTCTACCAGCATTTTGTGTGTGCTGTAACTAGACCAGAAATATGCTTTGGCACCAGACCCTGAACTATACAAAAGATGTATTGAAATTAAAACTAAATATGATCTTCTTATAACACATCCAATTGAAAGCCAACTTTTAAAAGATTCTATATACATGGAGAAAAAAATGGTAAACTATTGGCTAATCAATTGAAGACCTTTATAGCTAAATGGCAAATTAAAGAAATTTGCAAAACCAATGGTGATATGACAACTGACCACTTTGAAATAAATGACACTTTTAGAGAATTTTATTCTAAATTGTATAGTTTTGATTTTTATTCAAGATAATACTGCAATGAACAATTTTTTAGATCAATTAAATATTGCTGGACTTTTGGTTGATAATCGAAAGCAGTTGGATCAACCTATTTCTCAGGAGGAAATCACTGAAGCTATACATTCATTGCATTCTGGGAAATCTCCAGGACCTGACAGATTCTCTGGAGAATTTTATAAGACTTTTTCTTCATTGCTTATACCTTATTTATGTTCTACCCTTACTGAGGCCTTCAAGGTCGGTAGGTTGCCACAGTCTTTTTATGAAGCTTCCATTTCGCTTATTCTAAAAAAGAATAAAAATCCCACTGAATGCTCTTCATATAGACCAATCTCTTTACTCAATGTTGATGCTAAGATCCTATCTAAAGTTTTGGCCCGTAGACTTGAAAATATTATACCTTCTATAACATCTGATGATCAGACAGGATTTATGAAAAATTGAAATTCACATTTTAATATACGGTGACTGTTAAATGTTATGCATTCTCCATCCAGGGAAATATTGGAATGTGTGATTTCTCTGATGCAGAGAAGGCTTTTGATCGAGTTGAATGCAATTACCTGTTTAAAACCTTAGAAAAATGTATTCATTGGATTAAATTAGTTTATTTATCTCCCTCTGTTCGGGTCCTTACTAATTTTCAGATTTCCAAACTGATTAAACTCCAATGTGGTACCAGACAAGGATGTCCATTGAGACCTTTGCTTTTTGATTTGGTATTAGAACCTTTGGCGATTGGCTTTCGAGAGTCTAAAGATATCACCGGTATCTTAAGGAAAGGTACTATTCATAAAGTCTCGATTTATGCTGATGACCTATTGCTTTTTATATCTAATGTTACAATTCCTTTACCCTCCATGTTTAGTTAGTTTTCAGGATATAAATTGAATTTACATAAGAGTGAATTGTTTCCTTTAAATAATTTGATACCAACCAATATTAACCTTCCTTTTAAAATTGTAGGAAAACAATTTACATATTTGGGTGCAACAATCGCTAAGAATTATAAAGATCTATTCAAAGAAATTTTTTTAACCTTAATGAATTATGTGAAAAAGACACTTTCTAGTTGGTTGCCTCTCTCTTTATCATTGATTGGTTGAATTAATTCCATTAGAATGAATATTTTACCTAAATTATATATACCTTTTTCAAGCTGTACCTGTTCTTATTCCTAAGTCTTTTTTTTATTCTCTAGATTCAATTCTTTCTTCCTGTATATGGAAGAATAGAAAACCCTGATTAAATAAAGACCGCCTTCAAAAAAGCAAAAAGAATGGTGGCCTTGCTTTACCCAATTTTAGGTTATATTATTGAGCAATTAACATGCAAAATCTTACATTCTGGTTATATTATATTAATCGTGAGGATTGTCCGATATGAGACTTTTTAGAAGCCAATTCTGTTATGAAATTTTCTATTATTTCTCTTCTTGGATCCTCTCTTCATTTATCTGTAAATAAATTAACTGACAGTTTGGTGGTTAAACACACTTTGAGGATCTGGGTACAGTTTAGAAAACATTTCGGTTTATTGAGATTTTCTCTTTCCAGTCCTATTTTTTCTAATTTTTTTAAACCATCTATGACCGATCTGTTTTTTAGAGAATGGGATAGATTAGGCATTGAACAATTTCAGGATTTGTTTGTTGGAGGGAATCTTTCTTCTTTTGAGCAGCTCTCAGTGAAATATAACCTATCAAGTACCCACTTTTTTCGATATTTACAGATTAGAGATTTTTTAAGACCTAAACTACATATATTTCTTACTAGCCTCCATAAGAACATAATAGATGTAATTTTTAATTTGAGACCTTTTGAACATGGCTCAATATCTTATATTTATGGTCTGTTGTCGGGATTGAGAATGGCTCCTTTAGATAAAATTAAAAAAGATTGGGAAAAGGATTTACAGACTTCATTATCAGATGAGACCTGGAGGGTTATTTTCAAAATGGTTAATTCGTCATCATTATGTGCTCGTCATTCCCTCCTACAATTTAAAGTAGTACATAGGGCTCATATGCCTAAAGACAAGCTCTCTTGTTATATTACAGATTGTGACAGATGTAATAATGGAGAGGCTTCATTAATTCATGTTTTGGTCATATTCGAGCCTTGAAAAATATTGGAAAGATGTATTCCAAACTTTTTCTGTACTTTTTAAAGTTAGTTTTAAGCCCAATCCTTTAAATGCCTTATTTGGTATTGTTGAGGAAAGAGCTATAATTTTGGAGCCTTCTCATTCGCGGGTACTGGCTTTTATTTCTCTTATGGCTAGGAGGGTGATCTTGCTTAAATGGAAGGAGAATGCCCCCCCCCCACACGCTCAATGGTTATGTGATGTTTTGTCATGTTTAAAGCTCAAGAAGTTTCGTTGTTCGATTTCTGATTCTAAACATTTTCAAACGTTATGGGGACCCTTTCTGAACTACTTTAAAAATCTTTGAATTGTTATTAAAATATAGATCTGGGCTATTATTATAAGCACTATATGGTAAAGTACTTTTTTTATCTCTTGTTTTTTTTTTACCAACCAGCTTTGTCTTTGTTGGGGGTGTAGATTTTTTTAAAATAATATAATTAACCATACTATTGTATTTCATCATTCAATTTATTTTAATTGATTGATCATCAATATGGGATACTGTGATTGTATCAGTGTGATTTATATATAGTGCATTTTGTGCTATCTTATTTTGAGTTATGTTAAGTATACTTATGAATTCTGTATTTGTGTATATGAAATTTAATAAAAATATTGGAAAAAGAAAGAACAAAAGACCCCAATCAGTCTGAGTTGGTAGCAACATCTCAAGCTCCATCATATTGAGCAATGGTGACCTCTCTCTCCAAGTCTGTGTACTCAGCACACAGTTGTTCACGCTTCTGACTCATGGCCGCACTGCCAGATCCCACTCAAGCTGCATCATCAAGTTCGCCAATATAACAGTGGCTGTCCTCATCAGTAACAATGATGAGTCAGCATACAGAGAGGAGGTAGAGAGACTTGAGTCTCAACGTGGACAAGACAAAAGAGATCATTGTGGACTTCAGGAAGGCATAGGTTGACCTATCTCCATTGTATGCCATGGAAAAGTCCCTTGGTGTCTGCATAACAGATGAGCTAACCTGCACCCACAACACCTCTTCATCCAGAGGCATGCAAGGCTCCCTGACCCAATTCTAACAGCTTTCTACAGGAGCACCATTGAGAGTGTCCTTTCTGTCAGCATCATTCTGTCTGCACAGAAACTGCAAAACATTGGACTGTGATACCCTACAGAGGACAGGAAAAACTGCCAAGAGGATGACCGGGTCTCCCTCCCTCCTATTTGTGACAATTTACCAGCAGTGTTGCCGAAATAGGTGCTGAAGCATTGTTGAGGATCCCTACCGCCCATCCTGCAATCTCTTTGACCCACTACTGTCAGGAAGGAGGTATCAGGATGAGGACTGCCAGACTGGGTACAGTTTCTTCCTTCAGCCTGTGAGATTAACGTGTACCCTGCCATCACCGAGGTCTCGTCACGAGGACAGTGAACTGTTTACTGTTACCTGTGCTATGCACCACATGCACTTTGAATTATTTTTTGTTGTGCTGTGTGTGATATATGCTTTGTGAGTGCACTGTGGTCCAGAGGAACATTGTTTCATTTGGTTGTATATACGTACAGTCTGATTACAATAAACTTAAACTGGACACCACCACACTACACTGCAATTTGTTTTGGATCATTAGAAAACCTGTACACTCAAAACCATTGAAGTAAACAGTGAATAACTGGGATCCCAACACCAATCTCTGTGGCACCTCACTGGTCACAACTTCCTAACCCATCTACTTCTGTTCTTGGTATTCTGTCCATAAATCAATACTCAATCCATGCCAGTCACTACTCCTTAATCAATCTAACCCTACCCTCCTACACAGCCCATAACCCTCTACCTTCCTTACATCCATGTGTCGATCAAAGATTCTTTTAAATGCCTCTAATGTATCATCCAGACAGTGGATTCCAGGCAATTACCACTCTATGGGTTAATAAAACCCTACCTCTGACATCTCCCATAAAGTTTCCTTCACTCACCTTCAAAGGGTCCTCTGGTATTAGTGACTGGCTGTCCACTCTATCTATGCTTGTTATCATCTATTACACCTCCATCAAGTCACCTCTCATCCTTCGATCCAAAGAGAAAAGCCCGAGCTCACTCAAGCTGTCCTCATAAGAGATGTTCTGTACTCCAGGCAACATCCTAATAAATTTCCTCTGCACCCTCTCTAAAGCTTCCATGTCCTTCCTCTCATGAGGTGACCAAAAATGAACACAATTCTTCAAGTGTGGTCTAACCAGAGTTTTCCAGATCTGCACATTAGGTCATGTCTCTTGAACTCAATTCCCCAGCTAATGAAGGCCAACACATTACACGGCTTCTTAACCACTGTCAATTTCTGTGACAACATTGAGGGATCTATGGACTTGGACCCCAAGATCCTTCTGTTCCTCCACACTGATAGGGTCCTGCTATTAACCTTGTTCTCTGCCCTCAAGTTCAACCTACCAAAGTGTATCAGATTCAGAATCAGGTTTATTGTCACTGACAGATGGTATATAGTGATTTTTTTTTGTTTTACAACAGCAGTACAGTGCAATAAGTAAAAATTATTGTAAGTTACAATAAGCAATATATAAAAACATATATCAAAAAACAAAAACAGAAATAGAGAAAAGTAGTGAAGTAGTGTTTATGGGTTCATGGACTGTTCAGAAATCTGATGGTGGAAGGGGAGAAGCTGTTTCGTCAAGCTCCTGTACCATCTCCCTGATAGTACTAATGAGAGGAGGGTATGTCCTGGATGGTGAGCGTCTCTAATGAGGTGCCGCTTTTTGAAGATGTCCTCGATGGTGGGGAAGTTAGCATCCATGAGAGAGCTGGCTGAGTCTAAAACCCTGTGCAGCTTTTTCGATCCTCTGCATTGAATAATGCAACCAGTCAGAATGCTCTCCACCGTACATCTGTAGAAATGTGAAGAGCCGCTGGTGACATACCAAATCTCCTCAAGCTCCTAATGAAGTAAAGCCACTGGCATGTCTTCTTGAGTTTACATTACTTCACAATTTTCCTTTTATATGTAAATCCTTGCTGACTCTGTCCAATCCTATTATTATTTTCCACATGCCCTATTACCATTTCTTTACCAATAGATACCAGCATTTTCCCAGTATTGATATCAGAATAATTGGTCTGTATTCCACCTTCTCTCTCCCTCCTTTCTTAAATAGTGAGATTACATTTGCCACCCAAGGATGCCTGGAAACTTGGAAGATGACAATCAGTGCATTCACAATTTCCACAAGGCCACCTTCAAAACATAAGGGTTGTCAGGTACTGGAGATTTATCACCTTTCAGACCTGTTCAAACCTCCACTATTACACTTTTTTAAACTAATTTTTATTTCTTTCCGCTGCTTATTAACTCCGTACCCGAAGATCTCCTCTATTTCCAGCAAATTCTGTGTCTCCTTCTGTGAAGACTGAATACTTGTTCAATCGTATTATCATTTCCATTCCCCAATATAATTTCTTCTGTCTCAGTCTGTAAGAGCCACACATTAATTTTTGTGAATCTTTTCAATTTTAAACACCCAGAGAAGCTTTTGCAGTTACAGTTGCTTTTTATGTCTCTTGATAGACTATATTATTCTACTTTCCATTTCCTTATCAATGCTTTGACAATCCTTTGCTGAATTTTGACATTTTCCCAATCATCAAGCTCACTGCTTTCTTTTTGAAAGCATTATAATTCCTTTAATCTTTAACTTCACTGGATAATCACAGCTTGAAGTTTTCCTGTGGGTTTTTTTTTGCCTTAAAGGGATATATACATAATTCTGTGTAGAGAATTATGTATATACAGTATTCCTTTCAGCTACACTTGCTGTACCTAATAAACTGGCCACTGAGTGTATGCTTGTGGTCTTCTGCTGCTGTAACCCTTCCACTTGAAGGTTCAATGTGTTGTGCATTCAGAGATGCTCCTCTGCACACCACTGTTGGAATGCATGGTTGTTTGAGTTCCTGTCACCTTCCTGTTAGCTTGAACCAGTCTGGCCATTCTCCTCTGATCACCCATACAGCAAAAGAACTAGATGAAGTAGAATTTGTCAAATGTGTTCAGGGAAGTTTCCTTAATCAGTACATGGAAGTCCCAACAAAAGATTGAGCAATACTTGATCTCCTATTCGGGAATGAGATAGGGCAGGTGACGAAGTTTGTGCAAGGGCACACTTTGTATATGGTGATCACAATGCCATTAGTTTCAAAGTAATTATGGAAAAGTATAGGTCTGGTTCTTGGGTTGAGATTCCAAATTGGATAAAGGTCAATTTTGATGTTATCAAAAAGGTTCTGGCAAGTGTAGATTGGGACAGGTTGTTTTTGGCAAAGGTGTATTTGATAAGTGGGAGGTTTTCAAAAGTGAAATTTTGAGAGTACAAACACTAGTCACTGGCAGACAAACAGGAAAGGCTCCCTTTATTCCCACTGCTTTATCCATCCTAGAATCTCTCCTATAATACCATGTAGCTTGTTAAGCAGCCTCATGAGTGGCAACTTGTCAAAGGCCTTCTGAAGATTTAAGTAAACAACTGTGGTGAACTACATATACCTGTCTGGACACGCCCCCCCCCCCCTCCCCGCTGACTGCTCCTGTGGCTCCTCCCACAGACCCCGGTATAAAGACAATTGGAGACACAGCCCTGGTCTCAGTCTCCAGGATGCAGTGTGGTGGTCACTTGCTGCTTGTTCTTTCTTCCAACCAATAAAAGCCTATATCTCGCCTCACGTCTCCGAGAGTTTTTGATGGTGCATCAACAACATCAACCGATTCTCTTTTGTTAATCTTGTTTGTTATTTCTCTAAAGAATTCCAACAGGCAAGATTTTCCCTTGAGGAAGCCATGCTGACCACACCCTATTTTATCATGTGCCTCCAAGTACACCAAAACCACATCCTTACCAATCAACTCCAACATCTTCCCAACCACTGAGATCGGGCTAACACAAGGAAATCTGCAGATGCTGGAAATTCAAGCAACACGCACAAAATGCTGGTGGAACGCAGCAGGCCAGGCAGCATCTATAGGGAGAAGCGCTGTCAATGTTTCGGGCTGAGAACCTTCGTCCTGACGTCGACTCTGCCTGTTCTCCATCTCCCTCTGGTGCTTCACCCACTCCCCTTTTCTTTCTCCCTAGGCCTCCCGTCCCATGATCCTTTCCCTTCTCCAGCTCTGTATCACTTTTACCAATCACTCTTCCAGCTCTTAGCTTCATCCCACCCCCTCCGGTCTTCTCCTATCATTTTGCATTTCCCCCTCCCCCCAATACTTTCAAATCTCTTACTATCTTTCCTTTCAGTTAGTCCTGACGAAGGGTCTCAGCCCGAAATGTTGACAGTGCTTCTCCCTATAGATGCTGCCTGGCCTGCTGTGTTCCACCAGCATTTTGTGAGTGTTGCTCAGGCAACACTCAGGCAAACTGATCAGGCAAACTGGCCTATAATTTCCTTTCTTCTGCCTCTCTCCCTTCTCGAAGAGTGGAGTGACATTTGCAATTTTCCAGTCTTCCGGAACCATTCCAGAGTCTAGTGCTTCTTGACAGATCATTATTAATGCCTCCACAATCTCTTCAGCCACCTCTTTCAGAACCTTGGAGTGTAGTCCATCTGTTCCAGGTGATTTATTGACCTTCAGACCTTTCAGCTTCCCAAACACCTTCTCTTTAGTTATGGTAACTTCACACACTTCATGACCCCTGACACTTGGAACTTCCACCATACCGCTCATGTCTTCCACAGTGGAGAATGATGCGAAATATTTATTCAGTTCGCCCACCATTTCCTTGCCCCCCCCTATACTATCTCTCCAGCATCGTTTTACAGTGGTCCCATATCCACTCTTGTCTCTCTTTTATACTTTATGTATCTGAAGGAACTTTTGGTATCCTTGTTAATATTATTGGCTAGCTTACTTTCATATTCTATCTTTACCTTCCTAATGACTTTTTAGTTGCCTTCTGTTGGTATTTAAAAGCTTCCCATTTCTCTAACTTCCAGCTAATTTTTGCTCTATTATATGCCTTCTCTTTGGCTCTTATATTGACTTTGACTTCCCTTGTTAGCTATGGTTGTGTCATCTTGCCTTTAGAATACTTCTTCCTCTTTGGGATGTAGATATCCTGTGCCTTCCGAATTGCTTCCAGAAATTCCGGCTGTTCTGTCATCATCCCTGCCAGTGTTCTTTTCCAATCAATCCTGGCCAACTCCTCTCTCATGCTTCTGTAATTTTCTTTACTCCACTGTAATACTGATACATCTGACTTTAGCTTCTCATTCTCACAGTTCAGGGTGAATTTGACCGTATCATGATCACTTTCCCTTAAGGGTTCTTTTACTTTAAGCTCTCTAATCAGTTCCAGTTCATTGCACAGCACCCAATCCAGAATAGCTGATTCCCTAGTGGGCTCAACAATGAACTGCTCTAAAAAGCCATCTCATCGGCACTCTAGAAGTTCCCCTCTTGGGATCCAGCGCCAAACTGATTTTCCCAATACAGGCCCATAATTCATTGAAAGTGGTGTCACAGGTAGACAGGGTTGTAAAGAAAGCTTTTGGCACATTGGCCTTCATAAATCAATGTACTGAGTGCAGAAAATTAGATGTTATATTGAAGTTGTGTAAGACATTCCTGAGGTCTAACTTGGAGAATTGTGCAAACACGAGGAAATCTGCAGATGCTGGAAATTCAAACAACAACATACACAAAATGCTGGTAGAACACAGCAGGCCAGGCAGCATCTATAGGGAGAAGCGCTGTCGACGTTTCGGGCCAAGACCCTTTGTCAGGACCCGAAACGTCGACAGCGCTTCTCCCTATAGATGCTGCCTGGCCTGCTGTGTTCCACCAGCATTTTGTGTGTGTTGTTGTTTGGAGTATTGTGTGCTGTTTTGGTTATCTACCTACAGGAAAGATATAAGTAAGCTTGAAAGAGTACAGAGAAAATTTACAAGGATGTTTCTGGGAATGAGGTACAAGGAAAGATTGAATAGGTTGGAACTTTATATCCTAGAATGTAGAAATTTGAGGGGAGGTTTTGAAGAGGTATTCAAAATTATGAGGGGTATAAATAGGATAAATGCAAGCAGGCATTTTTCACTGAGGTCGGGTGAGACCACAACTAGAGGTTTGAGGGTGAAAGGTGAAAAATTTAAGGGGAAACTTCTTCACTCAGTGGGTGGAGAGATTGTGGAAACAGCTGCCTGTACAAGTGACGGATGTGATTTTGATTTCAATGTTTAAGAGAATTTTGTATAGATGGGAAGGGGATGAAGGGCTATGACCTTTCTTTGTCTGTGTGTGAATTGTTGGTCTTTTTTCATCTCAGAGGCACTTTGGTACATTTTGCTACATCAAGGGCTTAATATTCTGGTTGTCCATTGTGTCTGATGATGAGTGGAAACCTGTGCGGGTGAATTTTTAAAGTGGAAAAGCAATTGCACTGGGGCAGTTCCACTCTCTCGACCTCAGTGGTACAAACAACCATCACAAACTGGGGTCTTCTTTGATTGCAGTGGATAACCAAGATGTCTTCTACGCCTTGTCATGCCCTTCCCTCTCTGTGGAGTGTTGCAGTATCACCTTCGTGGCGGTTGGAACCCACTGTATTTCTCATCCCCCCAGTCCACCGGAACTGACTTCGCATGCTGCTACAGGCACGTCCCTATCTCACTGGGGTATGAGGCCCCTGGCTATCCTCACCCAGTTTAGTCCACCTGTTGAAGCAGTGCACTGTGGTGTGACCGCTGTTGCACCCAAACATGCAATGGTCAATATAAGTGCAGGTTTTGCTGGAGTATGCTTTTTCTCTCTATTCAAATATTTCCACCAATTTTTCTGTCGTGCTTCTCGTCAGCTAAATTAACAATCACAATTATTTTCTCCCCAGATTTTTCTCCTCTATGCCCAAGTCAGAAGATTGTGTGTTTGAGTCCCACTGTAGATCCTCGTGGAAACTTTATCGTAACACTGGGTCGGTCCCATAGGTACAGTCGTTATGGTACATCATTAAATTGTGGCTGTAAAAGATTCAATGGCATGATTTCAAAGCAGGGGAGCTCTCTCCCCTGTCCCGGAGAATATTTATCACTAACATTGCTAAAAATTAATTGCCTATTTGCTACATTTTGTTGAAGCCTGCTGTGTGCAAATTGCCTACCACATTAGAACAGAGAACATAGAACACAGCAGTACAGTATAGGCCCTTCGGTCCACAATATTGTGCTGACCTTTTAAGCTGCTCTAAGGTCCATCTAACCTTTCCCACCTACAGAGCCCTGCACTTTTTATCATCCATGTGCCTATCTAGAGTTCCTTAAATGGCTCTAATGTATCTGCCTCAATCTCCACCCCTGTCAGCATGTTCCACACACCCAACATTCTCTGTGTAAAAAACTAACTTCTGACATTTCCCCCCCCCCCACCATACTTTCCTTAAAATTATGATCCTTGCATTAGCCATTTTTGCCCAGGGTAAAATTCTCTGGCTATTCACTTGATCTATGCTACTCATCATCTTGTACACCTCTATCAAGTCACCTCTCATCATCCTTCACTCTAGAGAGAGAAGCTCAGGTTCACTCAACCTATTCTCATAAGACATGCTGTCCAATCAAGACAGCATCCTGATAAATCTCCTCTGCACCTTCTCTGAAGCTTACATATCCTTACTATAGTGTGACGTTACTTCATGGCTCTTGAACCTAATCCCTGACTAATGAAGGCCAACATATCATACGGCTTTTTAACAAACCTATCAACTTGCAGAGCAGCTTTGAGGGATCGATGGATGTGGACCCAAAGATCCCTCTGCTCCTCCACACTGCTAGGAATTCTGCCATTACCCTTTAGTTCTGCCTTCAAATTTGACCTTCCAAAGTGAACTACTTCACAGTTCTCTGGGTTGAACTCTATCTGACACTTTGTAGCCCAGCTCTGCATCCTGTCAATGTCCGTTTGTAACCTACAGCAATCTTCTACAGTATCCACAACACCACTAACCTTCGTGTCATCTGCAACCCCACCTTGCCACTTCCTCATCCAAGTCGCTTATAAAAATCATAAAGAGCAGGGGCCCAGAACGGATCCCTGTGGTACATCACTAGTCACTCACCTCATTGCAGAATACGCTCCATCTTCAACTACCTTCTGCCTTCGTGGGACAAGCTAATTCTGTATCCTCACAGCCAAGTTTCTCTGGACCCCATGCCACCTCACTTTCTCAATGAGCCTACCATGGGAGCCTTATCAAACACCTTACTAAAATCCATATGCACCTCATCCACTGCTCTACCTTCATCAATTATTTGAATAGTCAAACAATTGAGGGTTATGGGGAACTGTCACAGAAGATGAGTTGAGGCTAGCATTTGAGGGGCCGAGTGGCTTACTCCTGCTCCAATTTTCTTGTGTTCTTGTGTTACAGCAGTGACCAGCTCTCAAAATAAAAATCACTTATGCTAACCGTTACACTGCTGTGGCACACCATAAAGTCCATGTGCAATATTGGAGGTGGTTTGTGCCTGGCAGATGTCACGTTAGCATCTTTGGGTTTTGAATTTACAGCCCGGGTCCATTCTAAGCTCTGGTCGGACTTCTCCGGGAAGAGTTGAAAATTCATGATCATCAGGGTGAAGATCCCGGGGACTGAACCCGATTTCTCATACGTGCGACGCATGTGCTCTTCCACTGAGTTGTGTTCATGACAAACGTTGATTTACTTGATCCAGCTTTGGAATTAAGGACTGGTCCAAGTGTCAAGAGGTGATATAGCCCCCAAAAAAGGCAATAATAAATCAAAGATTGCTGGAACTCTTTCGCAGGTCAAGCAGCTTCTGTGGAGGGAAAAATGGAGTTAATGCTTTAGTGTTATAAGCTTTCATCAGAACTGAGTCAAGATGAAAGGACTGCAGAGAAGAGAAAGGACTGGAAACAACAAAGAGAATACCTATGATAAGGTAGAGACTGAGAGAAAGTGAGTCACCCTGAATATTCATTCTATTAATCTTTCATCATTCTAACTCAGGAACCTTTACAAAAAATCTGTTGGAACTCTGCCAGTAAGCGACATTGTGTTACACTAATGTGTACCACTGATGACATCCTTTTATTTTCCCATCATTCCATATTAAACAACGATGCAAAATATTGTCACAAAGCTTTTGAGCTTAAAAAAGATGTTGTTAATGTCAGAGTGCATGTATTATTAGCAAATTAAAGAGGAAGGAACATACTGATGTGTGCAGGAGCAGGAATATGATATTGTCACATTGAATGCACTTCAAAAAATGGGATCAACTGATTGTAGTCAGATTATAGGACCGGAGAATGGTTACAGCCCGGCAGGAGGCTATTTGGCCCATTGTGTCCATACCAGCTTTTCCCAGGACCACTCACTGATCGCTTCTGTTCCCAGTGGTTCTGCCTCTATTGCCCTGAAAAATTTTCCCCATCATATACAGTATTTATCCAGTTCTGCCTTGTCGTCCACAACAAAACCTGCCTCCATCACTTCTGCATTTATTGCAGTCCAGGTTCCAACCAGGTGCTGGGCAAGAAGTTTTTTTCCTCATTTCACTTTTAATTTTCTTCCATTTTAATATCCGCAACCTGTTGTCCCTGACCGTTTCACCAAATCTTTCCCCTTCAAAAGGGAAGTAATCACATTGAACTTTATGGGGGTTCAACAAGGTGAGTATCATTAGTTCAACCTTCAAAGTGCAAAGTAAATTTATTATCGAAGTACATATACTTCATCAAACACTACCCTGGGATTAATTTTCTTGTGGGTATTCACAGTAGGTGCAAAGAAAGACAATAGAATCAATGAAAAACTACGCCCAAAGTCTGACAAGAAACCAATTTTCAAAAAGAAGACAAATGGTGCAAACACAGAACAAAAAAACAAATAATAAAGAAACACATAAATAAATAAATAAATAAATAAATAAATAAATAGATAAATAAATAAATAAATAGATAGATAGATAAATAGATAGATAAATAAATAAATAAATAGATAGATAGATAGATAGATAGATAGATAGATAGATAGATAGATAGATAGATACTGAGAATGTGAGTCGTTGAAAGTGAGTCCATAGGTTGTGTTCAGTGTTTTTTAAATGTATTTTTTATTAAATTTTTAAGAGAATTACCTACAATGAATAGAATAATAGAGTAATGAAGATTAATATTTGCCCTCCCCCCTCCCCTTAACCCTTCCCCGCTCAACATCCCTGTCTAAAAAAAAATTAAAAAGAAAAAAAAAGGAAGAAAGAAGAAAGAAAGAAGAATTGCCTGGATATCGAAGGATCCTCACAAGCACCTTGGAGTTCAAAATAACTTTAGTATATATCTTTAGTTTTTTCCCCAAATAACTAATAATTTTATCTTCAAAGGACCTATATATTTAATCCTATCTTTTGTAGATAGGGGTGTCAAATTTTCAAAAATCTATCTCATTCATTTCTTAAATTATAAGTAATTTTTTCAAGTGGAATTCAGCTATATATTTCATTATTCCAATGGTCCATAGTTAAGTATGAATCTGATTTACAAGTAACTGCAATATCTTTTTTGGCTACTGCCAATGTAATTTTTATAAATTTTTTGTGATATTTATTCAATTTAGGTTTCGGTTTTATCCCTTCAATATCGCCTAATAAAAATAATGTTGGGCTATGTGGAAGTTGTATTCCAATAATTTGTTCCAGTAAAAGTCTTAGATTTATCCAAAAAGGTTGAATTTTAAAACAAGACCAAGTAGAGTGTAAAAAAGTACCGATTTCTTGATTACATCGGAAACATTGGTCAGATAAATTTGGGTTTAATCTATTTATATTTTGTGGTGTAATATATAATTGATGTAAAAAATTGTATTGTACTAATCTAAGTCAGACATTTATTGTATTTGTCATACTATCAAGACATAGTCTTGACCAATTTTTTTCATCAATTTTAATATTCAAATTAGTTTCCCATTTTTGTCTTGACTTATGAATTCCTGGTTTAATTGTCTGTTTTTAAATCAAGTTATACATACAAGATGTAATTTTTAAAATTTTTCCTTTTTGAATTAAAGTTTCTATTTCATTAGGTTTTGGCATTAACATTGTTTGACCCAGTTTATCTCCTAAATAGGCCTTTAATTGAAAATAACAGAAAAGAGTGTTATTTGATATTTTATATTTATTCTTTAATTGATCAAATGACATCAATATACCTCCTTCAAAACAGTCACCTATATATCTGATCCCTTTTTGAAACCAGTTATATAAAAGTTGATTATCCATTGTAAAAGGAATAAGGGTTGTGTTCAGTGTTGATGTGAGTGAAGTTATCCATGCCGTTTCTGAGCTGGTTGAAGGGTAATAACTGTTCCTGAACCTGGTGGTATGGAATTTAAAACTTCTATACCTTCTTCCCGATGGCAGCATAGCCCAGATGGTGGGGGTCCCTGATGATGGATGCTACTCTCTTGTGGCAGTTCTCCTTGCAGACGTGCTCAGTGGTGGTGAGGGCTTTTCCTGGGAAGGGCTGGGCTGTCTCCATCACTTTTTGTAGGCTTTTCCTTTCCTGGGCATTGGAGTTTCCATACCAAGCTGTGATGCTACCAATCAGGATACTCTCCGCTGTGCTTCCATAGAAGTTTGTCAAAGTTTTAGTTGACATGTGAAATCTGTGCAAACTCCTAGGAAAGTAGAGGCACTGCCGAGCCTTCTTTGCAATGGCAGTTACATGCTGGACCCAGGATAGATCCCCTGTGAAATGATAACGCCAAGGAATTTAAAGTTACTGACCCTCTACACTTCTGATCCCCTGATGAGGTCTGGCTCATGGAGCTCCAGTTTCTCATTCCTGAAGTCAATGATCAGCTCTTTGATTTTGCTGACATTGAGTGAGAGGTTATTATTGTGGCACCACTTATTCAATCTCCCTCATCAATGGTGATTCGTCACCACCTTTAATTTGGCCAGTGACAGTGGTGTCATCAGCAAACTTAAATATGGCATTGGAGCTGTACTTAGCCTCACAGTCATAAATATAAAACAAGGGGAGCAGGGGGGCCAATCGCACATCTTTGTGGTGCACCTGTGCTGATGGAGACCAGGGAAGCGATGTTGTTACCAATCCGAACTGACTGGAGTCTGCAAATGAGGAAATTAAAGAATCATTTGCACAGAGGTATTGAGGCCAAGGTCTTGAAGCTTATTGATTAATTTTGAGGGAACGATAGTGAGCCAGTTAAATGGCATCTGCTGTTGACTGTTGTGATGGTTTTTGCCTGGCTTGTGTGCCTGCAATAATGGGTTCAGTCTTATGAGGAGACCGTTCTTCTCTTAGATGGCCATGAGTCTTTGGAATTCTGTGCATGAGAAAAGCAGTGGAGGCTCAGGTACTGAGTATATTCAAATTTGACAGCAAAAGGTGTTGGGTTTCAGATGAAATAGAGATGGGACAGGAATAAAGACCTGGGATTGAGGACCAGGAGTAATCTTGTTCAATAGAGCAGGATGCTTATAGCCAGGATCGCTGAATTCCCACCCCTAATCCTTCTGTCCTCATGACTAAAAAAAACAAAATTGCATTGAGACTGTGTCTTTCATGTCCTCAGAATGCCAGTGAAATATTTTATTTTTTGAGTGTAATTACTGCTGTTTTAGACTAATGGAACACCTTGTCTCCACAAAGCAAAGTCTCTACTTTGTTTTAGTGATGTTGGTTGAAGGGGAAGTACTTCCTCAGGGCAGTGGTGGAGTTGAAGGACTGTGGTGAACTACATGTACCTGTCTGGACACGCCCCCCCCCCCCCCCCCGCTGACTGCTCCTGTGGCTCCTCCCACTGACCCTGGTATAAAGGTGATTGGGGACACAGCCCTGGTCTCAGTCTCCAGGATGTAGTGTGGTGGTCAATTGCTGCTTGTTCTTTCTTCCAGCCAATAAAAGCCTATATCTCACCTCACGTCTCCGAGAGTTATTGTTGGTGCATCAAGGACTCCCCTTTGAAATTGTGCTGTGGGATTTTCTTGGCCCACTGCAGAATCCTTCCCTCCAGGGTTAGACAAAAGCCCCATGCTTCCTCCTTGTACACCACTACTGAAAGCGGGTGTTCACTATCTGGGGAGAGCTCGGCATGGGATGCTGTTACAAATCGCCCCAGAGCTGCTGAAGCAGAAATCCCCAGCAACTCAAAACTGGTCCCTGGTTCCTTATGCCCTTTCCTCTTACTTTCCATTGTTTCCTCAACCAGTGCTCCCACTCAAAACTGATTCATCAATACACATTTTGCACGTCTCAATCAATATTTTAGCTTTCAGTCTTCTAGGCGGACAGCTCATCCTCCTGCTGTGCATGGACAAGGTTGCAAAGCTGCAGAATCCAGGCGACTAATGAGAAAATATCAGAAACTGCTCGATTGTGACACAGTGCCACTGAGGCCATTATGTTGCAACCCCTCCCAGTTATGTTTTACGGCCTCTTAAACAATCCCCCACCTCTGCAAAATAATAGCTTTCTAATTAAAAGGGGTTGTAAAGGACAAGTATTAAAATACTTAAATTTATTGCCCGTCAGAGGTCTGGTGGGGAGGGCACTTCTACAATTTGAAACACTAAGTGGCTTTGTACATACCCTGTTAATTTTAGCAGCCTATTGAAAGTCAGGAAGGCTGTAAAAAGGAAGGTAATTAGCTGATTGGGTTCATCATTTGGCTGCATGACTGAGCGGTTGTATTGATGCCACATTCCAGCCTGCTTTCAAGCAAGCTAAGTGAATAAATACATTCAAATTTACACTCGTCTCAAGCCTTGCATCTGATATCCCCAGGGCTGGGGTTACTACCAATGCAGGTGGCACTTCAAAGGTCATTGAGTTTTATTAAGACTGAAAAATCTATTAATTTAAAGTTATAATGGTGCTTGAAGTTGTATGAAAATGAATTGTTTTTAAGTGTAAAATTGGCAAATGTTACAGGCCGGAAAAAATGCACCACAATTTTTGTACATTTTCTGCCTCACTCACCCCTTCAATTCTCCCGAATCAGGTTTTTAGAACACTAGAAAGTTTTGGATAAGAACAAGCCATTCAACCCAACAAAGCTCGCCAACTTCCTTTCCACATAGTGTGTTGAAATAACTATCGAGTTTAGATTTGAAAGTCTCTAAGGTACTACTCTCAACTACACAACTAGGTAGATTGCTCCATGTGTCCACAACTCTTGCACCTATGGCCCTGTGCCCTTGATGATGGATTAATTTTGAAGCAGAAGCTGGCATCCACCTTACTTATACCCTTAATGATTTTGAACACTTCTATCATGTCTCCTCTCATTCTATGTCTACTTAGGCTAAAAAAAGATTTAATTCTTTCAATCTTTCTTCATAGTTCATACCCCAGAGACCCGGAATGAGTCTAGCTGCCTTTCTCTGAACTCTCTCCCGTACCTTCACATCCCTCAGACAATATGGAGACCAAAACTGTACACGGTACTCAAGGAGTGGCCTCACAAGCAGATTATACAGCTTAAGGAGAATGTCTCTAGACGTGAACTCTACTGAGAGTATTAATAGCCCAACATCGTATTAGCCTTCCTGATGGCTTCTGTGCATTGTCTAGGTGTTGATAGTGATGAGTTTACCAGGTTTATTATCATTGACAATTGTCATGAAATTTGTTGTTTTGTAGCAACAAGTATAGTGCAAGACATAAAAATTGTTTTAGTTACGTTCAATAAATAGTGCAAGAGAGTGTTCATGAGGTCATAAGTTGCTTAGGAATCTGATGGCAGAGGTGAGGAAGCTGATCATGATTGATTGAGCGTGGTTCTTCAGGCACTGTACCTCCTCCCTGGTGGTAGTAATGAGAAGAGGGCATGCCCTGGATGGTGAAGGTCCTTAGTGATGGATGACGTCTTCTTGAGACACCACCTTTTGAAGATGTCTTCAGTGGTGCGGAGCTTGTGCCCGTGATGGAGCTGGCTGAGTCTACAACTCTCTTGCTATCCTGCATGTTGGAGCCTCCACACCAGGCTGTGAGGCCACCAGTCAGAATGCTCTCCATGAGACACCTGTAGAAATTTGCAAGCGTTTGGTTACATGCCAAATGTCCTCAAACTCATAATGAAGTATAGCCCCTGGCATGCCTTCTTCATGATTGTGAGTGAATGTGTTAGGCCTAGGATGGATCCTCTCAGATGTCAATGCACACATTGAACCCATAAACACTACCTCACTACTTTTTTGCACTGCTTATTTTAAATTAACACATACACACACACATTCTGATGTTTTGTCTGAACAACAGATGAACCTCTTGACTATGTCTGCATGCTTTTATGCTCAGAGTTTCTGCCACACGATTGGCTGATTAGGTAATTGCATTAACAAGCAGGTGTAGAGTTGTACCTAATAAAGTGGCCACTGAGTGGATATTGCAATGTTAAACTTTGCTTGAAAACATCTCTATGAAAGTGATTTGGGACACCTTTAACTTGTTAAAGACACTTTCTAAATGTAAGTTGTTGCTGTTTTTGAGTCTTTTAATTCATTGGCAAAAGAGTGCAGGACGGGTCACAAGGCGGTGACTTTCTGACAGTGCTGAAGAAGCTACATGTGCAATATCTGTTGGAGAGTTGCTGAGCCCCCTCTCTCACCCAGCATCTGTTCTTTAGATCATCTGCATTGCGTTGGGCCTCCACCCTCAGATGGCTGCAGGGCTCTTCCTTTTCTCTTGATGGGGTTTCCAATCCAGGAACAAAAATTATTTCCAATTAATTAACTCCTGTACTTCTAGCTTATCCTCATCGAATACATCCTGAGGTTTACAGCTGGAAAATGCAATGGATTTCTTAAAGATGCTAATTGTGGAATTCAGGGTTGTCCACCGGATGTGCAGATTGGTGCTTCTCTTGTCTTTAAACAGCTATTTTTGTGAGATCCTTGAGATCTTCAACCTTGATTTTTTTCTGCATCAATGTATACATTGCCCCTGGTGTTTTGAGACTAGAAATCTGCAGTCTGCGACCTCACAAAGTGGAGAATGAGCATTTGTGTTGGAATTCAGAAACTTGAATCCATTCGCCAGGAGCAAAGGGAAGCCCAGCGTGATTAGCACGGCAGAAGGAGTGTACCACCTCACAAGCTACCTACCCACCCCTAAGGGACATCATACTGTACTGATATATGCCCAACAGAGTTATCAGCTATGTAAGTACAGTGGATTCCAGTTATTTGGACTTATTGGAACCAGTACATTTTGGCCCAATTAAGTGGCTGCCCCAATTAGCTGAATTTCAGAACAAAATAGCTAAAAAGATATTTAAAAAATCAAACTACAGTTTAACAGAGTAACATGTTATGCACTTAAATGAAATACAGAAAAAAATTAAGCACTACCAATGATAGTACAGTACTATAAAGCTGTGCATTAGTTCCTAATAGTTGTCGACGGAGGAATTATCCTGTGTATGCCACTGTGTATGGGGAGTCTAGGGAAGGGTACAGTCTGGGACAGTACCCAATCTGGGGCAGCTCCCTCACCTTTGGTCCCCACCGGACACTCAGCTCTCACCTGTGGCTCCAAGTAGCTGCTTGCATGCGACAGTGGCCACACCCTGGTACACAACGGCGTAGTCAGCAAGTTTCATGCCCCAGTGAAATAGGGACATGCCTGTTCCAGCATGTGAAGTCAGCTCTGTGGACAGAGCAGATGAGATCAACAGTGAGACCCAATGGCCAAGAAGGCGGTTCTGCAACACTTCGTGGAGAGGGCACAGAAGAAGTCATGGTTATCTATTGCAACCAAGGAAGACCCGGTTTGTGACAACTACTCATACTACTGGGCCCAGAGTGGAACTGTCCCAGTGCAACAGCTATTTCACTTTAAAAACGTTCCTGTACAGCTTTCACTGTCATTATTGGATACGGACAACATGCTGCCGTATTCTTTTGATTGACTGTGAATGAACAAAATCGGCGCAGACACCTAGTACAGACAATGGACTGCCATCAAAGAATGCTTTTGACAAATGCATCCTCCAAATCTTAATTTTCATTAAAACATTCAAAATGATTGTCAATACCTTCAAATTCTTCATAGTTCCTAACTTGTTGAAGTAGTGAAATTGTTTTATTTCCACCCTTGGCCGCTTCTGGCATCTCCAAGCCTGAATGCTTGAAACTACAGTGAGCAAAACATTTCTAAATTGTCTTACTGCTTATTTCTCACCAACTATCAGCAACAAAAATCTCTGGTTTTAGAGCACAGACACAAATGACACGGATCACTCTACAGTGTCTACAGTGTCTAATGGCCACACAAGTTCATGTGACTGACGCTAGTTAGAAACCATTTGGCACCAGTCTCCTGTCCCAGTTATGCAGCGTAGTGTCCCAAATAAGCAAAGGGAATCCCAGCTATTTTCCTGATTAGTATTTGTTCTTTAAGAGTTGACCCAAATAAGCAGCTGTGCCAATTGACCAATGGACTAATTAACCACTGTACCCATCCAAGTTGCAGTCATCAGATCATGTTGCTATCTGTTTTGTAGCGGTAGGCATGAGTGATCTGCTAAATTATATGAAGAAGAACAGCATTAAAAAATATGAAAAAAGTACCTGTGTACATTTCAGTAAAAAATGAAGTATGTTGATGAGGCATGCAGTACCATCCCATAAATCCTCGATATATTAATGTATAACATGACAGAATGTGATATGACACATCAATAAAGAAGCTGTAGCATGCAAAGGTTTATAAGCACTAGATCAAACACAGTGAGCAAAATGTGGCACTGTTGCATCAACATATCATAACCATCTTGACTTCAGACATTCAAGAGTATTTTTCAACAAAATTAGAAAAATAATCATTTTAGATAGTTTTCTTTCTAATCAGCAGAAGGAATGCTTTCCGTGCTGCAGGCTTCCTATACCTGACAAATGGTTCAAATTAACTCTGGCCTTAATGAGTCAGACCAGTCTGGACTACAGAGAATGTTAATGATCAATGGGTGGTGCCAGTAATAATTCTAGAGGTTGGATATTGGATAATTAGAAGGGCTGTTGGCTTGATGGTATGGCTAGAAATATTAACAATGTGGTAACATCCTTCCGGTCAAGATGGCATATCAGCGAATGATTCCTCCGGTGACATCTTCCAGATAGCAAATCTTACCAATGATTTCACTTTTTCTACACCTTCTGCTTGTTCTTTTTGTCCTGTGTGTGTTACGGAAACGGTTAGACCCTGTGACGTAAAGTTTGGATCTCAATCGAAGGACCCAGTGCTGTGCTGTGTCCGGAAAGCTGCCTTGTGGAGATCAGAGATGGGTGGGGGAGGCGAAAAGGTCTGAAAACACAAGCTGACTCATGGAAAAGACCAGAGACCAGGCACGGGGTCATAAACGCCTCAATCTTGAAGCAGTGGGGAAGACTGAAGCATTGAGCTGAAGGTGGAGGGGGGTCAGCGATGTATCCCAACAGTGACGGTCAGCAGCCAGATCGGTGCATTCGGCCCCGGATCGGCAACATTCGGACCTGGGTCACTCTTTATGGAAGGACTGAGTTTGTGCGGCAGCTCTCCTTGTATGCAGATGAAAAGACGTTTCCCATACTCTGAGATCTATGTGATTATTGGACTGTACCTTATATCGGTTTCCTTCAGTTTTTCTGTGTTTTTTTTCTTGTGGATGATTGGCAGGTGGGGGATCTGTTAACACTTTGTGTGAGGGGGTGGGGTTGGGGGTTTGGTGCTACTGCTGCGGTTTTTTCTGTGAGTGACGGGGTTGGGGATTGTTATGTGTAGGGGGTCATTGACTGTCATTGTGGCTGTTTATTGCTGTGGGTGAGGGGGGGTTGGGGTCTACAAGTTTTATTTCTTTTCTTTTTTGTGCTGGTTGGAGGGGTGGAATTGATGTCTTATCTTCCATCAGCATCCATGGTCTTTCTGTATTTAATGGCCATCTGGAGTAGACAAATTTCAGATTTGTATTGTACATGGATACTTTGACAATAAAATGAACCTTTTAACCTTTGAATAAAGTGCTTTATATTTAAAGAAAATAGTGGTATGTGTCCACATTACTGATTCATATTTGTAAGTTTTGCTGTGGATCAATGGGTCAATTCTGGGGTCCTCACTAGAAGATCAGAGGTGGAAAGTGTCACTAACTTTAAATTCCTTGGCGTTATTATATCACAGGATCTGTCCTGGATCCAGCACGTAAGTGCCATTTCAAAGAAGGCACATCAGCACATCTACTTTCTGAGAAGTTTACACAGATTCAGCATGTCATCTAAAACTTTGACAAACTTCTATAGATATTCAGTGGAGAGTGCATCGACTGGCTGCATTGGTATGGAAACACCAATGCCCCAGAATGGAAGGGCCTACAAAAAGTAATGGATACAGCCAAGTCCATCACAGGTAAAGCGCTCCTCACCATCGAACACATCTACAAGGAGAGTTGCCACAGGAAGGCAGAATCTATTATCAAGGACCCCACAGTCAAGGCCATACCCTCTTCTCACTGCTGCCATCGGGATGGAGGTACGGGAGCCTTAGGTTCCACACCACCAGATTCAAGAAGAGTTATTATCCTTCAACCATCAGGTTCCTGAACCAGTGTGGATAACTTCACTCACCTCACACTGAACTGACTCCACAATATATAGACTCATTTTCAAGGACTCTACAACACATGTTATCTTATCATTTTATTTATTTATTTTATTTGCAGTTTGCCTTTTTTTACACATGTAACAAATTTACATTGGACTTTGAACACTGGGTGGTAAACATGGTCATGAGCGAGAGCAGCTGCTTCGCTCCATCAGCCTGGGTTCAATCCCAACCTTGGTTGCTATCTCTGCCGAGGTTGCACTTTCTCCTTGTGACTGCATGGGTTTCTTCTCAAAGGCATGCTGGTAGGCTAATTGCTGCTGTATTGTAAGTAAGTGAGAAAAGAATTGAAGAAGAGTTCGTGGGCATGTGAGAGAGAGTAAGCTGCAAGGTATCTTGCTCTTTCTCATACACCCACTATTCTCCTGTGAGAATAAGGAGAGGGAGCAATGGGACTGATGGGATTGCTCCTTGGGTGCCAAAATGGACCTAGTCAGCTGAATGGCCTGCTCCTTTGTTGTAATGAGTAAGTAAGGATTGCCGGTTTTGCTCCCACTCCGGAGACTTAAACACAAAGATTCAAACTTCTGTGCAAAGCTGGCCAAATATTGCAGTGTTGTGGTGTCACTTTCAGCTGCGACATGAGGCTGAGATGCTTCCAGCTTTCATGGAAAAAGATGCTCTGAAGGCTGAGGAGGAATGGGAGTTCTCACCAATAATTATCCCATAAGCAACATCATTTATATGAACAAGGAGTTAAATAAAACACTAAGCACATCAAATTATCTTAATTGTGCTTTGTTGTAATAAAGAGGAGAGGCTGTTAACCAGTGACATCCTGTCAAGACAAGTAGTTTCTACCTCCATCATTGCTGGGGATTTGCAGTGTAGTTGCTTCAAGTTGCTTTTGAAAGGCAATTAGTGAAGGTTGAAGCTTGACCATAAATGTCAACATTTGGTAGAAAGTAGATGCCATCCTTGCCGTCCAAAAGGGTAACTGGCATCTAGAGTATGGCAGTAGGAAGACAAAGTTGCTTCTTCTAGGGCAAGCACACATCCACTCAACTAGCTAGCTCAATGAAGGATTGAAGAAGCGGCCAAGGTTGTCAGCAGGCAAATTTCTATGGGATTCCAGAAGGCATTTGATAAAGTTCCCCAAAAGAAGCTGTTAACTAAATTTGACGATCAAGTCATTGAAGGTAATTTCTTGCCTTGGTTAAGATATTAGCTGAATGACAGGAGAGAAGCTCTCAGAATTAGCAGAGCCTGCTTAAAGATACCCAGCCAATGGCCAGCACTAACCTTAAAGCTGTTTAGGTCAACAATTTCTCTTATGATGGGAAGGAACTTTCCATTTGGCCCTGCAATTCAGCTGCATCCAGAGAGAGTCTCTGCAGCTGTTCTCTCTAACATCATCCCCTGTTTGTGTGCAGCAGGTGGAAGCTGTGCCCACAATGGGAACACAAAAAAAGAGAAACCGGAAGCAACTGAGGCTCAACACGAGAGCCCCTATGCTTGAAAAGTATTTCACTGACTGAAAAGTGGTTCGATGCATCCTGAAGTTGTGAAAGGTGCTACAGAAAGGTGTGTCTCTCTCATTCTTGCTTCTGAGAGTGTAATTACCATCCTCTCATAACACTGTATTCCTGTGTTGAGCACAATTGTGAATTGAAGCATTGCCAGATTTGTTTTGAACCTGAACCACAGAAAGCTAATGTGCAGGTACAACAAGTAAGTAGAAAGGCAAATGGCTTGTTTGCCATTACTGCAAGAACATTTGAGTACAAGATGAGAGAGGTCTTGCTCCAATTACATCAGGGGTTGGTGAGACTGCATCTAGAAGGCTCTGGACTCCCGAAGAAAGGGAATACTTAAGATTGAGAAAAAGTACCAATGGTTCATCAGATCGGTTCCAATAATGGTGTGCTTGTCTCATGAGGAGAGACTGTTCACATGAGAGGAATGAAAAGTGACTTTTCTGAAATGTGCAAACTTTTTATGGTGCTGAGAAGTTGGATGCAGGGATAATACTTGCTCTGGCTAGGAGTGCCTCAAAATAATGGATCTGCCATTCAATATAGGAATGAGAAGGAAATTGACGCTACCATGTCTTATTTGCGTGCCTTGCTAAAAATAAAAATGAAACTAAGACATGGATCTCCTGACTCCGTGTTTTTCTTTCAATTAGTTTTGCATTTACAAGGCATAATAACCTACTGCTTCTATTTCTCACAAACATAGATGTTAATAGTTTTTCATTGATCCTATTTTATTTCTTTGTCTACCGTGAATGCTTGCAAGTAAATGAATCTCAAGGTGACATTACATACTTTGATAATAAATTTATTTTGAACTTTAAATGTGATAGTAAATTAAGAATACTTTTAAAAACATAACTAATTTCTGAGATAACAGAATTATTTCAGCATACCAGACTTTGTTTGGGAGAAGGTCTTTTTTTCCCTGGAGTATTACAATCAGAACTTTCTGCTTGGTCACTAATACAAAGTAGGTGACTCCTGTTTGCTCTGCAGTCTCCTAGTACCCCCATGTTTTGCCAGTCTACTGTGGTCTGTACTGAACTGACGCTGTAACCTGTTTTGTCTGCTGCCTTGCAGTTTTAAAGCTCAGCTCTCTACATTACCCAGTCCTCTGAGCAGAGTTACTTTTTAAACAACAACCTTTAATCTTCTGTTGTTGCATTTCAGTCACGCTTTTAGATTATTTGATCAATGAACAATTAAATCTGTCTTGATCACAATTTATGTCATTAAAGTTTAAAATGGTATCATTCCTTTGCTGATAATCTTATTTTTGGGATGACTTTATGAAATTTAGCAGAGTAGGCCTCCAGAGCGCCACAGAGGCTAAACAGTGAGGGAGCAACGAAGGCTCCAGGAAGGCTGGTTTGTCCCTTTACTGACAGAAATGAAATCACTGTGGCACCAAATGTAAAGTCAGTAGCAGGAGAGGAGGGGATGGAGGCTATCCAGGCATGCTGAATGGGAGCACTGAAATATGTGGCAAACAATGGACATTCTGGAAAGTGGACCTAATTTACAATTTTAATGACTGAAACTAATTATCATAATTTACCTCAGTCTTGAGGGTGGGAGGTAACAATCGGAAACTGTGCTCAAAGAAGAAAGATTGGGAAATGCAGTTGAGGATCACCAGTTTAATTTTTGAGATGGCGAGGTTGTCCTGCAAGGAGGGATTAAGCAGACTGGGCCTAGATTGCCTTAATTTTAATTAAAGTGATCTCATTGAAACACACACATTTCTTGAGAGGGTAGACACAGAGATTATGTTTCCATTAGCTGGAATTTCTGAACCAAAACGAATTGCTTTCAATGTCCATGTTACATCCACAGAGATTTCCATGCCCACTGCTTTAGGTTATAATTGGAGCTTACTCAATCATTTTTTGCAACTGAGTAAAAGTGGATGCAGGGGAAGAAACAAGAAAGGGAGGGAGATCCCATATCAGCAAAGCCCAAGTAAAAACAGAAAATGCTGGAAACACACAGCAAGCAGGTACAGCAACATTTGTGGATAGAGTTCATGCTTCAGGTTGAAGAATATTCTGACCAAAAGCCTTGGACCTGTAATGTTTCTCTTCCCACAGATGCTGTGCTGAATGCTTCCAACATTTTCTGATTTCATTTTGGATTCTGCAGTTCCTGGATTTTCATGTCAAGGCCAAGTCTGCCTTAGGAGACTCCAAGGAAGAGCATGGTCAGGGGGAATAATTCGCTCTTCTCGTTCTAACTGTTCTCTCTGGGCCAATTCCTGACAAACAGATTTGGGGATTAAAATCAGGGCCAATTTGTCATAAATCCTGGATTATTGCAGTGGCAGGATTGTATTAGAGGAACGTACTTTACACTAAGGGAGTCATTAAGGGTGTATGTTGAAACCAAGATTGTGACCAGTATCGTACAGTAATGAGGTAGGGACATGCTCTGTCTCTCCCTCGATGGGTTATTTATACTGAAAGGTTTTGAATTTTAAAATACTGTTGATAACATTAGTGGACAGCATGTAACATGTTCATCCTACATTGATTTACTTAGCGTGATTTTAATGTATCTGCGAATCACTTTGTGCAGAAAGAGACAATTCAGCCAATCACACCTGTGCAAGCTCTTTGAAAGAGCTAACAAATTAGCCCAGCTTCTTCAATTATATATATAAATTAAAATTATTCATTCCAATTTCACCCAGGAAAGATGAATTAATATTTCTGTTAAACATCAAAGGGGCAGGGAAGTGGAACAGTGTAAAGAAAGAGTTCAATGTGATTCCTCCTTATATGCAAAAATGAAATGGAAGTCTGCAAGACAAAATGGTGTTAGCCTGTAGTGGGATTGTTTTGTGAAAGTTAAAGTCCACAGCCATGAGACTAGATATGGATAAATGCATGCTTTTCATGAGAAGGTGAGGTCATTGTTCAGGTACAGATACCAAATGGTGCCTTATTCTGGGAAAGTACTAGGGTAAAAGTTATTTTCAAGTTTTTAAGAGTATAAAAGGGGAACCTGCTTTGTGTAGGGAGAGTTTTCTCTCAGGGTAGGTCACGACAAGTGCCAGGGCTAAGGGTCAGAGGAGATAGGGAAGAGTGTCTCAAGAATATGTTGGGAGGGGGAGAGGGAGAGGGAGAGAGAGGGGAGGGGAGGGGGAGAGGAAAGGTTTCAGATCTGTGGGTCCCTTCAGCATTCTGCAGATCAGCTCATTTAGTGGATGATAAGTATTAATTTGTTTTCTTTAGTGCTACTTCATTAACTATTTGTTTTCCCTTCTGTATTGCGTGCTTTATATAACTCTAATAAAGCGATTTCTTGTGGTTTAACATGTCTACAGTGACTCCTTTGTTTGCAAATACATACGCAAATGCCCCTTGCTGAATCGGAAAAGAACACAGAACGAGTCTTAAAATATTTTCGTTACAATTGTTCATTAGTTCCATCTAATGTCAGAGAAATGTATACAATACGCAACCTGAAATTCTCGTTCTTTGCAGACATCCACGGAAACAGAAGAATGAGTGACAGTTAAAAATGCTAGAGCCCCAAAGCCCCTCCCCTCCCATGCACAAGCTCAGCAAATAGTGCTGCTGTCTCACAGCTCCAGACCACCAGTGCTGACTGTGTGGAGTTCGCACGTTTTCCCTGTGACCATGATTGTTTGCCCTACAAGCTTCAATTTCCTCCCACAGCAAAAACATGTCAGGATAGCCAGTTAATTGGCTGCTGTAAGTTGTCCCTAGTGTGTGGGTGAGTGGTAGAATCAGGAGGCAGTTGTTGGGGATGTGAGAGAGGAATGGGATTGGTTGTATTGCTCTAAGAGTTACTGGACTCAATGGAGTGAATGGTATTTTTCACTGTTGTTAGGAAATAAAATGCAAAGCTGAGAACAGGGAATATGCAGCAGTACTAAGAGTCCATTTGACAACATTGCGATGTCAGTTGGGTGAGTATTTCCTGTCAGTTTACAGCCTATCTGCAGTGATGGCACTCTTCAGTGTTTTGCCTATTTGACTGTAAGGGGTTCTGATTATAGCAAATGAGGTCAAAGCATTGTGCCAAAGAGAAAAGGAATTGTTCAGATCCTCAGACTTCTGGTATTGTCAACCTGAATCTTCTACTGAAGAAAGCATTTGGAGCTTGCTGCCAAAAAGAATTAGCAGAGAACTGCTTGCTTTGTGTGAGCCTTTGAAAGGCAGAATGCACATTACAGCAGCACTTTGGTAATGCCCTAGAAATAACATTTCAGCCTCAGTTTTCAAATCAGGGCTGGGATCAGTAGGTGTCAGGAGAGAGCAGTTTGCCAGAGTAGGTAACAGACTCCCAAGCCAAGGCTGTTGGACATTTCATTCCTGACCCTTGTCTTCATTATGAAGGTTGGAAACTCAGCTGGAACCTCTGCTGGCCAGGGAATAGCAGTGAGTGAGGGTTGGTGGGCATGATGTGGTGAGAAATCTTTGGTAGAGGAAGCCTAAGGCTTTTTTTAACTTTCCAGGTTCCTCCTCATCCTTCTGGGAGCCATCCCTTTCCTGATATTTCAGGGTTTTGGAGAAAAGCACAACAGCTTCAGAAGCAGTCCTTGCCACCTGCAGTGGGTCAGATAGAGGAGTGAAAGAAGTGGCTGATTTGTTTTACCTGTCCCACTGCCCCATCTATGTAGTGAGTGTTAAATTAGTATCCAAAGTGTCTCCCCTTTGCTTGAAAGTGGTGGCCACTTGAAAAGAAAAAGACTATCCTTTAAAACATAGACCTCCACATTAATATTGCAGTGCGATTTCACAGCAAATGCACCTTTTGTTCATATTTCAGATCCAGGAGGATATTTGCAAAGAATGTCACACCTAACTTTCTTTCCCCTCTATCTTTGATCTGGTTTTAAATCCAGCCCTGGATCTTATCCGCTGAACCGTCATAGTTCAAACAAATCTGCCGAGAAGGTTAAATAAGCAACAAGGGCAATGTTCCCTCTGAGGGGTGGTGGTGGTGGTGGTAGTTTGTGTGTGTGTGTGTGTGTGTGTGTGTGTGTGTGTGTATCTTTTACTACTAGCGCACAAAGGAATTTAAACTGCGCGCAGAAGGTTGTGATGCAGATGGTGTTGACAACGTGGAGTTTGCAATGATTTGTCTGCAGATTTTAGAACTGGCTTAGTTATACTGTTTTTATTGAAGAAATTATTCAGTGCGCACATGTTGTCACTGCAAAAATTGCACAGCGCAGGATTTTTGCGCACACCGGTCATTACAGGGAACACCGGACAGGGGATGTGCAGGGTCGCAGGGAGAGATCAGAAATGAGAAAGTATCTCTTTTTGTTTCAAGCTGGCTGATAAAAGTTGCACAGGTTACTTTCACCCTCCGCTGACAGCGTTCCTGTCCTCACCAATTACTGGAGGCAAGCAAACAGGGCAGTTGGGAGGGGGCCTGAAATCCCATTTATTGTTGAATTGGCAAACAAGCTTAAGAACAACAATAAAAGATGAACAAAGTGTAGCTATTAAATGTAAACACTGCAGCATAAACCAAAGGCCAGCAGACTTATGACACAAGACTGCATTAGAACGGAAACCTTTTTAATCAGACTGTGGGTTTACATTGAATTAAAATGAAATTGAGCAGCACCCAGCCAGTTTGTTTTGGAATAGAATCCTCAATAGCAGGCAGAGCGAGGGCCTGACAGATAGCATTTAAGCAGCAAACATTTTTATGAGATAGCTTCTGTTACAGTCTGCGCAATAACCCTGTTACCTATCTCTCCCTATGAAGGGAGTGAGTTTTACAGCCTGGGTTAGATTTAATCCCATAATCTTTTTGACAGCTAGCCAAGGTTTCAGGAGGAAGAAAGCTTCTTAGCTGCTTTGAAAATCTCTCCTAAGATCAGACATTGATCCTTGGATAAGACCAGGAATTTACTTAAAGATATCCAATTATCTTAAAATTTCATCTGATTTTTTTCCCTCTATAAAGATAAAGAGTTAGGGAATTGCAGTCATTTTGAAGTGACACCAGCATTAAAGTGTGGACATGTGAATGCACTATTTTAATGACAGTGTTAATCCATTCAAGATGGAAAGATAGGAATAGAGCCCGATAGCAAGAGTAATACAAGAATAAATGGCGCAGATTGCTATCGTGCGAGATCGTTGTCTGCATACAAGGCAGATTTATACTCTGAGCAAGCCTGGCCAATCAGTGACCAAACCAATCAGCCGACTGAATGCTGTGTATAGAAAACAGGGTTTCATTGACAAGGCAGGTGGTGCAGACTCTCCACCAACCCCATCCCTTCTGGCGAATGCCCGAAGTCGAACCAGACCGCTTGCAACTTGGGCATCATCCTGGCCCCCTAACTGAGCTTCAGCCGTGTGTCTGCTCTATGCCCAAAGCCACCTATGTCTACCTTTGTAATATAGATTCATACAAACAGGTGCAGGCCATTTTGCCCCTGGAGCCTGCCCCATCATTCATAATGGTCATTGTTATTCCTCCACTCTCTCTCCACATCATTTGCTGCCGTTAAAGAAAAGATAAGCTTTATTTGTCACAAGTGCTTTGAAATATCAAAACATACAGTGAAATGCATTGTTTACATTAATGACCAACACAGTCCAAATATGTACTGGGGGCAGCCCGAAAGTGTCAAGATTCAAGACTGTTTAATCCCATTTCCAGTACACAAGTATAAAGGAGAACAAAATAATTGTTACTCTGGATCTCATGCAGCACCATAAAATCACAATAAGATAAAGAACACAATAAATCTGTACATAAGATAGCCTATATACATAGGTTGATTATATGTCCTAAACCAATGTTAGGCACAGAGTGTCTGTACATAAGGTGACTCTGGAATTTGGGAGGAAATTGGAGCACCTGGAGGAATCCCATGCACAGTGAATGTAGGGAATTGGAAAAGCCGAAGAGCAGGACCTCGAGGTAGTAATCTCTGGATTACTCTCAGTGCCATACGTTAGTCAGGGCAGGAATAGGATGATAGTCAGGAATAAATGAATAGCTGAGGAACTGGCGTAGGGGACAGGCAGTTGGTATACTAGTAGATGCATTGTGTAATGAGACTATGAGGAAGAACAGGAAGATGATTGGGCAAATTTGCAGTCGGTGGACTGAAGGTGATTTTTTGAATGCATGCAGTATATGGAATAAGGCAGATGATCTTGTAGCACAGTTAGAGATTGGCAGGTCTGCCATTGTGGGCATCACTGAGCTTAACATCCAAGGGTACATATTGTATCGAAAGGACAGTCAGGTAGGCAGAGGCAATAGGGTGGCTCTGTTGGTAAAGAGTGAAACTAAATCCATAGAGTTGAGTTTAGAAACTGCAAGGGTAAAAACACCCTGATGGGAATTATGTATAGGCCTCTGATCAGTAGCCAGGAAGTAAGATATAATTTACAATGAGAGACAAAAAGGGCATGCAAGAAGGACAAAGGGGGATTTCAATATGTGAATAGATTGGGAAAATCAGGTTAGTGATGGACACCAAGAGACAGACTTTGTAGGATGCCTACGAGATGCCTTTCTGGACAACTTGGGGTTGAGCTCACTAGAGGAAAGGCAATTCTGACTGGATGTTGTGTGATGAACCAGATTTGATTAGGGAGTTTAAGGTGAAGGAACCCTCATGAGGTAGTGATCATAATATGAAAGAATTCACCCTGCCATTTGAGAGGAAGAAGATAAAGTCAGATGTATCAGTACTACAGTGGAGCAAAGGGAATTAGAGACATAAAAGAGGAGCTGGCCACAGTTGATTGGAAGGGGACACAGGCAGGGATGACAGCAGAGCAGCAATGGCTGGAGTTTCTGGGGGCAACTTGGAAGGCACAGGAGAGATACATTCCAAAGATAAGAAGTATTCTAAAGGGAGGATGAGGCAACCACCACTGAAAAGGGCAGGCAAAGACTGCATAAAAAGGTAAAGAGAGGGCATACAACAGAGCAAAAATTGGTGAACAATTAAAAGATTGGGAAGCTTTTAAAAAACAACAGAAGGCAACTAAAAAGCCATAAGAAGAGAAAAGTTAAAATATAAAGGTAAGCTAGACAATGATATAAATGACGATACCAAACATATTTTCAGATATATGAGGCACTTAAGATCCCAACACACAGTTATACTAAGATAAGGAATGTCTACCATTCCATGCCCAGACCACATTTCAGTAAATTGGATCACTTGGTTGTCCTTCTCCTACCAGTGTACAGGCAGAGGCTAAAGAGCAAAGCTCCAGAGATCAGAAAAACAAAGATGTGGCTGTGGAAGGCAGAGGAGTGGCTGTGGGATAGCTTTGTATTGGTGGGCTGGGCTGTGTTCAAGGACTCATCTAGAGATCTGAATGAATACACCACGTTTGTCATGGACTTTATTAAAACAGCTGAAGATGGGTGTGTCCCCACAAAATCATTCAGAGTCTTCCCCAACCAGTAGCCCTGGGTGAACCATGAGATCTGCAATCTGCTGAGGACCAGGTCAGAGGCATTCAAGTCAGTGACCAAGAAAGTTACAAGTGGTCCAGGTATGATCTCTGGAAAGCCCTCTCACGGGTGAAGTGGCAATTCCGGACTAAACTTGAGTTAACTTGATGTTCAACAGCTTTGGCAGGGCTTGAATACACCACCTCTTAAAAAGTTAAATCAGCAACATAGGTGACAACAGGGATTTGCTTCCAGATGAAGTATGTGTCTTCTGTACTGGCTTTGACTGTCAAAGCATGGAGGAACCATCACATACTCCCACAGCCCCCGATAATCCTGTGATCTCATTCTCTGAGGCTGACATACAAGCAGTCTTCAGGAGAGTGAACCCATAAAAAGCGTCTGGCCCAGACAGGGTATCTAGCCAAGTACTAAAATCCTGTGCTGATCAACTGTCTGGAGTCTTCACTGAGATCTTTAACTTCTCACTTCAGCAGACTGAGGTACCACCTGCTTCCACCAGGATTCACTTATACCAGTGGCTAAGAAGAACGTGGTAACCTGCCTCAATGATTATCATCCTGTAGCATTTACATCCTCAGTGGTGAAGTGTTTTGAGAGGTTTGTGATGAAACATATCAACTTCTGCCTGAGAAACAATTTAGATCCACTCCAATTTGCCTACTGGATCAACAGATCCACCAAAGATGCCATCTCATTGGCTCTTCAATCAACCTTGGAACATCTAAACAGCAAAGGTGCATACAGCAGGATGCTCTTTATCAACTACAGCTCAACATTCAGTACCATCATCCCCTCAAAACTCATCAATAAGATTCAAGACCTTGGCCTCAATACCTCCTTGTGTAATTGGATCCTGGATTTTCTCACTTGCAAACCCCAGTCAGTTCGGATAGGTAACAATATCTTCTCCATGGTCTCTATCAGCACCGGTGCATCACAAGGCCGTGTGCTTAGACCCCTGCTCTACTCATTTTACCCTTTGACTCAGTGGCTAAGTGCAGCTCCGATGCTATATTCAAGTCTGATGACACCACTGTTATAGACTGGATCAAACAACAAAGGAGGGAGATTGAAAATCTGGCTGAGTGGTGTCAGAAGGACAACTTCATATTCAATATCAGCAAGTCCAAGGAGCTGATAGGAGGATAGACTTACTGATAGCTGACAGACATCAGGAGGAGGAAACTGTAAGCCAGTCCACATTGGGGGAATCGGAGGTGGAGAGGGTCAGCAACTTTAACTTCCTCGGTGTTATCATTTCAATGAACCTGACCTGGGCCCAGCACATAAGTGTAATTATGAAGAAAGCACGGCAGTGCCTCTGCTTCCTTTAAAGTTTGTGAAGAATCAGCATGACATCTAAAAATTGGACAAACCTCTATAGATGAGTCATGGAGAGTATATTGACTGGCTGCATCACAGCCTGGTGTGGACACATCAATGCCATTGAACAGAAAATCCTACAAAAGTAGTGGACATGGCCCAGTCCATCATGGGTAAAGCCCTCCCCACCACTGAGCACATCTACACAGAGCGCTGTCGCAGGAAAGCAGCATCCATCATCAGGGACCCCCACCATCCTGCTCTCTTCTTGCTGCTACCATCAGGAAGAAGGTACAGGAGCCTCAGGACTCACGCCACCCGGCTTAGGAATAGTTATTGCTCTTCAACTAAAGGGGATAACTTCACTTGCCTCATCATTGAAATGTTCCCACAACCCATGGACTCACTTTCAAGGACTCTTCATCTCATGTTCTTGATATTTATTGCTTATTTATTTATGTATTATTATTTATTTATTTATTGATCGATTGATTTTTGTATTTGCGCAGTTTGTTTTCTTTCATTGATTCTGTTCTGGGTTTATTCAGTATGCCTGCAAGGCGAGGAATTTCAGGCTTGTATGTGGTGACATATATGTACTTTGATAATAAATGTACTTTGAACTTTGAACTTTAAAGAGTAAAAGATGGACAATAATAGATATTGGACTGCTAGAAATTTTCACTGGACAGTTAGTAATGGGGGACAAAGAAATAGTGGCTGAACTCAATACATAATTTGTGTCTGTCCTCGTGGAAAACACCAGCTGTATGCCAGAAATTTGAGAGTGTGGGAGGCAGAAGTGAGCCTAGTTGTTATTACTAAGCAGAAGTTCCTTGGAAACTGAAAGGTCTGAAGGTCTGAAAGTCACCTGGGCCAGATGGACTACACCCCATAGTATCACAGAAAGGTTTCTAATGTGGATAAAAGATCAGCTGACTGGCAGGAGACAAAAAGTGGGATCAAAAGGGGCCTTTTCTGGTTGGTTGTTGGTGACTTGTGGTGGTCCACCGGGGTCAGTATTTAGACCATTTCTTTTCACGTTATATGTCAATGATTTGGATGATGGAATTGATGGCCAAGTTTACGGACAATATGAAGAGGGGTAGGTCGTGTTAAGGAGTCAGGAAGACTGCTGAAGGACTGAGATAGATTGGGAGAAAGGGCAAAGAAATGGCAGATGGAATATAGTGTAGGGCAGTGTTTGGTCAGAGATGCAAAGAAACTTGTGAGGCAATGGGGAGGGCCCAGAGGGGGTTCACGAGATTGATTCTGGGAATGAGAGGGTTCCTGTATGAGGTGCATTTCAGCAAATGAAGCCTGTATTCACTGGAGTTTAGAAGTATGAGGGGGATGTCATTGAAACTATTGAAGGCTTAGAGAGAGTGGAGTGGAAAGGATGTTTCCTATAGTAGGTGAGTCTAGGACCAAGCGGTGAATTTGTGGAACTCAGTGTGGTGGACAGTTATGGAGGCCAAGTAATTGATCATATTTCATGTGTTGATAGGTTCTGGATTAGTCAGAGCATCAAAGGTTACAGGAATAAGTCAGGAGAATGGGATTGGGGGATAATAAATCAGACACGGTGGAATGGCGGAGTAGACTCGATGGCCTAATTCTACTCATATATCTGATGCCTTATGAAGTAATGTCTTCATCCCAGTCTGAAACTTCTTACCCAATATCCCGGGACTCCCATATCCCGAAACAACAAAGTGGTACTATTCCTCCGAGGTGCGATTTCCGTGTTAAAAGTTGCTTCCCTACCTGAAACAGGCAGTCGTTTAAAGATCCTTGGCAAGAGTGAATGGAGAGAACAGCAGTGATGCCCTTATTGGGTAGATTGATAAGTACAAGGTTTTGGCAGTAAGGTGAAATGAATTAACCTGAAAAACAGCTTCTATGGAGGTTAAACAATGGAATAGCAGAGAACATGAATACCCTCCTGTGCTGGTATATTGGATAGGTATATGGACAGGGAAAGAATGGAGGGTTACGTATGAGAATATACTTCCCTGCCTAGACCAGTTTTCAACAGATGAAATCAGGATTCAGCACCTTGGAAGGAGACAGAAGATAATCTACTTTATAGAACAGAGAACATAATGGCACAGGGACAGGCCCTTTCACCCACAATGTCTGTGCCTACCATGATGCCAAATTAAACTAATCTCTTCTGCCTGTACATGGTCCATATCCCTCCATTCCCTGCATATTCATGTATCTGTCTAATAGCCTCTTAATTGTCTCTATTGTATCAGATATCTACCACTCTCTGTGTAATAAAGCTTGCCCTGCAATCTCCTTTAAACTTTCTTCCTCATTCTCTTCTTGGGTTTATTCCTCTGCAGCCCCTTCTCAAGTTCAGAGTGTGGGACAATTGTGGTTTCAAGAAGCACTATGGGTTGCCGAGAGATGGATTTTCATTTGTTCTGCTCGCCCCCTGCCCCTCTAATGCTTACCTTTCACATTGTGAAGGGCCCATTGACAGATGGGGCCCAGGTGCAAATGTTGATACCAGTTTCTCTTTCAAGATCCTGCTGAATAAGTGCTCGGCATAAGCATGATCTTTTCTAGTAGATCGGAAGTGAGCATGGGCAGTTTGTGTTGCCTGTAGATTCAGAGCCAAGACTGCAGATAAACTACAATCATCATCAGCCTACAATGATAGCCAGAATGGGCGGGTTCTCTAATGACAAGAGACTGGACTTGTATCCACTGGAGGTTAGAAAAATGAACAGGGAATTGCTTGAAGCATACAATAGCCTAAGGGGGCATGACAGGGTGGATATGCAGAGCACGTTTCTTCTTATGGGGGAGTCTAGAAGTGGGGGCCACTGTTTTCGATTAGAAGTCACCCAATTAAGACAGATGGGATTATGTTTTTGTTCAGAGTTGTGATTTCTTGGAGCTCTCTTCTGTTAAGGATGGTCAAAGCAGTCGAGGAATATCGTGAAGAGGTAGATGGATTCTTGATGTGCGAAGGGGTGAAAGCTCACCATGGGTAGGCAAGAAAGTGGAGCAGAGGTTGCAATCAGATCAGCCACGATCTTATTGAATGGCAGAGTAGGCTTGAGACGTCTGATTTCTGCTCACATGTCATTTTTTCCAGTACTTTGCTGAGACCTTTGACTAAGTTGTTACTTAAAGCAGGGTTTGAGTAACTTTTTACTGACTGGGTGAAGTAGGTGGTTAAGCAGGTTGAGGTACACGAGTTACAAATGAATAATACATGACACTGAAAATAAGCAATGTCCTTTAAGATGAGTTCTATTGATTTCATGTTGTACTGCATATACTGCAGATTTGTGTGTTTTCTTACAAGTCTTACAAGTTTCAAAACAATCAATAAAAATCAGATAATCTTCATTCTGTGGAACAGAGGGAATTTCTGTGTAACCCACCATCCAAAATAAGCCAATACTGCTTTAAGTCCTGCCCTGCAAGCTTAATATCCCACAAAGATTTACTTCACAGAAACAATATCTCTTCACGGCATACATCATGAATATCGTCAAGGTGACTGGATTATATTTTTTCATGGAAAAACAAATGCAAAGAAAAATGGGAAATGTGGAATCAGGTGCATAAGGAAATGTGAACTGAACTCATTCGATGTGTTTGCATGAAGTCCAACACTTATTCTCATCCAGCATCACCCAACCCCCAACCTCACAGGTTTTCTGGGTCATTTGCTATTTAAGTGAAGAGTTAAGTGTCCATTTTCAGGAAATGTCGAGAAGGGTTAACCCAAATGAGTTGGAAATGAGTAACAGGTAGTTCCTGTTAGCTGAGTGGAGATCAGAAAGTGCCTGCACATGCAGACCTGACAAGATCAACCCTCCCCCCCTTACCTCATTATGGCTGGCACCCCAATGGCCCAGAGAGATGCAGATGGGTCCAGTGGAACTTCTCAATGAGCGATGGATCCAAGGTGAAACTGGACTGCACCCAAGACCTCACCTCCAGGCTGTACCCTTCCCAGTTGACAGGCACTGTATACCCCATTCACGACAACGTGAATTAACACTGGACCACCTTCCAACATCCTAGGTTCCGGAGGTGCCGGCTCAGATGGGTTGAGTGGTCCATGGATAACAGGCTTCAGTCAGTACTTGTGGAAGGTAGATGTGTTCCTGAGGGATGGTAAGTAACTATGTTGATGTGATAGGTAATCTTAAAGAGACCAATGAACTGGAGCAAGTGTCTCCGGGTGTTGGTACACAGGAGCAGATCTCGGCTGGACAGCCAGACATGGTCCCCAGGCCAAAGTAGTCTGGATGGGCATCACTGGTGGTTAGGTGGCAGCAGTAGGCACAGTTGGCAGCTAGGATGGCCCTCTGTGCCCTCTTCCAGCATTCCGGCAGGGCTAACTAGGACCCTGGCAGAGGGAAAAATGGGTGTTGGTAGTCATGAAACACTTCAAAAGGTGGCAGAGAAGGTGTGTAGATTGTAGGACAGTTCAGCCCAGAATAGATACTTCTTCCATGTGGAAGGGTTAGAGGTGGTGAAGCATTGCAGAATCTTCTCCACTTGCTGATTGGCTCTTTCTGACTGACTACTGGCCTGCAGATGTAACAAAATGCATTGATGAAGGAAGAGCAGTGGATGTAGCATATATGGATTTCAGTAAGGCATTTTATGTGGTTCCCAATGTGAGGTTCTTTCAGAAGGTAAGGAGGCATGGGATTCAAGGAGCCTTTGCTTTGTGGATCCAGAATTGGCTTGCCTTCAGAAGGTTGTAGATGGTTTATATCCTGCATGGAGGTTGGTGACCAGTGGTGTACAACAGGGATCTGTTCTGGAACCCTTTCTCCTTTTGATTTTTATAAGTGATCTGGATGAAGAAGTAGAAAGGTGGGTTAGTAAGTTTGCTGATGACACAAAGGTGGGGGGTGTTATGGATAGTCTGGAGGGTTGTCAGAGGTTACAATGGGACATCAATAGGATGCAGAACTGGGCTAAGAAGTGGCAGATTGAGTTCAACCCAGATAAGTGTGAAGTGGTTCATTTTGGTAGGTCCAGTTTGAAGACAGAATATACTATGAAAGTTAAGACTCTTGGCAGTATAGAGGATCAGAGAGAGTTTGGGGTCCATGTCCATAGGACACTCAAAGCTGCTGCGCAGGTTGACTCTGTGGTTAGGAAGGCGTATGGTGTATTGGCCTTCATCAACCATGGGATTGAGTTCAAGAGCCATGAGGTAATATTACAGCTATATAAGACCTTAGTCAGACCCCACTTGGAGTACTGTGCTCATTTCTGGTCAGCTCACTACAGGAAGGATGTGGAAGCCATAGAAAGGGTGCAGAGGAGATTTACAAGGATGTTGCCTGGATTGGGGAGCATGCCTTATGAGAATAAGTTGAGTAAACTTGGCCTTTTCTCCTTGGAGCGATGGAGGATGAGAGGTGACTTGATAGAGGTGTACAAGATGATGAGAGGCATTGATCATGTGGATAGTCAGAGGCTTTTTCCCAGGGCTGAAATGGCTAACGCGAGGGGGCATAGTTTTAAGGTGCATGGAAATAGGTACCGAGCGGATGTCAGAGGTAAGTTTTTCACACAGAGAGTGGTGGGTGAGTGGAATGCACTGCCAGTGTTGGTGGTAGAAGCGGATACAAAAGGGTCTTTTAAGAGACTCTTAGAGAGGTACATGAAGCTTAGAAAAATAGAGGGCAGTTTCTAGAGTAGGTTACATGGTCGGCACAACATTGTGTGCTGAAAAGCCTATAATGTGCTGTAGATTTCTATGTCCTATGTTCTATGATAGCCAGAGGGCAAACTCACTGAGGTACAGAGGAGGGATCAGAAAGCTTGCTTGTAGTGGGAGATGAATTCTGGGCCCCATTCCACTGAATATCCTGAGAGAAGCTGTGGAGGTGAACTACATGTTGGAGAAACAAGTCTGTCATCTCAGTAGCTGACGGAAGTTTGGGGAGGGCAATGAATTGGGCCACCTTGGAGAACTGGTCCATCACTGTCATGATCACCATGGCCCCATTGGAAAGTGGCAAACCCGTGATGAAATCCATGGTGACGTGGGACCACGGGCAACGAGGGACTAGAAGAGCCTGCAGAAGCCCAGAAAGCCGCATGTAGGAGAACACATTAAGGGTAGGCATCAATGAACTGGTGTACATCTGTGATCATGGTGGGCCACCTGAGGCAGCATTGCAAAAAAGCCAAAGTCTGCCAATAGCCTGGATGGGTGGAAAGGGGTGAGGATTAGCCTCACCAGAGTGCTTCAGAGTGCATGGACGCTGGTGTGTATGTGCGGTTGACAGCAGTGTTGGCCAGAGCCAGCTTGTGCAATAGAGCCTAGTGGATCTGGTCCTCAAGCATCAGGGTAAGGATCTTAGAGGATGGAATGATGGGCTGAGGGTCAATATCCATCTCTGCTGGATCGACCTGTCATGACAAGGCATCCAACTTCGTGTTCTTGGAGCTGGGTCAGCAGGAGATGGTGAAGTTGAATTGCTCGAAGGAGAGGGCCCAGTGAGGTTGATGAGGGTTGAGTTGGTGGGACGTTGGTTATGAGGTTCTGGTGGTCAGGTAGATTAGGAAGGACTTGGTGTTTCCCATCAGCCAACGTCTCCATTCCTCCAAGGCCCATTTAATGGTGTTTATCTCCCTGTTTCCTACTGCATAATGGCACTGTGTAGAGTTGAACTTAAGGTGCCTATTTAAAGTATCCCCCTGCCCCCAGAAGTGTTCATGTTTTATTGCTTTACAACATTAATTAACAGTGATTTAATTTGGCTCTTTTGACACTGATCAACAGAAAAAGACTCTTTCATGGCAAAGTAAAAACAGATCTCTACAAAGTGATGTAAATTAATTATAAATACAAAACACAAAATAATTGATTGCATAAGTATTCACCATCCCCTCTCTAAAATGACACACCAAATCATCACTGGTGCAGCCAACTGGTTTTAGGAGTCGCATAATTAGTTAAATGGAGATCTACTTTTAGAGACCTGTGGGCAGTCAAGGTGTTTCAATTGATTGTAGTAAAAATACACCAGTATCTGGAAGGTCCAACTGCTGGCCAGTCAGTATCCTGGCAAAAAGACCAGGAAGACAAAAAAAATCACTAAGCAGCTCTGCAAAAAGCTTATTGAAAAGCATTCAGGAGATGGATACAAGAAAATTTCCAAGTCACTGAATGTCCTTGTAGTACAGTTAAGTCAATCATCAAGAAATGGAAAGAATATGGCACAGCTGTAAATCTGTCTTGAGCAGGTTGTCCTCAAAAACTGAGTGACCATGCAAGAAGAGGACTAGTGAGGGAGGCCACCAAGAGACCTATGACAACTCTGGAGGAGTTACAAGCTTCAGTGGCTGAGATGAGAGAGACTGCACAAACAACAACTGTTGCCCGGGTGCTTCGTCAGTCTCAGCTTTATGGGAGAGTGGCAAAGAAAAGGCCACTGTTGAAAAAACCTCACATGAAATCTCTGAAATGATTGACTGGCTACCAAACATCAAGAGAACACAACAGCTTTGGTCAATTGCATGGATAGAAACAGTTCAAGTTCTTTAACTGCTACACTGTGCATGATTCTAATTTACTTGACTGTTATATATTACTCTTAAAAAGGGTCCAGAGTGTCTAAGTTGACATACAATTGACAGAGTGACAGGGTGTTAAGTCAAGTACTGTTTGATGTTTAGCCAACTATTTAACTGTTTTGCACATGAACAGTTTAAAAACCCTTTTTAAGGTGTTGTGCTACTTCTGGAAATGAATAGAATTGGCCTGTTGTTGGTCCTATTCTTATAGCAGAGTCCAGTAAATTTTTACAGAAATTGCTGTTCGTGTACTTGCCACCCAGGGTTGTAAAGATGAAAATTTATGTGAATGCTGATCGTAATGTCTGTAGAGTCCTTGCAGCGCCCTGCAGCTTCCTGTGAAGGCAGGTCTGCCATTAAGTTTACTAGGTCTTAGAATGAGAGGTAACCTGATGGAAAAACATACATTTCTGAAAGGTGATAGGATAGATGTGTACGGGAACTTTTCCCTGCCTCAGGAGTCTAGAAACAGGGCCCACAGTCTCAAACTGCAGGCTAGGACATTTGGAGTGAAATGAAGAGATATTTCTTCAGACAAAGGCGAGAGAATTGTGGAGCTTTTGCAAGGCTCGGACACTGACTGCATTCAAAACACAGATCAATAGATTTCTGGATATTAGCAGAATCAAGGATGCAGGAATAAGACAGGAAAGAGGCGCTGAGGTAGATGATAAACTGGTGGAAGAGGCTCAAGGGGCTGAATAGCCTCCTGCTAATATTTCTTGTGCTCTCTGCTATCTAAGGTCAATAGCAAGAAGAGAGCTTTCAGTAAAGCGTTCTGTATTGAAAGCAATCAATTCCCAGCTAAACATCAGTGAGTGGTATAGTGATGATTCCAAAGTCATTCCGTATGGTTCACGCCATTCTGAAGGATGCATAAACACCCATGCATAATATAATGAGGGATAAAAAAGTCACTGACCTTAGATTCAAGGAAATATTTTTGGAAGATTTTTACATCCTTTATATTTCCATCCAATTCTCCTCCTACAAGAGGGTGAGTTTCCACCAGGAGTAACTGGAGATCTAACTCTCAAACCACACAGGAGATCCTGAATTTCAATAAATGGGTTGAGGTCTGGATCTTCTAAGCTATGCTTTGACTGGTCTGAAATCACTGGCGCAGTTGTAGAGTTATCAGCACGGAACAAAGCCCTTAAGCCCACTTGTGCATGCTGACTGTGACGTCCAGCAAATAGACCCATTTGCTGATGCTTGGACGGTAACCCTCTGAACTCCTACGCGTCTTTTCAATGTGATTACTGGACCTGACCTCACCACCACCTCTGGCAGCACATTCCACATAAGCACCACCTTCTGCATGAAGAAGCCATGCCAAACCCCTTCAAATCTATCACCTCTCTAACTGTTGCTTCTACAGGACAGATATCAAAGTTCAAAATTAATTTATTATCAATGTACATATAACTGAGATTAATTTTCTTAATAAATCCAATAACCGTTATAGAATCAATGAAAGACTGCACCAACAGGCCAGACAACCAATGTGCAGAAGACAACTAACTGTGCAAATACAAAAAGAAAAAAAGAAATAATAGTAATAATAAATAAACAATAAATATTGAGAACATGAGATGAAGAGTCCTCATAAGGAGGTGGAGCTAAGATGTCACCAGAAGGCAGCTTCTTCGAGTTCATCTGCGAAACAGCTTAACTTCTTCTCTGTAATGTCTCTTTTTCCCTTTTCAAGATGGGTGGGGTTCTGCGATCTACAGCTGCACTCAATCTTTAGATGGTGTTTCCTGCTCCCAGAGCTTACCAACTGCTTTTTGATATCCCCAGGATGCGGCCTGGAAGATACGCACCTTTGAGGTAAGGCCCTGCGGCCCTGTGGACGAACTGATTCCATGACTGAAACGTCATGGGAGAAATGGAACATCGCGAACAGTGGATCTCTCTCTCTCCCTCAACTAACCCCACCCTTTCCCCCTCTCCCCCCACTCTTTCCCTCCTCCTCCTCCATACCTCATTCCATACCAGGCTGTGATGCAGCCTGTCAGTATACACTCCACTACACATTTATGGAAGTTTGTCAAAATTTTAGATTTTTTACCCTAACTGCACTCAGTGAATTCCTGCATCTAATGAGACAGTGTACATCTGCTTGAAGATGTTCAGATTGCCTTCAGAACCTTGCATAAAAACACGAAACAGCGGGAGTGGGTCATTCAACCTCTCAGTCCTGCTCCAGCATTCATCATGATCATGCCTGATCATCTAGTCTAGAGCCTGATAAAAAGATTAGCTACTCGCCTTTGTTGTCTGATGCACAGGGAGCTAATGCTGAAGCCATATCAAACACGAATTAGGCCGCAAGTAGAGTACTTTACACATTTCTAATTGCCACACTACAGGAAAGATGAGATAACAGTAGAGAGTGTGTGTCATCGCTGATTAACTGGACTCTGACGATTTGTACTCGTTCCTCAATCACACTTCATTTACTTGTGTGCAAGGAGAACAGCTGTCACCAAACCGTTCTGAAGTCTGAACAAAGAAATGTCATTTTTATACAGGAATTGACTAGTTGGATGCAGATATTGATTCAATAGAAACTTTGTGCATTTCTGAATCTTATCACTTGTATATTTAAATAGCAATCATAATACATATTTCAGGCATTAATAAACAATTAAATATATGTGCTAAAGGCCAATAATACTTGAGAATTGATAAATATCCAATAGTAAGTATTGTCCCAGAATCCTTAGCAATACACACAAAATATTGGAGGTATCCTGCAGGTCAGGCAGCATCAATGGAAATGAAAAGATAGTTGATGTTTCAGGCTGAGAAGGAATTGGGAAGATGTCTGAATGAAAAGGCGTGGGGAGATGGGAAGGAGGATAGCTGGAAGGTGATAGGTGAAGCCAGGTGGGTGGGAAAGGTCAAGGCTGAAGAAGAAGGAATCTGATAGGAGAGGACGGTGGACCATAGGAGAAAGGGAAGGAGGAGGGGACCCAGGGGGAAGTAATATGCAGGTGAGAAGCAGTTAAGGTCAGAGTGGTGAATAGAGGTAGGGGGAGGGGGAATTTGTTTACCGGAAGCCATGGACCAACACATCGGAACAGGAATGTGAATGGGAATTAGCTCCGCATGTAAGGCAGCATTTATGGAGTTGACATTTCAGGCCAAGACTCTTCATCAGGACTGGTAAGGAAGGGGGAAGATGCTGGAATAAGAAAGTGAGGGAGGGGTGTGGAAGGAATACAGACTGGAAGGTGATAGGTGAGACCAGGTGAGGGGGAAGGTTGGTGAGTGAGTTGGGAAGGGGAGATGAAGTGAAGAGCTGGGATGGGATAAGTGGAGAAGTAAAGGACTGAAAAAGAAGGAATTTAATAGAAGGGGAGAGTAGACCATGGAAGAAACGGAAGGAGGAGGGGACCGGGGGAGTTGATGGGTAGGTGAGGAGAAGAGAATGGGTAAGAGGGGACTCAGAATGGGGAATGAAAGCAAGAGAGAAGGGAAGGGGAGAGAAATCACCAGAAGTGTGAGAAATCCAACTTGAGTGTGGCCTCATTGTTGCAGTAGAGGAGGCCATAGACGGACATTTTGGAATGGTAATGGGAAGAAGGATTAGAATGGATGGCTACTGGGAAATCCCACCTATTATGGCAGACCAAGTGAATGTGTTCGGCAAAGTGGTCTCACAATCTATTGTCAGGTCTCACACTTGTTCTGCTGACAGGGATATGTGCCAGGAGGGAGATCAGTGGGGACAAGGGAATTGCACAGACAGCGATCCCTGCAGAAGGCGGAGTGGGGAAGAGGGAAAGTTGTGTTTAGTGTTTGGGTCCCATTGAAGATGGCAGATGTTGCCGAGAATGATGTGCTGGTTGCAGGACAAGAGGAACTCTGTCTCTGTTAAAGTTGTGGAAAGGTGGGATGAGGGTGGATGTCTGGGAAATGGAGGAGATAGAGGTGAGGGCAGCATCAATGGTAGAGTAAGGGAACCCCTGTTCTTTGAAGGAGGAGTGTAAGAACTCAAAGGTTCGGGAATGCAAAACCTCAACCTGAAAACAAATGCGGAGAAGATGGAGGAACTGGGAAAAGGGAGTAGCATTTTTACGAGTGACAGGGTGGGAAGAGGTGTTGTCAAGTTATCTATGATAGATAACTAAATCATATATAGTTATCTATCATAGATAGAAACAAAGTGATCGAGAAGGAAAGAGAGCTGTGAGAGGTAGACCAAAGGCAGAATGGAATTTGATGGCAGAATGTAAGTTGGAGGCAAAAGTTTATGAAATTGACGAGCTCAGCATGGGAGCAGGAAGCAGCGCCAATGCAGAAAGATTTGGGGAGCCTTACCAGTGTAGGCTTGGAACATGAACTGTTCCACATATCCTTCTCATGCATCTTTATCTTGACCTTGGTTCCCAGACTTGTTCAGAAAGACTGTACAAAAGAAAGTTAGTTAGAGGAAGTTTAACAGAGCTCAATAACATTATGAAGTTATGGACAGGGTGAACATAAAAGGCACCTTGGCAGAGAGACCAGGAACTAGACAGAAAAGACTTCAAGGTGAGACAGAAGCTGAGAGAACAAAATATTTTATAATACTGTAAGTGGTGGAAGTTTGGAACTCACCACCTGAAACCATTCCCAAACTGAAAGGAGCTAAATGAACAACTGGGATCTGTAACCTGCAATTCAATGGACTGAGAATTGGGAAGTGGGTTTCCATTCAATGCACCTTGGACCAGCATGGGCACAACAAGCTGAATGGCCTCCTCTTGTGCTGAAAATGTCAATTATTCCACAACAGTAGAAAAGTTGGTTTGAGAGTAAAGCATAGGGAGAGCAAAAATAGGGGGTGGGGGAGGGTTGTGAATCACAGGAAGTTATGGGATATTATAAATTCTTTGGCCGTGAGTTATCTAGGTTGCCCAATTTATCATTTGTACATCTGAGTCAGAGATATTTGCTATGTGTACAAACTGACAATTCATACATTGTGCTCCCAAATGAAATTCAGCAAAAGTACACATTTTCACTTATGTGAGGCAATGAGAAAATCAGCTTCTTGAATGAAGGGACAATGTATCGATGTGTGTTATATAAATATTCATGAGCAAGCCATTTACACCTGCCAAGGTTCACTGCAGCTAGAGTCATTTATTCACTTTATCATCAGAAGTCAGCAAAAAGAGATAACGACAAATCATTTAAGCTCGATCTAACTGAAATTGACCTTTGCTACCATTCATACAGGCTCTGGGATGTTACTTTCTACATGGCTGCACCATGTTTATTATTTAATTCGCAATCTAAGTGCAAATCCCACCATTCATTAATAGATTATTGGATAGATCAAGGGGTGAAGTGCCGACTGCTTCAGTATATCGAATGTTGCAAGGACTTCCCCACAGAAGATTATTTATAGAGAGCCACAAGAGCAGGCTTGGGGCTTAAATGGCCTCCCATTCTTCCCTTCCCTCAATCCTAAAATTTCCCTTGATGAGATTGCTGGGTTGTTGGGTTTAGATAGGACATTCAACCCCTTACACTGCTCCATCATTGCTGATCTGATTTTAACCGCGACCCAGCATTCCCACCTACCCGGGTAACCTTTCACCTCCTTGCTTATCATGAATCAATCCACCTCTGTCTGAAAAATATTTAAAGATTTTGCTTCCACTGTTCATTGAGAAGACTGTTCCAAGGATTCACAAATGTTGTAGAGAAGTAAAATTGCAGTCTTATTTGTTAAATGGGTGACTTGGTATTTTTTTAAAAATGGTCCCAGGTCTAAATTCTCCCATAAGAGGCAATATTCTCTCTACATTCACACCCTGCCAAGAGCACTCAGCATATATGTTGCTGCAAGTATTTTTTATTGTACCTGAGCATGCACGTACTTGTGCATATGACAATAAACTTGATATCTCTCTTTTCCAAACTCCAATGTATAACATGCGTAGCTTGTCTAATCTTTCCTTCTGAGAGAATAACTGTCTATTTAATGGCTACATCATTTCACCAGATTGCTGACAATCACTTTCTTCCAACTATTGGCCTACCCCCATATTCTGCTATTGAGACAAACAATTTCTCTGACCCGAAATGTTTCCTTTCCCATGGATGCCACCTGACCTATTGAGTTTATTTCAACATTTTCTGTTTTTATTACCTCATAAGAGAACTGGAAGAGCAGGTCGTTGACACATGAAGCATATGCTTAGCAGATGGATTATTGTAAAGGCAATCTTTAACAATAAAAACAGCTTGTACTCATATCAAATCTTTAATGTCTCAAAGCAATTCACAGGAAATGACTCAGTTAATAATTGATGCTGATCCACACAAAGATCTAATAAGGTAGATGAATCGGTTATATAGGTAGGTCTTAATAAAGGTCATAAAGATTATTTGGGTTTGCATGGTTTATGGGTGTCACTTGCACTGTTCCCTCTAAACGCGGATGCACAGTCGCGCGGTGACTAAAAATGATCCCGCGCACATAACCTTTGTTGCCGGACAACTAGAATTTTCTTTAAAATGATGTTAATGTAATTTTGAAAGTATTCTAACATCATTTTGAAATCTATGTCAATATAATTGTAATTATATTATAATTAATATAATAATTACACTATATTACAATAATATAATATAATTAATTATGCACAAATGAATATAATCCAGAAATTATCTTGATAAACATGTAACAACCTTTGCTTTGAACCATCTTAGAGCAGCAATGTATTTACATTGTCAGTTTTTCAAGTTGCAACACTGTTACAAATTGTAACAATAAACACAGAATGGAAGTCAGTAGCTCATTGTTAATAAACTGCTAGCCCATTGAGAAAGTTAAGACCGGTTCAATTAAGACACTTACTGATATGTTGAACTATGTGCTAAGAAGCGAAGAATTTGAAGAACTGTCAATTCTTGTTGACATCGTTGGAACATTTCAAGCTTCTAGTGCTGACAGCAAATGTGGATTCAGTTTTATGAATTCAATCAAATGTAAATCCTGAAACAGACTAGAAGTGGAACATTTGGATGATCTAATGAGGATTAAGATGTATCTTTCATCTGGATGCAAAATTAATCTCGACAGTATTTATAGACATTGGATTTTTAATAAAGACAGATGAGAAAAATCTTATGAAACATGAAAAATTTTCTTTGTTGTACTGTATTTCATTATACCCTTCAGTTAATAAATAAAATCAAAAGTATGTGAGTTTTCAATTTTCATTCTAAATATTCATAGTATACATATTACAATAAAAAACATTTTAAGTGCCACACAGTTTTCAGGGCAATGGTTGGTCTGCACAGGCTGTAAAAAAAATTAGAGGGAATGTTGGTCACATGTACCAAGAACATTTCATACAGAATTACATCAAGGTAGTAAAAAAGAACATTTCAGGTAGTAAATGAAGAATATAGTGTTACAGTTACAAAACATAGAAAACCTACAGCACAATACAGGCCCTTTGGCCCACAAAGTTGTGCCAAACATATCCCTATCATAAAAATTACTAGGCTTACCTATAGCCCTCCATTTTTCTAAGCTCCATGTACCTATCTAAAAGTCTCTTAAAAGAGCCTATCGTATCTGCCTCCACCACCGTTGATGGCAGCCCATTCCACACGCTCACCACTCTCTGAGTAAAAGATTTACCCCTGACATCTCCTCTGTATCAACTTCCCAGCACCTTTAATCTGTGTTCTCTTGTGGCAACCATTTCAGCCCTGGGAAAAAGCCTCTGACTATCCACACAATCAATACCTCTCATCATCTTATACACCTCTATCAGGTCACTTCTCATCCTCCACTGTGCCAAGGAGAAAAGGCTGAGTTCACGCAACCTATTCTCATAAGGCATGCTCCCCAATCCAGGCCTCATCCTTGTAAATCTCTGCATCTTTTCTATGGCTTCCACATCCTTCCTGTAGTGAGGCGACCAGAACTGAGCACAGTACTCCAAGTGGGGTCTGACCATGGTCCTATATAGCTGCAACATTACCTCTCGGCTCCTAAATTCAATTCCACAATTGGTGAAGGCCAATACACCTTCTTAGCCATAGAGTCAACCTGCGCAGCTGCTTTGAGCGTCCTATGGACTCGGACCCCAAGATCCCTCTGATCCTCCACACTGCCAAGAGTCTTACCATTAATATTATATTCTGCCATCATATTTGACCTACCAAATGAACCACTTCACACTTACCTGGGTTGAATTCCATCTGCCACTTCTCAGACTAGGCGAAGGGTCTCGGCCCGAAACGTCGACAGCGCTTCTCCCTATAGATGTTGCCTGGCCTGCTGTGTTCCACCAGCATTTTGTGTTCAAATTTCCAGCATCTGCAGATTTCCTTGTGTTTGTCACTTCTCAGCCCAGTTTTGCATCCTATCAATGTCCCACTGTAACCTCTGGCAGCCCTCCACGCTATCCACAACACCCCCAACCTTTGTGTCATCAGCAATTTACTAACCCATCCTTCCACTTCCTCATCCAGGTCACTTATAAAAATCACGAAGTGTAAGGGTCCGAGAACAGATTCCTGAGGCACACTGCTGGCGATCAACCTCCATGAAGAAGAGAAAGTGCACTGCAGGTAGACAAATAACATTCAAAGGCCACAATGAGATAGACAGGGAGATCAAAAGTCTTATAACAGTGAAATAGAAGATATCCTTATCAAGTCAAGTCTAGTTTATTGTCATCTAACTGTATATATAACTATCTCGAAATGAGACAACATTTCTCTGAACCAGGGTGTAAAGCACAGTATTACTCACCTTATACACAATAACTGATGGTAACAATAAAATCTACAGATGAAGCACGCATAAGTAACAAACTAAAGTGCATTAATATTAAATATTGTAAGGTACAGAACAGATTAACCAGCGACATTTCGAATATGATGCGGCAGGGAGTTCAGAAACCTGGGAGAAGAAACTATTTCCCATCTTGACCTTTTTTATGCATCGGAGTCTCCTGCCTGATGGTAGAAGGTCAAAGAGGAGCGATGGTAGAGAGACCCATATGATCCTCTCAGCTGTTCTCACAGTCCTTTGTAGGGACTTCTGGTCCAATGCTTGGCTGTTCCTATACCAGATGGAGATGCAACTTGTCAGGATGCTCTCAATGGTGCTCCTGTAAAACACTGTTAAGATGTGGGGAGGAGCCTTGTTTGCCTCAATCACCTTAGGAAGTGGAGGTGCTGCTGTGTCTTCTTGTTCAGGGAGGTGGTATTAAAGGGACAAGTAAGGTCATCCGTGATGTGAACTCCCAGGAACTTGGTGCACGGAGGGGCCATGTATTCTTATGTCCAGAAGTATGTGCTCTCAAGCTTTTGTATCTTCTGCCTGACTGGAGAAGAGAGAAGAGAGAATGACTAGAGTGATGGGGCCCTTGATTATGTTGGCTAATTTCCCAAGGCAGCAGGAAGAGTAGATAGAGTAATGGAGAGGAGGCTAACTTCCAGTGTTCATAACTCTGCAATTTCCGTCCGCCCTTTGACATACCAAGTTGTGATGCATCAAGACAGAACCATTTTTTATGGTGCATCTATCAAAATTGGTAAGATTCATCAGGGACATGCAGAATTTCCTTAGCCTTCTGAGGAAGTAGAGGAATTGATGTGCTTTCTTTGACAAAACAAAATAGGTAGTATGAGACAGGCAAAGTGAAACACCAACTCAGTTTTCCTTGTTAAATGACCACAGTTTCAAGTCAAACTGTCAGCATTTATCCATTGAAGCAGAAGTCCCAGACTTACTGACAGATTTGGAACTCACTAGTAAAGAAGCTCAATCTTGATGAGATTCCCCAGAAATAAAAAAAAACAGCTCTCAGATTGATATCTGATATAATTACCAAAAAGTGAGAAACTGCAGATGCTGGAAATCTTCAATAACAACTGAAAATGATGGAAACACCACTGGAGCAAAATGAGTTCATATTTCAATTGATAAAAGGTCCTCGACCTGAAATGTTTTTCTCTTCACAGATGCTGACTGACCAACTGAGGATCTCCGACATTACTTGTGTTTGCTTTCAGACTGATGCAGGAGATTCATCCAGGTCAATTTCAATAGAGATTGTGGCTGCATACACAAGAAAGCAGAGTTGAAGCCTCTGGGTGAATATTTTTAACATATTGCTTCAACTGTTAAAAATAATTTAATCACTTTTAACTTTGAGAAATTATTAACCCCATAAGTACACTGGGATCCACAGGTTCAACGTCACCTGCTCTTCTCTAACCAGCTATACTTGGACATGTCAGGTCTCAATCTAAGCACTGCAGCTTGAAATATTAATATCTTTAGAAATCTATCAAATAAGTTCTTCTTTGAGGAAAAATTACTTACTGCCTAGGGAGCCAACCCCATTCCCCCATTCACAAACCACATGCTCCATGACATATTTGGCTATATTGTGATGCTGATTCGTCAGTGATTCTATAAAGAATTTCTGACTATCTGCAGTACAGGCATCAGTATGCTTAATATCCACGTGCCTTTCTAATGTTCCAAGTATATCTGAATCTACACGCATTCCATGCAAACACCAGTCTTTGTGTAAAAATCCTACCTCTGACATCCCCCCCATACTTTCCTCCAAAATCTTAAAATTTCTGCCCTGGGAAGAAATCTGTGGTTATCCACTCGATTTTTGCTTCTTATTATCTTGTACACCTTTAACAAGTCACCTCTCATCCTCCTTTGCTCCAAAGGGAAAAGCCCTAGCTTGCTCAACCTTTCCTCATAAGACATGCTCTCTAATCCAGGCAGCATTCTGGTAAATCTCCTCTGCACCCTCTCTAAAGCTTCCACGTCCTTCCTATAATGTGGTGACTGGAAATGAACAGAATATTCCAAGTAACACACACAAAATGTTGGAGGAATTCAGCAGGCCAGGCAGGATCTATGACAAAGAGTAACCAGTCGATGTTTTGGGCTGAGACCCTTTATCAGGACTGGAAAAACAAGATGAGAAGGCAGACTAAGAAGGTGGGGGATGGGAGGAAGAAGTACAAGGTGGTAGGTGATAGGCGAAACTGGGAGAGGGGGAGGGGGTGAAGTTGATTGGTGAAAGAGATAAAGGGCTGGAGTAGAGAATCTGATAGAAGATGGTAGAAGACCATGGAAGAGAGGAAAGGGGAGGAGCACCAGAGGGAGGTGATGGGCAGGTAAAGAGATAGGTGGGAGAGGGAAACAGAAATGGGGAATGGTGAAGTGGGGGTGGGTTAATTACCGAATATTTGAAAAATCAATGTTCATGCCGTCAGGTTGGAGGCTACCCAGACAGAATATAAAGTGTTGCTCCTCAACCCTGAGTAAGGCCTCATCGCGGCAGTAGAGGAGGACATGGACTGAAAATACCCCAAATGTGGTTTAACCAGGGTTTTATCGAGCTGCAACATTATCTCATGGTTCTTGAACTCAATCCCCTGATTAATGATGGCCATCACACCATACACATTCTTAACCACCCTCACAGCTTAGGACATTGAACAGTACAGCATAGGATTAGGCTGAACTAATTCAATTAGTAATCAATTAGCCAACTAAATTAATCTCTTACACCTACACAATGTCCATCTCACTCCATTTTCCTCACATTCATGTGCCGATCTCTCTTAAAAGTCCCTCATTTATCTGCTTCTACCATCTCCCCAAGCAGCACATTCCAAACACCAACCACTCTCTGTGTAAAAAGCTTGCCCCTCACATCTCCTTTAAAATTCCCCCCTCTCACCTGAAATGCATACCCACTGATATTAGACATTTCAACCCTGGGAAAAAGATACTGTCTGTCTGTTCTATCTATGCCTTTCCCCAGCTTATAAAACTCTACCAGGTCTCCCCTCAGCTTCTGCCGCTCCAGAGAAAACAACCCAAGTTTGTCCAACCTCTCACTTTTGCACTATGGCCCTCCAATCCAGGCAGCATCCTAATAAACCTCTTCTGCACCCTCTCCAAAACCTCAACATCCTTCCTATAATGGGGTGATCAGAACTATGTGCAATACTTCAGATGTGGCCTAACCAGAGTTTTATAAAGCAGCAACACAGCTTCCTGACTTTTGAACTCAGTGCCTCGATTAATGAAGGCAAGGATGCCATATGCCTTCTTAGCCACCCTACCAGCCTGTGTAGCCACTTTCAAGGAGCTATGAACTTGGATCCCAAGATTCCTCTGCTCATTAACACTGTTAAGGGTCTTGCCCTTAATGGAACAACATTAACTACTCATTAGTCCTCCGAGGACCTCGGAAGGACACATAGATATTCGTCAAGGCCCCAGAAATCTTTTCACTTGCCTCTCTCAATAGCCCAGTGTATTTCCCATCAGGTCCTGGGGACTTATCCACCTTAATGTTCTTTAAGGTACCCAACATTTAATACTTTAAAATTCCCTAGCATATTAATACTCCCGGCACTGATCTCCCTGTCCTCCACATCCTTCTCCTTGGTAAATACTGACACAAAGTACTCATTGAGGATCTCACCCACATCCTTTGCATCCAAGCAAATGTTCCCCCTTTATCCTTGAGTGGTACCAGCCTCCCGCTCCTAATGTAGAATGCCTTAATTCTATTTGCTAAGAATTTTTCATGGCCCCTCCTGGCTTTCCTAATTCCCTTCTTGATTTCTCTTCTGGTTTCTTTATAATTCTCAAAGGCCCTGTTTGATTCTAACTTACTGAGCTTTACATACTTTTCCTTTCTCTGATTGCCTAAAGTTATCAACTCCCTCGACATCGAAGGTTCTCTTACCTTACCATTCTTGTCCTTCCTTCTGACTGGAATACACTTGCCCTGTACTCTGTGCAATTGGTCTTTAAGCTCCCTCCGCATGTCGCATCTAGACTTGCCCAAAAACAGCTGTCACCAATTAACTCTCCTTAGATCCTGCCAAATGTTCTTGTAATTTGCCCTGCTCCAGTTTAGGACTCTCCTGCAAGGTTCATGCTTGCCCTTATAAGACCATAAGGGTACCCTTATCTGCAGCTATCTTAAAACTTCAGGAGTTGTGGTCACTGTTCACAAACTACTCACCCACTGAAAGGTTGGCCATCTGGCCAAGTTCATTACCCAACACCAGATCCAGTACAGCCCCTCCTCCTCTTGATAGAAGATCTACATATTGATTCAAGAAACCCTCCTGGATACACCTTACAAGTTCTGCCCCATCTAATCCACTTGCACTAAGAAGGTACCAATTTATATTCAGGAAGTTGAAGTCCCCCATGACAATCACATTCCTCCTTGAGAATAGCCTGAAGCCTTTCTGAGACATTCTGGAGCCTAGCACCTGGAAGATAACACACCAATTTACACGGAAACTTTGAGGTTTCACGATCCCTCTGTTTTTCCACCTTGATAAGTATACCGCCATTAATCCTGTACTCTGCCAAGTTCAAACTTCCAAACTTCACACTTTTCTCGATTGACCTCTATTTGCCACCTGTCACCATAGCTCTGCATCATGTCTTGTTGTAACCTATGACAACCTTCGATACTATCCACAACAGCACCAACCTTTGTATCATCTGCAAAAATAATAAGCTACCCTTCCACTTCCCCATCAAAGTCATGTTACAATCTTCATCTGACTATCGAGTCCAAGGGCAGTCTATAACTTTTGAGCTGAAGGACTTCACATTTCCTTGGTTTTCCAGGAGAGGCATATCTCAGGCAGCCCCATCACTGACCTTAATGAAAAGGATAAGTTTGGCCTAGTTTTCGTTTTACATATACTACTCTTAATCACAGAGAATGATTATTGATTTCAGGAGGAAGGAGACCAGAGGTCCATGAGCCAGTCCTCAGCGGAGAATCAGAGGTGGAGAGGGTCAGTGACTTTGGATGGATGACATTTGATCCTAAAGTAACATAAAAATTTCTAGTTTTATTCCTTCAAAATTTTTGACAGTCTAATTTAATTCACTGTCTAAATTCCCACACAAAGAAAAATAATGCATAGAAGAGCTAGTAACACATATTGTAATCACACTCTACCATTGGTCAGGACCACAGAGGGAGATAAAATAAAAATAAAGGGTATAAAGAGGGAGACCCCACCTACACTAAACATTGTTGCAGGAAAGCAGATAAGGACCCCCACCCTCCAGACCATGCACTCTTTTTGCTGCTGCCAATAGAAAGAAGGCACAGGAGACTCAGGACCACACCACCAGGTTCAGCAACAGTTAGTACTCCTCAACCATCAGGATTTTGGACCAAAGGGGATAATTTCATTTGCCCCATCACTGAACTGTTCTCTCTGATCTGGACTCACCTTCAAGGACTCTTCATCTCATGTTCTCAATAGTTATTGTTTATTTATTTATTTATTATTATTATTTCATGTATTTTTTTTCAGCTCAAGCTGGTAAAACCTGAGGTTCAGGCATAGCCAAGCACACTCATCTGTTAATTGCCAGGAACTTTCAAACTATTCTAGTGGTGTTTAGTATTGTGGCTTTCTGAAGATTTACATAGATATTACTGTGTAGCTCTAATTGTTCAATGCTATTGTGTCTTGCCTTTGGGATGACGCCAGTTGTAGATATTACTACCTTGCAACACACATGAAATGCTGGAGGAACTCAGCAGGCCAAGAAGCATCTATAGAAAAAAGTAGTCGACATTTCGGCCTCCTCTAGTATTTTGTGTGTTGCTCAGACTTCCAGCATCTGCAGATTTTCTGTTGTTTACAATGTATACCTTGTTCATATACCAAAGTCTTTCAATTTCCTCTTGTATTATTATTATAATAATTAATATAATACTCTCATTTGTATTTGCACAGTTTGTTGTTCTGAATTTCAGGGTTGTATATGTTGATAATAAATTGATTTGAACTTTGAATTTTGATTAAGGAATAAATTTATCTTTTAAATAAAGTACTTACATTTCAAATAATTGTTGTTTTCAAGTTCAGCTCTTCCTGAACATCTGATTGTTCGTGACATTTTTGGACCAGGAAAACCTGCCCTTTCATTGTGTGAGCTGTCAGTGGTGTCAGGGTGGGGATGTGGATGGAGCCTCAGGGTGCACTTTCTGAAGGCCTCATTGCCAATTGTGGCCACCCCAACTCACGGGGCAGTCTCAGGAGTGTTAGGGAACCACATTGCTCGAAAGAGGTGGCACAACCACTAGGCTAGCAGGGAGGGGAGGGGCAAGTGTGGATGAGGGTACTGGTAAAAGCAAAATACCTCAGGTTCTGAAAGTCTGAAATAAAAGCTGAGTGCAGGTCAAGCAAGCGTCTGCAGAGGGGAAAATAGAGTTAATATTTCCCACTGGAAATTTGCAGATTAGTTTTGAGTTCATTGCCTGCGAGCAAAACCCTCTGATTCCACTGCTCTGAACAAAGTGTCACTTTTGACATTCTCCAGTCACTGTAGAGTCCAAGCAACAATCTCTTTCCCTTTTTCCAGTTCAAATGCTCCCAATTTGAATAATCCTCATAATCCAAAACTTCAATCCTCGCAATCATTTAGATGGTCCTTTGTGTATCTTTCAATAGCTGCAATGTCCTTTCTGCCCGTGATGATTAAAACAGTACACTGTATTCTAATTGCCGTTGCACCGATGATTTACAAAGTGGTAGGATTACCTCAATATGTCAGCTCGGTATTGACCTATTAGCACATTCTAACATCAGATTTGTTTTATGCACTGCCACCAGGCACTTAGAGCCACCTCCATTTAATAGCATCTTGCATCTTGTGTGACAGTTTACCAAGTGCTAAGCATAATTGAAGATCAACTGCAATTATATCATAGTAATTTCTTTTCATGTTTGATAAGATTTACTTCTCCAGTTCTTGTCTCTGTATCACACTTGTGGGAGCCACCTAGATCTGCCTCAGTATTCTCTCTGTCGGCTGCAAAATCGGTTTAGTTCCTTATTGTATGGAAGCGTTTTCCATGCATAAGGTGAACTGTTGCAATCCTGCTCCAGCATTTAATATAGTTCCAATGTTTTTCTTCATCTAATTTCCCCATCTGATCCCTAAATCCCTCGATTCCCCATGCCCTAAAATCAGCCTTAAAATTAACACTATATCGGAGTGTAATTTTTCTCATAGTTTAACTTTTCCTATGCTTACTTGTATATTTATATGATAACCTCTATATGTATAATTGTTCAGTAAATTTTCCAGTAATAGTACTGTAGATGATTCTGTATTTTTTTGGAACACACACAGAATGTTAGAGGAATGTGGTGAACTACATATACCTGTCTGGACACACCCCTCTGCTGACTGCTCCTGTGGCTCCTCCCACAGACCCCTGTATAAAGGCGATTGGGACACTGCTCCTCCCTCAGTCTCCGACATGTCGTGCTCCCTTTTCGCTGTTAATAAAAGCCTATCGTTCACTTCCAGTCTCCTAGAGTTATTGATGGTGCATCACTATCTACTTGATCTATGCCTCATCATCTTGCAAACCTCTATCAAGCTGCCTCACATCCAGTGAGAAAACCTCCAGCTCACTAAATTTATCCTCATAAGCCATGCAACATCCTTGTAAGTCTCCTCTGCACCTTCTCTAAAGTTTCCGAACTATTAACAGGAGCATAGCTTAGCATCAAGAAAGGAATTGAGGGCAGAGGGTTTGACATCTCTTTATCCCCTTCTGTGGTCCTGACCAATAGTGAAGTATGGTTACAATATGCATCAATAGCTCTTCTATGTATTATCATAGGAAGTCAGACAATGAATGTGTCGTAGACTGTCTACAATTTTGGAAGAATACAATCTAGCATCCACTAGAAATTTTTATGTTACTCTGGGATCAAATGTTATCCATCCAAAGCTCAGAGAACTTCAGATTTCCAGCACCTGCTGTCTCTTGTGCCTTGAGAGAATATCGGTTTAGGATTACACTCATACTTGGACTCAATCAATAGATCCTTCATTGCAACACCCTCTCGGGCAAGAATATCCAGGCAGACGCTAAGATTAGGAATTAGCAAACACTTCATCACCTAGCCACC